>NC_080172.1:102985192-103321551 GCF_950295315.1 Erinaceus europaeus
AGTAATGTGTTTGTGTTGAAATATCAAGGCAGTATATTACAAGCTTATTGGAAATCTTATATTTTGACCAATTTGTTATGGATCATCCAGAAATTTATGACTCAGGGTTGGGGTTTATTTTCTATAAAATGCAAAACTTTCGAGAAACCTCTTCTATGGGTCAAATTAATTTGCCAATCCATTTAAAAAGCAGTTAGTAGAATTAAAGCCATCTGAAGCCTTGTTCAAAGAAATGCAATTTGAATAGAATTTCATTTGTTAATTTAGATACTGGTTATCAACATGTGGGAAATGACTTGGTGTCTTTTGAACCCAAACACAAATAACAAGGAGAAAGAAGTGAGCACCCTCACCCTTAAATTCATATACTGAGATCTAAATCCCCAAAGTGATGGCATTTAAAGTGTGTGGGGGGGGTTCTGGGAGTTAGTTAAGTCAGGAACCCTTATGAATGGTGTTACTGCTTTTATAAAGCAGACTGTACTTCCCCTACCCACCTCACATACACACCCCCAAAGACACATACACACCTCACTAATTCCTTCCCTCGTATATGACAGGGAGAATATAATAGTCCATGATGCAGGGAACAGGTTCTTACCAGACACCAGACATTTCCTGAGGTCCTGATTTTGGACTTCCCAGCCACTATGGCAGGGAGAATTATGTCTGTTGTTTATAAACCATCCAATCTACAGTTACTTGTTTTTAGTAGCCTGAACAGACTAAGTACAATGCGGTAATTTCCTTTTACACTGTGGTGAAAGATAACACCCATATTACATGACACTAAGTATAAATATGTTACATGTCAGAATAAATGTAAAGAACTAGAGTGTAAGTCAGGCTAGAAAAACAGAGACTATATGTAAAGCTATTTTGCAAGGAGAAAATTGTGACATATTGACAAATCAGTCAGTCCACTAACTTGCCAGTATCCCATTTCTACCAACTAGTGTCTGGAGATTCTTAATTGCGAATGTAGCTTAATGTGGAGTTACTGGATAAGTTCAATCCCATTGCTGAATTAAACTTAGATTCCTGTGCAATAATTAGAGAAAGCTTCTGATGTAAGAGGCTCAAGGGCCCTGGGCTAAAAAGAGAAGACTCATGTTCCATTATTGGCTCTGTCCATGCCACTAGTCTATAGATTTGAGCAAAACTAGAACCATCTAGAAACCTAACATATCAGTCTAGATTCCTTTTTCTCCTCCCTTCATCCCTTCTCCAGTCACTCTCTAGTTCACACTTTGAGTAGGAATGGGGTGGGGTGCTGGGAGTGGAGAGTGAGTAGGCAAGTATACAGACAAAACCACCAAAAAGCAAGTGAGCAAGCAAGTAAGCAAACAAAAACACCAAAAAGCAAGCCAAAACGAAAACCCCTCGTGGCAGGGCTTGGCATGGTGGGAATGAGTAAATCATCTTTCCTGCTTATGATTAAACTCAAGTTTCTTCCTAATGTCTTTTCTTGTAGACTGGCATGACCAGCTCACTGCACCAGAGTGGCTTAAGCCATTGAGCATGTCTTTTTCTGCTCCACTTAGAGCTGTCAGCATAGAAGTTCAAGTCTCATTGTCCCTTACACAGTAGCTGGTCTGACTGGCACAGCACACTGTAAAAATTACAAGTTCCTGCTCTGCTCTGAGTGTCAGTGATTTAATCAACTGCTTCAGGTTGAATGCAAATGCACATATTCAGTAGCAGACGGTGGTAGTAGGGGGAATGCACCTATTGGTTTCCACTTATAAAAATAGTTTTCTTTGGAGAAGGACTCCTTAATCACCCTTTGCCAGCATTTAGTAGGCCAAGTTCCTCATGACAGATTAGATTTACTACACTGTTTCAATACCAGCTGAAAATATTCGAGTCACTCTAATTATTTTTCTCCTTCTTTCTGCTGTGACCCTTCATTACCCCCTGTGGCCTTTCCTTCTGTTCTGTTTGCAGGTGCTCCAACTTTCTTTTTCTGCAATTTTCAATTACTCTACCAGGGTTTTTATTATTTTTTTTCCCTGATCGAGAGATACAGATGTTGCCCCTAATTTATCTAAAATTTCAAAAGGACACAGATAGGCAAGCTCATTGAAGTGATTTAAAATGATCCACAAATCCAAACCACCATCCTTGTGCCACTTTTAAAAATAATAATAAATGAAAATTGGGACAGAGTTATTGTGTAGCTGATTGTGTAGTTACTAGCTACTTGTGTAGAAAGAAGAGCTACAGAAACTTGTGTCTTGTGAATAGTAAATTGCAGAATATGAACCTTTCTGCTTACTCTTGCCACTTCATCCCTTCTCTCTCTCTCACTCTCTCTCTCTAGGTCCCTCTTCCCTCCCTTCCTCCCTTCCTTCTTCCCTTCCTTCCTTCCTTCCTTCCTTCCTTCCTTCCTTCCTTCCTTCCTTCCTTCCTTGTCCTTTGTACCCTCCATCCCTCCCCTTCTCCTTCCCTTCCCTTCCCTTCCCTTCCCTTCCCTTCCCTTCCCTTCCCTTCCCTTCCCTTCCCTCCCCTCCCCTCCCCTCCCCTCCCCTCCCCTCCCCTCCCCTCCCCTCCCCTCCCCTCCCCTCCCCTCCCCTCCCCTCCCCTCCCCTCCTCTCCTCTCCTGTCTCCTTTTCTTTTTCTTTCCTCTCTTCCTTCCTTCTTCACTCCCTCCACTTCTCCCTCCCTCCCTCCCTCCCTCCCTTCCTTCCTTCCTTCCTTCCTTCCTTCCTTCCTTCCTTCCTTCCTTCCTTCCTTCCTTCCTCCCTCTATTACCACCAGAGTTATCAATGAGGCTTCATGCCTATATGATTTAACTGTACTCAGGTGAAACTTGAGGACTTCATCAAACTATTCTGGGCCTTATTTTAAGTTGAAAAAGTTGGGATAAATCATTTATTATATGTCTCACAGAAGAAACATTTTACAATTCAACTAAATTTTACAATGTAAAGGAGTGTGTAGGCCACAGCTTGGAAGATTTTAACATGTACCAGCTAAAGTAAAAGTAATTTACTTTAGCAACAGATCAACATGAGTAAAGGTATGTGAGGTTTTAATAGTAGTGTTTCCTTTTTGGATTCAGTGAACTATATGCTAAGTAACTCTAGAGTTTTTTCTTATTTCATTCCACTTTCATGCAACAGCAGGCTCATAGTAAATTTCACATTATTTGACTTGCTCTCGCAGTAATTTATTACATTGGGGAAAACTGCATCTAGCCTCAACAAATTAAAGCCAAATTTGATTTAATCATTTTCATTTTAACAGAAGCCATTAGCATGGCAGGATTAAGAATAAATTCTTTGTTTTGATTATTTGTCTTGAATAAATTTATTGGATTCCTTACCAAACTACTCTTTGCGTTCTCTTGCTGCTTTGGCCCTGATGTGATTATTAATGATTGAGGTCACTATGCGATTTATGAACAAAAGCATCTGTCCTATTCACAAAACCTCTCATGAAAATTCCTAGTCTTTATTACCTTGCAATGAAAGTACTGGTGGTGATTAGTGTCAAGCAAGCCTCTAAATATTTATAGGGTTGATTCATAAAAGTATGGAAGTGTTGATTCTGTGAAATTTGTACTTTATAAAGGTATTAGTTATATTTTTCTTATTAGCTATTGTTTGATTCCCAGAATGTAATTGAGATATTTTGGGTGTTGGAATAGACCTGGGGTGGTTAGTAATATCTGAACATGATTATGTGTTATTTACTATTATACATGTTATAGGTGGGGCAGGGGAGATCGCATAATGGTTATGCAAAAAGACTCTCATGTCTGAGGCTCCAAAGTCTGAGGTTTAAGTCTCTGTATTACCGTAGGCCAGAGCTGAGCAGTGGTCTGGCTAAAAAATTAAAAATTAAATTAAATTATAAATTTAAAAATGCTATAGGTTTATTAATATATTGAATAGCCTTAATCTAGGAGGCATGTATTATCTTATGCACAACATATAAATAAATAAACTGAAAGCTGAGTAGGTCAGCTTATACAAGGCTAGTCAGTAATTAGATAGCCAAAATGAATCCATAGGTAATCTAACAGTAAAACACTCACTCTTCGTATTCTTTCCAATATCTTCTGACTTAGATATTAATTCTAGCTACATTGTTATAATGTTTGCTATGTACTAGGTACTTTTCAAAGGGCTTTATAAATATTACTGTACTTAACACTGTACCACTATGAGTGAGGTACTGTTACTATTTCCATTCTACAGATAAAGAAGCCACGTCATAGAAAGCTTGATTAATGTCTCCACATGTGCACAGCAAGTGAAGTCAGAATTCCATGCATCTAGTATACGACTGTTCTTAAATCATAATTCCTTTTTTTCATAGAATATATGTATATTATATATATATATATATATACCTCCAGGGTTATCATTGTAGCTCAGTGCCTACACTATGAATCCACTGCCCCTGGAAGGCATTTTTTCTCATTTTTGTTGCCCTTGTAGCCCTCATTGTTGGTATTATTGTTATTGTTGTCCTTGCAGTTGTTGATGGATAGGAGAGAGAGAAATGGAGAGAAAAGGGGAAGACTGAAAGGGGGAAAGAAAGATAGACCTGCTTCACCGCTTGTGAAGTGACCCTACCTGCAGGTGGGGAGCCGGGGCTCAAAGCAGATCCTTGAGCTGGTCCTTGAGCTTGGTGACATAGGAGCTTAACCCACTATGCTACCACCTGCCTTCCGATTCTATATGATTTTACAAAGTATGATCTTACATACCAATTGCTATAAAACATTTGCTTCATAGACAATGGATATGATTAAAGCAGCACTGATACTAACAGAACTTTAGAAAATAAAAAGGCAAAAACATGAACTTGGAGATATCTTGGTTCTTGTCCGGATACTCTCCCAAGTTGGTTGATCATGATAAGCTATTTCACCTACCCTCTTGGGTTTCAGTTTTCCTTTGTTTTTAGTGATAATAGTTCCTTTCTCTAGTCTCATCACTTTAAATGTCATACTTATATTGATGGCACTTAATTGACTGTGTCAAACTGAGCACTTCCAACACTTAACACTTAATTTTTTAAATATTTTTTTATTAGTGATTTAACAATGATTGACAAGATTGTGGTATAAGAGGGGTACAATTCCATACAATTCCCACCACCAGAATTTGATATCTCCTCCTCATCCATTAGAAGTTTCCCTATTCTTTATTCCTTTATTGGAAGTATAGGCCTAAGATCTTTATGGGGTTTAGAAGGTACGAGGTTTGGCTTCTGTAATTGCTTCTTTGCTGTATAGGGGCATTAACAAATTGATCCATACCCCCAGCCTGTTTCTATCTCTGGGGAAATGGGGTTCCAGGAGACATTGGTGAAATCATCCCAATACTGAATTATTTTTTAAAAAATATTTATTTATTCATTCCCTTTTGTTGCCTTTGTTTTATTGTTGTAGTTATTACTGATGTCATTTTTGGATAGGACAGAGAGAAATGGAGAGAGGAAGGGAAGACAGAGAGGAGGAGATAAAGATAAACACCTGCTTCACCGCTTGTGAAGAGACTCCCTTGCAGGTGGGGAGCGGAGGGCTCAAACCAGGATCCTTAAGCTGGCCCTTGCGCATTGCGCCACCTGCACTTAACCCGCTGTGCTACCATGCGACTCCCCCAATACTGAATTCTTAATCAGACTGTTCACCATTAACTACTCCCTGACTACTACCATCTAGTAACTGCTTCTTTCCCAGTCTTCCCCATTTAATGACAATTTCAACTTATCACTTGCTTAGCCCAGCTGCCCAGAAAGATATTATTGATCCTTTTCTTCCCCTTATCCCAAGAAAATGATGGGAAATTTTTTTCCATGTATATATTTTAATATTCACAGTGCAGACAGAGACCCACTCTCCACTCTTGTCTAAGCCACTGTTCTCTTGACCCTGGACTACCCAATTATCTAGTCTTTTTGTTGTCCTTATTGATCTCTTGGAATGTGAATTGAAGATGTCATTTCCTTGTTCAACTTGGTCCAGATTCTTTGCCTATGTGACCCTAATAATTTGAACTTCAGTTTTTTTACATGACTTTACATGACTCCCTGCTTTAATAGCTATGTTGTTGCTACCTGTCTTCTTGTTTTTGATCAAGAGTAAAATGTGTTTATTTTTCATGGATATTCTCCTTTCCCTTTCCCTTGCTGTCTCCTATACTAATTTATTTCAGTGCTGTGTGAGCTCAAATATGCCCACTTCAGAGAAATCTTGACTGAAATTCTCACGATTTCCAAGTTCTAAGTTTCTTTTTCTTTTTTTTCCCCTACAGTATTATCACTGGAGCTCAGTGCTGGCACTACATATCCATTAATCCTGGTGGCCATTTTTTTTTCTATTTTACTAGATAGTACAGAGAGAAATTGAGAGAGGAAGGGGAGATAGAGAGGGAGAGAAAAAGACAGACACCTAAAGACATGCTTTACTACTAGTGAAACATCCCATTTGTAGTCGAGGAGCTGGGGGCTGGAACCTGGATCCTTGCAACATGATGTGTGCTTAACCAGGTGTGCCACCACCTGCCCTTCCCCCAAATTCAAAGTTTCCAATCCCATGAATTAAAAAAAAAATTTTTATTATTTATTTTCCCTTTTGTTGCCCTTGTTTTATTGTTGATGTTGTCGTTGTTAGATAGGACAGAGAGAAATGGAGAGAGAAGGGGAAGACAGAGGAGGAGAGGAAGATAGACACCTGCAGACCAGCTTCACTTCCTGTGAAATGACTCCCCTTGCAGGTGGGGAGTGGGGACTCAAACCGGAATCAGTATGCTGGTCCTTGCGCTTCGCGCCACATGCGCTTAACCCGCAGCGCTACCAGCTGACTCCTGCAATCCCATAATTTTTAAATTGTATTAGTAGTCCTAACCATGTTGGATATTATTCTGTATATTTATTTTCTCTGTTTGCTCTCTCCTACACTGGTGTGTTAAGTTTTTGAGGTCAGGGACTTTATCTTATTTGTCTCTATAATATGGACTACATAGAACACAGGAAATCAAGACATATTGCTTAATTTGTATAAATTCTTCATAAAATCTAGTTTAAGAATTGGATACATTTGGCTCATGATATGGTCCATAGACTGTCTCAGAAAAAAAAGGAAGAAAAAGCCATTATATATATATAATATATATATATATATATATTATATATATACATATAATATTATATTATATGCACATATACCCGGTGCTACTAGAATATCTCATTTGACAACTTTCATATAATCTCTGGCTTGATGTCAGATTTGGTTGTACTCATGGGTTGGCTGTCTTCCTGACTTGCAATTCCTGGCTCTGTTCTCTGGCTCTCATTCCCATCTGCCCATTCATCTATAATATCTCTATGGATGATCAAAATCTCACTATTAGAAGTGCCCCACACTTCCTACCTCGAGTATTGATTGCTCTCCCTGCCAGTGCCTGCCAAGAATTGTCAGTCCTTCTGTATATTTTAGATTGATAATACTCTGACTTCTAGAAGAGAGAAAAAATCTAATAAATATCAGTCTTGTTTTATCTTTATGAAGAAGACTGTTAAGTGTATAAGGTTTCTCATGCATGTGTTTCAGGTTAGAGCCTGAGCTAAGGGAAACTTTGGTGTTGTGTTGTCTTTCCCTCTCTGTCTTTCTCTGCCTCTGCCTTTCCCTTTCAAGCTGAAAAATGTCAGCTCAGGTGGGTAGCCCCAGGAGCAACAGCAACAAGAAAATGTTGTGTTTCCTTTCAAGGGATAGGTTTTCCTATCAATTTGCTTTATGATCTTAAATATCCACCTCCCTTTTAGACTTCTACTCTTTGCATCTCTGAGACTACAGCAAGTTATTTTTTTTAACTTAATTTCTTTCATCTTTATTTATTTATTTTTGAATATTTTTTATTCCCTTTTGTTGCCTTTTGTGTCTTATTGTTGTAGTTATTAGTATTATTGATGTCGTCCTTGTTGTTGGATAGGACAGAGAGAAATGGAGAGAGGAGGGGAAGACAGAGAGGGAGAGAGAAAGATAGACACCTGCAGACCTTTTTCACCACTTGTTAAGCAACTCCCCTGTAGGTGGGGAGCTGGGGGCTGGAACCGGGATCCTTTTTAAAAAAATATTTATTTATTTATTATTTATTCCCTTTTGTTGCCCTTGCTGTTTTATTGTTGTAGTTATTATTGTTGTCGTCGCTGTTGGATAGGACAGAGAGAAATGGAGAGAAATACCGTCCGACTCCCCTATCTTCATTTATTTATTAGATAGAGACAGCTAGAAATTGAGAGGGTAGGGGGTGACAGAGAGGGAGAGAGACAGAGAGACACCTGCAGCCCTGATTTACCACTTGTGAAGGTTTCCCCCTGCAGGTGGGGACTGGGGGCTTGAACCTGGGTCCTTGTGTACTGTAACGTGTGTGCTCAACCAGGTACACCACCATCCGGCTACATCCAGTTATTTTATCAAGATATTTAATCCCAAATAGCATGTGTGTTTTGAATCAGTTTGCTCTTTTCCACTAGTATCAAAGATAATGGCATTACTATTTACTACTTCATGAATTTGATAAAATACATAATTTCAGTTTTGTCATTTATAAAACAGTAGTTGAAAATACCTATCTGAAATATTGCAAAAAAATTTTTTTTTTACATATTAAAGATCCTTATAATGGTCATGAGCTGTGAAGTCAAAAAGGCTAGGATTTAAATGACAAGTTCTGTCTCTTACTAACTACATAACCCTTTAGTATTTGGACACCGATGATCTAGTATAAAGACAGCACTGACCATTCAGAGAACATTAGAAATGAATAAAAAGACTTTAAAATAGCACCAATGTGGTCATCAAACTGTAGCTTTCACCATATAGATGTATGTTCTGTTTTTGTCTCTAAATTTCATTCATTTCCTTAGCAAATTAATCTAGACAACTTGAAAGACTCTTATCATCTTCCTTCCTTGCTTGTGTGAAGCCAGCCATTTCTGGATCTTGATAAATCCACTCATCCTGGGCTGCCTCCGAACTTTGCAAGACTTCTTGTCTTGAAATTCCCATTTCAGACTCCTTTCAAAACAGTTAACTCATATGTTATTGCTCACTCACTCAGTGCTTTCTGAAGTTGCTATAGCTTTTGAACTTTTGTTGTGTTAAATGTTTCCCACCTTTCCCTCTAGCCACAAGGGAAAGGTAGTGTATCAAACTCTTGTAACAGTCAGTGAAGCCTGCTATGTTTCATGGATATAGGTATAATACTAATAGCCAGATAACAATAACAATAATGATAATAATAGTAGTCAGATGTTCAAGAGCTATCCAAGATAGTTTATAAAGCAACTATTTTTGTTTCTGTACTGTTTAATTTACTACTCCTTTTTTTTTTTTTTTGCATTGACCATGACATTTGTAATATTGTGCCCACATACATTTGAAAATGTTTTTTGTTGGTAGTATAAAGGAATTTACTGGTAAACTTATCACTTTGCATAAGAGACTTGCAGCAATTATCTCACTAATTGCTTTGTTTTAAAATCTGAGAGAACATTAATCTCATACTTCATTTCATTGGAACAGGAAGCCAAAAGCTGTGGCTGCAGAGCCAAACTCACATGCTTACTTTTCACACCAGTTTATTAATTTTTTTTCTTTCTTCCTTTAAGTTAAGACCTCATTATGGGTCTAAGATTGAAACGGTTTTGAAATTATGTTATCAATTACATATAAACTTATTGTGGTTAGTTTGTGGAAAGGAAATTGATGACTGAGAACCTGGTGTTTATACATAAACATTTTACTCCAAAGTTAGAAGTCTTAGAAGGAATTTATATTCCTTGGAGATGGAACAAGAGAGTCAGATGCTATTGCAGTGCGAGGGGTGTGTGTGTGGGGGTAGTGTGTGGTTAAAAGTATAGAAAAAAGGAGTCCGGCGGTAGTGCAGTGGGTTAAGCGCACATAGCGCTAAGCACAAGGACAGGAGTAAGGATGGCGGTTCGAGCCCCCACATCCCCATCTGCAGGAGTCCCTTCACAGGCGATGAAGCAGGTCTGCAGGAGTCTATCTTTCTCTCTCCCCTCTGTCTTTCGCTCATCTCTCCATTTCTCTCTGTCCTATCTAACAACAACAACATCAATAACAACAACAACAATAACTACAAGAACAAGGGCAACAAAAGGGAAACTAAATAAATATAAATATAAAAAAAATTTTTTTAAAGTATAGGAGAAAACTTAAGTTGTCCCTGAAGATACTGTCTTTCTTACTCTTTTTCTTCACATATTTTTACTCTTCAGTTAGCTGGCACATAATATTGATCAAGATTTAGCCTTAAAAAGAATTTTATTTTTATTTTTATTTTTTACCAGAGCACTGATCAGCTCTGGCTTATGCTAGAGATTGAACCTGAGACTTTTTAGTGTCTCAGGCATGAAAGTCCTTTTGCATAACCATTATGTTGTCTCCCTAGTCTGCCTTAACAAGTGCTGAAAAGATGTGGAAAACTGAGAAATGTTATGTATGTACAAACTATTGCATTTACTGTCAAATGTAAAACATTAATCCCCTCCCCCCAAAAGAAGTGTTGAAAAGGGTTACAATTCTACACAGTTGCCACCACCAAAGTTCTGTATTCCATCCCCTCCATTGAAAGCTTTCCTATTTTTTATCCCTCTGGGAACACAGACCCAGAATTATTATGGGATGCAGAAGGTGGAAGCTCTGGCTTCTGTAATTGCTTTTCCACTGAACATGGGTGCTGGCAGGTCAATTCGTACTCCCTGCCTGTCTCTATCTTTCCCTAATGGGGCAGGCCTCTGGGGAAGTGGGGGTTCCAGCACATTGGTGAGGTCATCTGCCCAGGGAAGTCAGGTTGGCATCATGCTAGAATCTGCAATTCGGTGGCTAAAAAAACATTAAGATATAAAGCAGAAAAATTTGTTTAATAATTAGGAATCAAAAGGCAAGAATACAGCAAGTAAGATTTGGGGTCTCCATTTTGGAAAAAACTGGTAGGTCTATTTTAAGTATATTCCAAAAGGTCCATTAATTAACTAATTTTTGCCTGAGCCTGACAGTGGGAATTGTGTGAAATTGTACCCGTCTTATCCTATGGTCATATCGATCATTATTAAATAATAAAATAATAAGTACCAAAAAAAAAAAAAAGAAAAAAAACAAGTAAGCAAACAAACATAAATGACTACATGTCTCAGGAAGAATTGTAGAAAGAAACCTTTACTGCAATTATGTTTTTAAATTACTGTTTTTATAATGTTTTCTACTCAATCCCTAAAATAAATCAGTATCCAGTTTTGGGGTACAGCTTGAGAGACATAAAGTTTGAAACTGACCTGCAAACAATTGTTCAAAGTAATATCAAAACCCGGATGGAGTTTGCTTAGAATCTATGATTTTGCAATTATAATCTCATTGATATTGTTTACCAGTGGCAGAGCAAGGGTCCTAATCTATGTATATTTTTGCTGTGCTTCTATTTGAAAAGTTCAGAAACAGAGTTGTATTATAATTTATAATTATTAGCGGTATTAAAAAATCTATAGTTAATTTTAAAACAACAAAACAAAGAGTTTGAGCTCAGTGTCCACAACAGTGGAGGAAGCTTTGATATCTTTCCCTCCTTCTCTCTGACTCTGTCTTTCTTTTTTTTTTTTTTTTTAAAGTTTTTTTTTTAAATATTTTAATTTTATTTATTTATTCCCTTTTGTTGCCCTTGTTTTTTTTTTTTATTGTTGTAGTTATTATTGTTGTTGTTGGATAGGACAGAGAGAAATGGAGAGAGGGAGGGGAAGACAGAGAGGAGGAGAGAAAGATAGACACCTGCAGACCTGCTTCACCGCCTGTGAAGCGACTCCCCTGCAGGTGGGGAGCCGGGGCTCGAACCGGAATCCTTATGCCGGTCTTTGTGCTTTGCGCCACCTGTGCTTAGCCCGCTGTACTACAGCCCGACTCCCGACTCTGTCTTTCTATCAGAAAAAGTTGGTCCAGAGCAGTAAGGCTCCAGTGGCACGAAGAAACAAATAGCAACAACAATGAAACATAGACATCAGATTCGTTTGTTTTGTGGAGAATATTTGAAGCTACTAAAAGAAATTATTGAGCAATGCTCTTAAAATTCTCACGGGAAGCATAAGTCTGAGTGACTTGTTCTTTTGATGAACAACAATCATCAAAGAGTTGCAAAGATAGGATCTTCTGACTTACGGAAGATATAACATATGGAATAAAATACATACCTGTCTTAATGAATAAATTGGTCAAATTAGCTTCTCATAATTATAGGAATCTCCTTAAATGTCTTTCTCTTTTGGACAGCCATAGTTTTTCTAATACTACTTTCATGAGTAGATAATCGTGTTTTCTTAATGATTAGCAGATTATTCTGCACTTATGTCTTTCTTTTCATCTGAGCATTTGTAATCCATTTAATTATGCTACTTTCCAGATGAAGATTCAAAACTCTTAAATCTAAATGACCTACCTAGGCTCACAGAAGAATTCTTCAGTCAGCTGAAGAATCAAGAATGTCTGGACGTTTGTTGCATTTTGTACAAACACAAGATATTGCTGTGTTCTCCACCGGTTTGAATTTCATGTACCATACTTAATAGACAAAACGACCCATTGTGTTTGTTAAACTGCAGTGCACATGTAATCAGTATTCATTCACAAGAATTATTTGCTTGTCAGTGGAATGCTGTTCTATTTACATCTGCCAGATCCACAGCTGTAACATATGTGTGAAACAATTAAAACTTGAATCAAGCTACATCTCAGAGGATCGCAGATCCAGTAACATTTAAGTGGACAGAAAAGTAGAAAAATAAACATATTTTCAGGGCAGAAATGTGCCCACTGCATATCCTGGATTTTCTCTTCAGTTCCTGATTGAAATGGAGTAATGAAAATAGAAAAAATTTGCTTCCTTTATTTAATTTAAGAAAAATTCTATAATAGGTTTACATCTTCTCAGATCATCTGCTCCTTGGTAACATTTTATTATTTTTTATCTTAGTTATTTATTTTATTCATAAAAAGGAAACACTGACAAAACCATAGGATAAGAGGGTACAACTCCACACAGTTCTCACCACCAGAACTCCGTATCCCATCCCCTCCCTTGATAGCTTTCCTATACTTTGACCTCATCTTCCCAGACATTAACTTGGATCCACCTGCATACCAGATTTCAGGCTCAGTAGGAAAAAAAAGAAAAAACTAGTATAGCCACAGGTGACATTTTATTTTAATCTTAATGATTTGGTAAGGAGAAAAATTTATTTTTTTCAAGTTATTGTCAAGTCTTTGAATATTTTTTGTTTTCATTAATTTTTTAAAATATTTATTGATTTTCCCTTTTGTTTCCCTTGCTATTTTTTATTGCTGTTGTTATTGATGTCATTGTTAGGACGGAGAGAAATAGAGAGAGGAGGGGAAGACAGAGAGGGAGAGAGAAAGATAGACACCTGAAGACCTGCTTCACTGCCTGTGAAGGGACTCTCCTGCAGGTGGTGAACCATGGGCTCAAACCGGGATTCTTAATGCTGGACCTTGTGCTTCGTGCCACGTGTACTTAACTGGAGGCCGTACTGCCTGACTCCCGTATTTGAATATTAACAATAATGTTAAAGAACTAAAAGTGACACGATTGAGTGGGTAAAATGGAATGCTGGTGGTGGCGGGGGATGAGGGATGGGGATGTGACTTACTATTGGTGTGCCTGTCTTTTGTGTGTGAAGCCCTGGGTTGAGTCTTTGGTACCACGTGATAGCTACAAAGATAAGTCAGGGCGCCATGAAGTTGGAGTGGTGCAACCATTGTGCTGTGTCCCCAACCCCAAGATCTTAATCCTGGAAGCAGTGGCTCCTCCTTCCTGGGCCCTGGCTTACTGGGCTTTTGTTCAGAGCACATGGTGGCAGGAATTTAGGTTGCACATAAGATCGTAACATTGACTTTTATCTAGTGCTGTTGTGAAGACAGTCCCTATCTGGAGACTAAATTGTTCAACATCAGAGACCAAGACTGAACTCCTTAGGCAATGGTAATCTCAATGAAATCAACTCACCTGATGGGACTTGTTTACTTAGACCTTCTCCACTGCAGATAATATAACTTTTTTTTTCTACAATTTAAATAAAAAAAACCTCTTCTAGATATGGATTTGCCCTTTGCGCTCACAATTCTTGTCATTACTATTATCTCTTGATTATTGAACTGACTTCATGGAGTCTCTGATATTACTTGAAGCTAAAGAATTTACATTATAGGAAATGTACGAGTAAACATAAGAAACTGTAGATAAAATGCAAGTACATAGGGAAGAAAGAAGATAATGCATAAAAGTGGCAATTATTGATTATGGTATTTATATAAAAGTAAAACCAGATAGTGGTTATGGCATATGTAATACCTTCCATTTTATATTTTCTTTGATCTTTGCAAAAACCTCATGCGGTTACAGTTCCTTGTCTATTGAGTAACCCCAAACATATTTGCCTTTAGGGTTATCGCTGGGGCTTGGTGCCTGCACTACGAATCCACTGCTCCTGAAGGCTATTTTTTTTTTTTTTACCTTTTGTTGCCCTTATTGTTAATTGTTGCTGTTATTATTATTTTTGTTATTGTTGTTGGATAGGACACAGAGAAATTGAGAGAGGAGGGGAAGACAGAGAAGGGGAGAAAAAGATAGACACCTGCAGACCTACTTCACCACTTGTCAGGGAGCCAAGGACTTGAGCTGGGATCTTTAAGTCAGTCCTTGTGCTTTCACCATGTGCACTAACCTGCTGCGCCACTGCCCAATGACCCCCAAACTTGAATATTAAGGAGTTCTTGTCATTTCCTACTTGTTAAAGAAGCTTTATAATAATGTTCTCAAAAGACATTGGCCTTCTTAGAAGCTAAGATAGCCTGCATTCTGACATTGTCCTCTCTACCCTCATTATATAGAGGTAACAAAATTTCTTATTACTAGTTAGGACCAATTACCAGATCTCATATATGAACAGGTTTTTTTTTTTTTTAGCCCTTGGTCCACTATCATTAGGTACCTATGGTAACCATTTCAGTGGAACCATCAATAGGTATGTCACTTGTGAAAACACCGCTTCTGAGAACTACAACTCCTAAATCAGAGCTGGAAGAAGCAGCTGTACATAATTCTTGAATGAGTAATCAGGACTACTAGTGGGAAGAGTTACTTTCATTTCTCTGATTCTCAAACTTGGGAATCTTAGGTATAAGAATATGCTTTGGTTGCTTGTTCAGTGTAGAAACCATATCTTGGAGAACATTGCCCTAGCACTGCAAGGTGTTGTCATCCATTTGGTGCTGTAACTAATTACTCAAGTGGCCTTTCCATCATTCTGTCAGATTTGCTGCTTCAGGGTGATAGGAAACATGGCAAGAGCAGTGAATTCTGTGAACATGAGCCCATTGCCACACTTCATTTGCTATAAAATGAGTTCCCTGTTGAGAAGCAATGCTGGGTGGAATACCCAGATGGTGAATGAAACATTCTGTAAGTCCACAGTGGTAGTTCTGGCAAAAGTATTGCAGGCAGAAAAGACAAATCTATATTCAGAGTTAGTGTCTATTTCAGTGAGAACAAAGTTCTGTCCCTCCTATGATGGAAGTTGTCAAACATTTTCAGGTTGACACGGGTAAATAACTTGGAAGACCCCAAACATGTGAGGAATGCTGCCACATGAGATCTTGGTGCTATGTTTGCTGCTGGTGAAGTGGACACTTGGCAGCAAATGAAATCAGATTGACCTTCATATAAAATTTTCATGTTTCTGAGCCTAAATGTTGCCTCCATCTTTGCCAGTGTCAATTCGTTGTTCAGAGTACTATTGAACAGCAATGGTGTATGTGTTTATGTGTATGGCGTAATGGTCTATATGACGATACCTGAAAGGGTTATTTTGCTGACCTAAATACAAAAATCCCTCTTTACTAAGTTCCTTTTTAACTTTTCACATGTGACATAAAAATCTTAGTGACCAATCAGAGAAATTTATGCTCATATTGCCCTCAAACTTTCTGATTACTAATATCCATCCAAGTTAAGTTTTGTTTCTTCCAAGCTCCTGACCATTCTACCATTATTCAAGAATCAGTGTAGATCCATATGTCTCCCTACATCTCCCTCTCTTTTTAAAAAACATATTTTATTAGTGATTTATAAGATTATAAGCCAATAGGGGTTTAATTCCACATCACTCTCACCACCAAAGCCCGGTGTCCCCAGTACCCTCCAAGGGTAACCACCATAGTTCTCCCCAGGTGATAGATATGGGTTGTCTTGTGTATTTTGTCATTTTAAGTTCATGAGTTTCACTTCTCTATTCCACATATGAGTGAAATCAACCCTTAGTGTCCTTCACTTCCTACTTATTTCATTAAGCATAATCACTGCCAGTTTCATCCATTTAGTTACAAAGAACAGATTATAATCTTTCCAACTGCTGAGTAGCACTCCACTGAGTATATATCCAATAATTTTTTTTTGTATTTATAAGACGTGAATTTTATACTACTGTTAAAGGGTTTTCCCCCAGCTGTATTAGTCATAGGGGTTTTCTCTCCTAATATTTTAATATTTTAATCAGGAAAATGAGAAGGCATGCACCAGAGAAGCACATGAGTCATTTGGGTAAAGATGGCTGACCCCATGTGGGAGCTCATGCCCATTTTATTCATGACTGAGGCCCTGCCTCCTTTTTCTTTCTTTCTTTCTTTCTTCCTTTCTTTTTCTTTCTTTCTTTCTTTCTTTCTTTCTGTCTGTCTGTCTGTCTGTCTTTCTTTCTTTCTTTCCTTCTTTCTTTTTTTTTCTCCAGGGTTATCACTGGGGCTCAGTGCCTGCGCTATGAATCCACTGCTCCTGGAGGCCATTTTTTTCCTTTTTTGTTTTATTATTATTGTTGATGGATATTATCGTTGTTATTATTATTGTTGATGGATAGGATAGAGAAATAAAGAGAGGAGGGGAAGACAGAGAGAGGGAGAGAAAGACACCTTCAGACCTGCTTCACCACTTGTGAAGTGATCCCCTTTCAGGTGGGGACCGGGGGGAGGGGCTCAAACTGGGATCCTTACACCCATCCTTGTATGCTTCCTTTTTTTTTTTTCCCTCTCAGTGAAGGAAACTGTGCCTGAATTCTTCCTTGATGGGGCAAAATCAAAGGTTTCTGATCACTGGAGTTTCAGGTCCAGGTGGAACTAGGATTCAGAGCCCTCTGATCAATCTTCCTCTAACATTTCCCTCTCAGGGAATATGGACCAAAAATTCTTTTTGGGGTACCAAAGGAAGGAGTTGGGTTTCTGTAATTGCTTCTTTGCTGGACATTGGCTGGTCAATCCATACCTTCAGCCTTTTCTTTGTCTTTCATGTTGGGGTAGTGCTCTGGAGAGGTGAGATTCTGGAATACATTGGGGAAGCCATCTGCCTAGGAAGGTCAGGATGGGAATCTAGTAGCATCTGGAACTTGGTAGTTGAAAGACAGTAAGAAAAAGAGCAGGACAAAATATTTAATAAACAGGGACCTAAGTGTAGGAATTGAGCCAATGAGAATAAGGACCCTAAGGTGGAGAGAAGCTAAGATGTTTATTTTAGGTACATTCCTTAAGTTCTTATGTCTCTTTTCAAGCAAATTAACAAATGTACAAATTACCTGAAGTTTTGCTGACTGGTGGGTTTTTCTTTTACCAGTCTTTTATACAAAGTTACCTTTGATACAACTATAAGGCTGTGGTCCTCCACTCTAATGTAATAGCTGCATATCCTGCAATTTTTTTTTTTTTTTTTTTATAAACCAAACCTAGAGTTTTCTTTGTTGGGTGTAATAAACTTTCCATGAAGTGACAGACATGTTAAAAGAAAGCCGCAGTATAGTAGTAGGTAGAGATCATGGAAACTTGAGTTTATTCATGTGATTTTTATTACACTTTTGGAATTTTCTAAAGTTCAGTTATGTATATTTCACTTGCACTTGATGAAATGCTGCTTGCCTGAAGAACCTGTCGGGTGAGATAGGTTTGTGATAGGTAATTTAGAAGATTGCCTTCTAATTTAGCATATCATAACCAAGTGTTGAGTTTCGTCTAGTTCTCAGCAAGAATCCAGGAGATGTTTTCCAAGGGACAATAGATATGTTCAAAGATCTGCTCCGAAATCCTAAATCTGTGAGCTGTGATTCACTGATAAGAAGTTAGCCATAGTTCAACACCTTACGAATATCTGCCACAGACACCTTGTATACCACCAGAACTTTCAGATTATAAATGACTTCCAGAGACATATATGAAAGTGTAAACTGGTTATATCAAGTCACCTAGAAAGAGACCAAGACAGAGAAATCTCAATGTTCCAGTTAGACATACGAAGCTATCTTGGCTATTTTATCACCTATCAACAGACAGCCTGTGTTTGACCTCATGTGAAAATGAAGAACAATCTATACACAACCTGTCAGAATTCCTGATTTAAGTAGGGATGGCTACTAAGTAGGAATTCAAAAATAAATGCTTCTAGTTAAGTCTTTTTTTTTCTATATTGAAGTATCCAAAGTCTTTAAAAATTTATGCTATTGATATATCAACAAAATCCCATTTCTCTCTCTCTGTGTGTGTGCTGGGGAGTCTCACATAAATGATTTTACTGTTTTCAGACTGACTTATTTTATTTTATTAAATTTTTATTTATAAAAAGGAAACACTGACAAAACTACAGGATAAGAGGGGTACAACTCCACACAATTCCCACCACCGGAACTCCATATCCCATCCCCTCCCCTGATAGCTTTCCTATTCTTTATCCCTCTGGGAGTATTGACCCAGGGTCATTATGGGTACAGAAGGTGGAAGGTCTGGCTTCTGTAATTGCTCCCTCGCTGAATATGGGCATTGGCAGGTCTATTCATACTCCCAGCCTGTCTCTCTCTTTCCCTAGTGGGGCAGGGCTCTGGGGAAGCAGGGCTCCAGGACACATTGCTGTGGTTGACTGACTTTTATCCTTCAGACAGTGACACATGCACACAGAGTGAGAAATCACAGTGCTGGAACTTCCCTTAGTGCCGTGGTACTCCTATGTGGTGCTGGAATAGTCCTACTTTTAAATAGTCTCATCCATCATGCAATATGTCCAACATTTTTTAGTCTTTCTTCAATAGATGGTTTTGAAAAAAAAATCAGCAAAAGAGCAAAATAAAATTTATTAGCTAATCACTTTAAAATAAAATAACAGTAAAAAATTATACCAGTATGATATTTTTATTTCTTCTACAAAAGCAAATATGTCACTGCAGTGGTTCACTGTTCACTTCATGATGACTTTTTAGTAGATAGGGAGAAAAATCATACCATAAATGTCTAAAGAGATCACTGCTTCCTCATCTCTATATGGCTAATAATAGGTTGTTTTCTACCCAACTGAGTTTTGAAAGTTTCTTAAGTATACATTATTTGTTTGAACAAAAGTGATTAAAAGGCATTCCAGGTAAGTACAGGTATGTATTCTGTCAAGTTAATTATAAAATATGGCCTGCTCATACAAACATTAACTTGGATGATATTTTTTCCTGTTCAGGACAGACAAGCTACAATTGTTTTGCTGTGCCATATCTAGATACAATATTTATTTAAAAGCCTGGAAGATATTCTACTGTAAAATTATATATATATAATTTTATTTTTAATTTACTATATATGTCATCACCAAGACTGCATTGCTCAGATACAACTTTTTCAGATAGAGTAAGATAAATCAAAAGATGGAGAAGGGGAAAGACACCACCATACTGAAACTTCCCCCAGTAGTTGGAGACCAGGATGGAACCTGGATCATATAGACGGTAAATCAGTCACCCACTGTAGGATAACAGCCAGTCTTATAACAATTTAAAATGTTATTGAAAATCGCTTCTATTTTTTTTTTTTCTAGAAAGAGACAACTTCTGATAGCAAATTTACACATGTTTTTTTCCCCATATTTTTGAGTCAGTGGAATATGTGTAACCTGTAATTTTACATATTGTGTATTCTGTTTTGTAACTTACTCTCCCATGGAAATGTATCAAGAATGTGTTTCTTTGTTAGTGATTAAAACATGCATTTTATTCTTGAGCAGGATTCTGGTAGTTATATATGTTATTAATAAATATTATTAATTGGTTTGTTCTGAGCAATAGTAGGTGTAAACTCAAAATGTTCTATAAAAATGTATTTCAGTTAACTTTGGCGTAAGAGGACGTGAAGACATATGGATGTTAGTAGATCAATGAAGTTGTGCATTTTATCCCACTGTTACTTAGGAGTTTTTATAAGATGAAATATTAGTGTGTGTTTATATGCTTTTAAACTCTGACACATGCTACCAATTTCTCATCAAAAGTTTGTGCCAATTTATGTTCTATTGGCATGTTATGAGAATTGTATTCTTATTAGAGTAGAACATTTATCTAACTTAAAAGATATTAAGATGGAAAGCTTTCCAACTTTAAAAAGATGAAATTCTTTGCTCATTTATTTTAAATGTAGAAAAATCAATAATTTTTCCCGAAATAGCTTTGCTATTTGATTTTAACAGTTTTAGTATATTTCTGTTTATTTATTTTTAAAAAATATTTCTACTTTTTGACATTGCATAAGGGTTAACAAAAATTTTAAAATATAATTGCTGTGTTCTTTTTCTTGAACAAAAAATTATAACCAATTTTTCTGATAAATATATGAAACTTATCTTTCTATTCCACATCTTTTAGTAAAACTCGGAGGCACTCATATTCATAGATGTAACAGAATTGGATTCTAAATCAGCATCAGACCTTCTAAGATAAACTTCTTCTTCTACAATTGGAGCCTTAAAAATTGTCTACAACTGTGATAGCATATACATTTTATAGAGGGAATAAGTAAATGTATGTTCTTAAATTGTCAAGAGTTAGAAACAATGTAAAAAAGATTAAGAGGGAAAGAAATAGATCATTTTCATTTACCATGTGTACCACCTGAGTTTGAGGCTGACCCCCAGCCCATAGAAGAAAGCTTTGGTACTGTGTTCTCTCTCTCTCTCTCTCAGAAAAAAATCAGCCTGAAGCAGTAAAGCCTTGAAAATAATCAAATAATAGTAAATTTTAAAAACAGCTTACAGACATCACTTTTCAAACTAAAGCATCCCATTTACAAAATATCAAAGTAGGAAGATGGCGGCCTGAGAAGTTGCTGACAGCGAGCGCTCTGACCGCATCGTCGGCAACGGTAGGATTTTCTGCCTTTAGCAGGCCAGTTAATAAGGGGTGACACCAAAGAGTGGGTACAATTTAATTTGGGTTAAGAATTAGAGTAAAGGTGACACGGACTAGCGGGGCTCCAGAATTCCCAGGGCGCCGGGCAAGGAGAGTGCGCCGGGCATTGTCCTCCGCCCGCCCAGGAAGGCGGCTCCTCCGCCGGTTGCAGAGCGCGGTGGGCAGAGGACCCGGAGAGAGCACTTTAGCTCGGGGGCTTCCTCTTGGGAGAATCCAGGGTCCACCGCGACCCTGAGAGCAGATCCAAAGACTTCTTGAGTATAGCTCTCATTGGATCAAAGGATTTGGAGCTAGTTTTCATTTTTGAGAAATCCTTTAAAAAAGTCTGGAGGGGGGGGTTTCCCGGAAGATGGCGGACTACGGAGAAGCGGCTAGCCTTTGAGCTCCAGACACATCTCGTGTAAACAATAGGATTTTCTGCCTTTAGCAGGCCAGCCAATAAGGGGCCACAGCGGTCATACCAAGGTGTCTATAACTTAATTTGGGTTAAGAATTAGAGTAGGGGAAAAAAATTCTTTTTTCTTCCTTTTAATTTTCAAGCATACATCCTTCCCGCCGCTACCCCCGCCCCACCATAAACAGTGCCTGGGACCAGCTACTAGCAGGATACCCCATACCACCAAACAGGGTTTTTTTTTTTTTTTTTTTTTTTTTTTTAAACTCACTGATACACATTTGGGAAGTTCCTCGCACTGCTCTTTAATTACAACCCTTCTTCTTATATTCTCCCTTTCTCTCTCTTATCTCTCTCTCTCTCTTTTTTTATTTTTTATTATTACTATTTTTTTTTATCCTGTCATACACTTCTTTCTTCTTTGCCTTTCTGAATTTGTGAATTACTTTGGGGAAGAAATCTGACCCAGAGTGGACTTTCTATGTGTGTATCTCTGCTCTAGTTCCCTTTACACTCTTGTTACCCCTAGAATATACACTGGATAGTAGATTTGCATAACTGTCTATTCTTGCTATCCTCTCTTTCTTTTCTCTTTCTTCACTGGGATTTGGTTACTATTTTTTCACGGACTGGAGAAATTTTTTGGCTAACTGGTAATGATTAAACTCCTTCAATACTTACTTCAGTTGCTACTGTAATTCCGGAGGTTGGTGAGTGCAATTGTCATAAAGGTATTTAGTACAGTGCTACTTGTGCTCACAACACAACAACTGAGGAACAACAGAGCATTAAAAAAAAAGAGAGAGAGAGAAACACATAAATAAAAAAAAAATGGGTAGATTAAAAACAAATAAAACTGCTACCCCAATGAATGAAGACAAGAGCCCAGAAGAAACCATAAATCAATCAGAAGTAACCATAGATAAGAAAAGTATGCAAGCAATAATAAACTTATTAATCACAGAAATGAAAACAACATTGGAGGAAAGGAATGGCAGTATTAGGGAAACAACAGTTGAGACACCCAAGGAAAATACTGATTATCTTGAGACAATTAGAGAACTGAAAGCTGAAATAGCTGTAATGAAGAAAGAAGCTGAGGCAAGGGAAAGCAGACTAACAGAAGCAGAAAACAGAATTAGTCAGACAGAGGATGAGTTAGAGAAAACTAAGAAAGAGGTGAAAGAGCTTAAAAAGAGATTGAGAGACACTGAAAACAACAACAGAGACATATGGGATGATCTCAAAAGAAGTAACATTCGTATAATTGGCCTGCCAGAGGAAGAAAGAGAGGAAGGGGAAGCAAACATTCTAGAGGAAATAATACAAGAAAATTTCCCAGACCTGAATAACAGAAAGGATATCAAGGTGCAAGAGGCCCAGAGAGTACCAAACAGAATCAACCCAGACCTGAAAACACCAAGACACATCATAGTCACAATGAGAAGAAGTAAGGATAAAGAAAGGATCCTAAAGGCTGCAAGAGAGAAACAAAAAGTCACATACAGGGGAAAACCCATAAGACTTTCTGCAGATTTCTCCACTCAAACTCTAAAAGCCAGAAAGGAGTGGCAAGATATCTATCGAGCCCTGAATGAAAAAGGGTTTCAACCAAGGATAATATATCCTGCTAGACTTTCATTCAAGCTAGATGGAGGGATCAAAACCTTCTTAGACAAACAACAGTTAAAGGAGGCAACTATCACCAAGCCGGCCCTGAAAGAGGTACTAAAAGACCTCTTATAAACAAGAACATCACTATAACACTTGTAATATATCAGAGTAAACAAATCGTTTTTTAGAACAATGGCACTACAATACATTAAATCCATAATATCAATAAATGTCAATGGCTTAAACTCACCCATCAAAAGGCACAGGGTGGGGGGATGGATCAGAAAACATAACCCAACCATATGCTGCTTGCGAGAATCCCATCTGTCACAACAAGATAAACACAGACTTAAAGTGAAAGGATGGAAAACTATCATACAGGCTAACGGTCCACAAAAAAGGGCAGGAACAGCCATTCTCATCTCAGACACGATAGATTTTAAATTAAATAAAGTAGTAAAAGATAGGCAAGGACATTACATAATGATTAGAGGATCAATCAGCCAAGAAGACTTAACAATTATTAACATCTATGCACCCAACGAGGGACCATCTAAATACATTAAACACCTACTGAAAGAATTTCAAAAATACATCAATAGTAATACAATAATAGTGGGAGACTTCAATACCCCACTCTCACACTTAGACAGATCAACAAAGCAGAGAACCAATAAAGATACAAGAGAATTGAATGAAGAGATTGACAGACTAGACCTCTTGGACATTTTCAGACTCCTCCACCCCAAAAAACTGGAATACACCTTCTTTTCAAATCCACATAACACATACTCAAGGATAGACCACATGTTAGGCCACAAAGACAGCATCAATAAATTCAAGAGCATTGAAATCATCCCAAGTATCTTCTCAGACCACAGTGGAGTAAAACTAACTTTTAACAACAAACGGAAAATTATTAAAAGACATAGAATTTGGAAACTAAACAACATGCTCCTTAAGAACCACTGGGTCAGAGACTCACTCAAACAGGAAATTCAAATGTTCCTGGAAATGAATGAAAATGAAGACACAACCTATCAAAATATTTGGGACACAGCGAAAGCAGTACTGAGAGGGAAACTTATAGCCATACAATCACATATTAAACACCAAGAAGAAGCCCAAATGAACGACCTTACTAGACACCTCAAGGACTTAGAGGAAGAGGAACAAAGGAACCCTAAAGCAACCAGAAGGACAGAAATCATTAAAGTTAGAGCAGAAATAAACAACATCGAAAATAAAAGAACCATACAAAAGATCAATGAAGCCAAATGTTGGTTCTTTGAAAGATTAAACAAAATTGACAAACCCCTAGCCAGACTCACCAAACAAAAAAGAGAGAAGACCCAAATTAATAGAATTGTAAACGATGCAGGAGATATCACAACTGACACCACAGAAATCCAGAGAATTCTGCGAAACTTCTATAAAGAACTATATGCCACCAAGCTAGAGAATCTGGAAGAAATGGAACAATTCCTAGAAACCTATGCACTTCCAAAACTGAACCAAGAAGAACTACAAAATCTAAATGCACCAATCACAGACAAAGAAATTGAAACCGTTATTAAGAATCTCCCCAACAACAAAAGTCCTGGACCAGATGGCTTCACAAATGAATTCTACAAAACTTTCAGGAAACAGTTAATACCCATACTTCTTAAGCTATTCCCTAAGATTGAAGAAACAGGAATACTCCCTTCCACCTTTTATGAAGCCAACATCACCCTGATACCAAAAGCTGATAGGGACAGAACAAAAAAGGAAAACTACAGACCAATATCTCTGATGAACATAGATGCCAAAATATTAAACAAGATCTTGGCCAACCGGATACAGCAACACATCAAAAAGATTGTTCATCATGACCAAGTGGGATTCATCCCAGGAATGCAAGGCTGGTTCAACATCCGTAAATCAATCAACGTCATTCATCACATCAATAAAAGCAAAGCCAAAAACCACATGATTATCTCAATAGATGCAGAGAAAGCCTTTGACAAAATCCAACACCCATTCATGCTCAAAACTCTACAGAAAATGGGAATAGATGGGAAATTCCTCAAGATGGTGGAGTCTATATATAGCAAACCTACAGCCAACATCATACTCAATGGAGAGAAGCTGAAAGCATTCCCCCTCAGATCGGGAACTAGACAGGGCTGTCCACTGTCACCGTTACTCTTCAACATAGTATTGGAAGTTCTTGCCATAGCAATCAGGCAAGAGAAAGAAATCAAAGGGATACAGATTGGAAGGAAAGAAGTCAAGCTCTCACTATTTGCAGATGATATGATAGTATACATAGAAAGACCTAAAGAATCCAGTAGAAAATTACTGGAAGTTGTTAGGCAATATAGCAAGGTATCAGGCTACAAAATCAATGTACAAAAATCAGTGGCATTTCTTTATGCAAACACTAAATCTGAAGAAGAAGACATCCAGAAATCACTCCCATTTACTGTTTCAGCAAAATCAATCAAATACCTAGGAATAAAGTTGACCAAAGAAGTGAAAGACTTGTATACTGAAAACTATGAGTCGCTACTCAAGGAGATAGAAACTGATACCAAGAAATGGAACGATATTCCATGCTCATGGATTGGAAGAATAAATATCATCAAAATGAATATTCTCCCCAGAGCCATATACAAATTTAATGCAATACCCATCAAAGTTCCACCAGGCTTCTTTAAGAGAATAGAACAAACGCTACAATCATTTATCTGGAACCTGAAAACACCTAGAATTGCCAAAACCATCTTAAGGAAAAGAAACAGAAATGGAGGCATCACACTCCCAGACCTTAAACTATATTATAAAGCCATCATCATCAAAACAGCATGGTACTGGAACAAAAATAGGCATACAGACCAGTGGAACAGAATTGAAAGCCCAGAAGTAAATCCCAACACCTATGGGCATCTAATCTTTGATAAAGGGGCCCAAAGGATTAAATGGAAAAAGGAGGCTCTCTTCAATAAATGGTGCTGGAAAAACTGGGTTGAAACATGCAGAAGAATGAAATTGAACCACTTTATCTCACCAGAAACAAAAATCAACTCCAAATGGATCAAAGACCTAGATGTCAGACCAGAAACAATCAAATACTTAGAGGAAAACATTGGTAAAACACTTTCCCACATACACCTCAAGGACATCTTTGATGAATCAAAGCCAATTGCAAGGAAGACCAAAGTAGAAACAAACCAATGGGACTACATCAAATTGAAAAGCTTCTGCACATCCAAAGAAACTATTAAACAAACAGAGAGACCCCTCACAGAATGGGAGAAGATCTTCACATGCCAGACATCAGACAAGAAACTAATCACCAAAATATATAAAGAGCTCAGCAAACTTAGCCGCAAAAAAGCAAATGACCCCATCCAAAAATGGGCAGAGGAAATGAACAAAACATTCACCACAGAGGAGATCCAAAAGGCTAACAAACATATGAAAAACTGCTCTAGGTCATTGATTATCAGAGAAATGCAAATCAAGACAACACTAAGATACCACCTCACTCCTGTAAGAATGGCATACATCAAAAAGGACAGCAGCAACAAATGCTGGAGAGGATGTGGGGACAGAGGAACCCTTTTACATTGCTGGTGGGAATGTAAATTGGTACAGCCTCTGTGGAGAGCAGTCTGGAAAACTCTCAGAAGGCTAGACATGGACCTTCCATATGACCCAATAATTCCTCTCCTGGGGTTATACCCCAAGCACTCCATAACACCCAACCAAAAAGAGGTGTGTACTCCTATGTTCATAGCAGCACAATTCATAATAGCTCAAACCTGGAAGCAACCCAGGTGCCCAACAACAGATGAGTGGCTGAGAAAGCTGTGTTATATATACACAATGGAATACTATGCAGCTATCAAGAACAATGAACCCACCTTCTCTGTCCCATCTTGGACAGAGCTAGAAGGAACTATGTTAAGTGAACTAAGTCAGAAAGATAAAGATGAGTATGGGATGATCCCACTCATCAACAGAAGCTGACTAAGAAGATCTGAAAGGGAAACTAAAAGCAGGACCTGATCAAATTGTAAGTAGGGCACCAAAGTAAAAACCCAGTGGTGAGGGGTAGGCATGTAGCTTCCTGGGCCAGTGGGGGGTGGGAGTGGGCGGGAGGGATGGGTCACAGTCCTTTGGTGGTGGGAATGGTGTTTATGTACACTCCTAGCAAAATGTAGACATATAAATCAGTAGCTAATTAATATGAGAGGGGGAAATCAATTGTATGTCTCAAAGTTTCTCAAAAGACAAACTGAATCTTTTTAATATATAGGCTATGTATTTGATATGCGGACTCTCTCAAAAGCCTAGACCAAGTAGATTAGAAGCTTCCAATAGCACAGCTATATACAAGATACTGGGTACTGTACAGCAAACCATAACAAAGGGACTTTTCAAAGTTAACCCAATTAACAAATAATGTGATGATAATATTAACTATTGAGTGTCTTTTTGAACCCTAAGACAGCAGGAACCTCACATCTTCACTATAGAGCCCCTACTTCCCCCAGTCCTGGAACCCTTGGATAGGGCCCACTTTCCCGTATGCATCTCCCAATCCAAACCAAATAACATTGCATCTGCCGATCACAACCTAACCAAAGCAACGATTGCTACCTCAACATGCTTCACCTCAGAATGTATCCAGAGACTTCACGTGTGGAATGACAACCCTTCAGCTTCATTACTCGGGTGAGACCTTTCCTTTAATAGTACACTCTAATTTCATCTCAGGTAGTTCACTTTCTAACAAAGTCCCATAACCTAGATATACACCAGTTTCTGTGAGAGAGAGCTTATGTGCACACGTATCCATAAACTACTGCAAAATATATACCTGAAAGCAGGACTACACTAGAGTTTGCAGTGAGTACCTCCCTAACACTTCCTCTCCACTATTCCAAGCTTGGGATCCATGATTGCTCAACAAATTGTTTGGCTTCATATGTTAACTCTGTTTTCAATCACCAGGTTCCAGATGCCACCAGGATGCTGGCTAGGCTTCCCTGGATTGAAGACCCCACCAATGTGTCCTAGAGCTCAGCTTCCCCAGAGTCACACCCTACTAGGGAAAGAGAGAGGCAGACTGGGGGTATGGACCGACCAGTCAATGCCCATGTTCAGCGGGGAAGCAATTACAGAAGCCAGACCTTCTACCTTCTGCATCCCTCAACGACCCTGGGTCCATGCTCCCAGAGGGATAGAGAATGGGAAAGCTATCAGGGGAGGGGGTGGTTTATGGGGATTGGGTGTTGGGAATTGTGTGGAGTTGTACCCCTCCTACCTTATGCTTTTGTTCACTAATCCTTTCTTAAATAAAAAAAAAATATCAAAGTAAATTTGTCTATCTGATCTAGTAATGAAAACAGTGAATACACTTTCTTGAATGAACACTAAAAAGTGCATGCTTTTAAATATTTATTCATTACCAAGTTGTTAAAGATACTTGAACATCTCCTTTGCTATAATTCATGGATGAACTTTCTTCATCTTATTATTTTACTAAAACAATGCTTTTTTAAATCTTAAAATTTTTTTTAAAATATTTATTTATTTATTAGATAGAGACAGCCAGAAATCTAGAGGGAAGGGGGTGATAGAGAGGGAAAGAGACAGAGAGACACTGCTTCACCACTAGCAAAGCTTTCCCACTGAGGTGGGGACTGGGGGCTCAAACCTGGGTCCTTGAGCATTATAACGTGTGCTCAACCAGGTATGCCACCACCTGGCCCCCCTAAAAAATATTTTTAAACTGTTGTCTACTTAAAGATAAATTTGCTATGCATTACTTAAAAGATCATTGTTTTAAAGGAATACTTTAAATTGGCGAAAATGGGTTTCACTTTGCTGTGATCTTAGCAGATACCCAAATGTTACTTTCCCTAAACTCTTATTTCTAAAGATTCATCTTCTGAAAATACAACTCTTTCTGCATCAAAATAAGAACCCTGGGGCTGATACTTGTATGAAGAGATAATAAATGCTTCCATAATTGTCCTTACAGATAATTCTATTTCTTTTTTTTTTTTGTTCATTTTTCTATTTCTGGGAGGTTATCACTCTAAATGACACATATATTGAAGGAAAACACAAATGTTGAAAATTGACAGTGCTTGGATGAGAAAACAGAAATAGTCAGGAAGCAAGACAAGCATAGTTTCTTGTTCTGTTTCTTTCTGCTAATTATTGTTCATTCTCTGATAACTTCATTTCCTCTCCTTTTTATTTTCTATCTTGGTTCTCTTTCCCTTAACATTATTTGCATGCTTAGTTTTTACCATGTGAACTTTCAGCTTTATAACTCACAATAACAAACTGAACAGTCAGTATTTACAGCTCTACATTAATTTTCCTCAGGAGAGGAATCTGATTGTGCTCAATTCTAAAATAGAAGCTTCTCTGCTGCTGAAAGTATTCAAGCAGAGACAGGTTGGTCATCAGTCAATGTACTAGACAGAGTTCTAGTTTGGGCATGGAAGATGAACCAGGTGACCCCTAATTCCTTTCAGTTCTAGCATCCAAGTAATATATCTTTGCTTAAAACCTTCTCCCTAGAAAATATCTTCCAAAATAAACATGTATATCATTACTCTTTTTTCAAACTCAGTCAGAAGATTTGCTACTGTCGTCGTTGAAAAATGATGTAGGACATTCCAACTATTTCAGTTCCTCCAAATGCCAGATGTTCTATTATTAATCATAGATGATGCATTCATATATATTCATTAATATATATGTTTACATATGGGAAGCTTGGGAAGCTTAAGACATGCATTCTCTAGAGTAGTGGATAAATTCTTTTAAATAAATCAGTTCTTAATCTGAAACATTTATAAATTGGTAAAATTCTACATCTACTAAGCTAGTAGTAATCTAGGCAATTCAACACTCACTCTCCATGTGGATACTACTATGAAATGAAACTGGATTTTAACAAATATGGGGAGCATTGCTAAGGAAACCATTTCCTTTGTATTCACATACATTTGGTAGCCTTTTTCTTGCATTTGTGTCTGACATAAAGACACTACTTGAGATAGGATTATCATAAAACAGGAAAACATAACAAGACCCAAATAGCTTCAGTTTTAATCAACTCCCTTTTAAAATGTACATCAGTATAATATTGTAAGCAAAAATTTAATGAGCCTGCTTCTGCAAATCCAGCTTTGTCCCTTCACCTACAATTGGCACAACCTGATTAGATGTAACCTGTTTTATTTCAGAGAAAAACAATTCTACAAATTATATTCATTCTCACTCTAGAGGATGGTATCAAGGAACATGATATTTCTCTGAGGAAACAGTCATCACTCCTTTTTCTAATTCAAGACTTTGGAAAATTGCTTTATAATGTAACAAAAGGTCTGTTTAAAAAGCTGTTATACTAAATCAGCATAGCTCACTTAGATAGCATGATGTTGGGCTAGTTGTAAGACCCAAGTTTAAGCCTGATCACATCACACTGAAGGCCTTTTCTGTGCTATGGATTTTTTCCTCTCTCTCTCTCTCTCTCTCTCTCTCTCTCTCTCTCTCTCTCTCTCTCTCTCTTTCTTTCCTGTGTGTGTGTGTGTGTGTGTGTGTGTGTGTCTGTCTGTCTGTCTGTCTGTCTATCTGTCTTCCTCTATGTATTTCTATGTGATATCTGGAGAAAAAGAAACATTCTGAAATACTGAAACCACCAAGTGAACTCCCTGCTTTCCCAAATATGCTGTTTTGCCACCCATCATCATCATCATCTTCTTCTTCTTCTACTTCTTCTTCTTCTTCTTCTTCTTCTTCTTCTTCTTCTTCTTCTTCTTCTTCTTCTTCTTCTTCTTCTTCTCCTCCTCCTCCTCCTCCTCCTCCTCCTCCTCCTCCTCCTCCTCCTCCTTCTCCTCCTTCTTCTTCTTCTTCCTCTCCTTCTCCTCCTCCTCCTTTTCATCCTCCTCCTCCTCCTCCTCAGCCTCCTTCTTCTTCTTCTCTCTCTCTTTCATTGAGAGATAAGCCAAATGCTACAATGTTGGTAAATTGTGCAGATGAGGTCACATCCACCATGTTGCCCCCTCAGGGTATAGTCAATTCCCTGTGAGATTTGATACAGTAATCCCAGAGTGCCTTATTTACTCCTCCCCCTTCCCATTCCCACGAGAGCTTTAATCCTATTCCAGAGTGCCTTGTTTCCTAGCCAATCATGTCCTGACTTGTCACTTCCGGAATTTCTCCCATAAAAGCCCTTCTTCTTCTGCCCCTCGGTCTATTAGCCCCTTCACCTCCAGATGCAGAGGGTTGCTGTGTGTAGCGGGAGACGGCCATTTTGCTAGCTCCACGTGGCCCAAACTGCTGTGCTCTCACCCAACTCTGAAGTGTCTGTGTGAATAAAGATTTGTGTTCCCTCTTAGCTTCATTTGCTTCTCTCTCTCCCGCGATGCAGCCCGACACTACAAAATACACAGAGCTTAAAGGTCAGGGTTTATCCATTTTTACAACACTGAGAATCAGAGCACAGAAGTGCAGATCACAGTAGTAGGTGACCCAGATGGAAGCAAATTCTTAACTTTGTTGTGAATCCCTCTGTCCTCCTCCATCCCTGGATTCTGACATATTAGTTTATTTGAATTCCAAGTTCATTTCTATGCTGTTATTGTTTTCCTACAAAGTTTGCAGTTTTTGTTGCTATTGATGATAGCAAGAGCAGACCAAGGCTGCTAGTTGACTGCCATCTTTTGATTTATATCTCTGGAGGTTAGTGTTATCTGTCCCTGAATGTCTTTGAAATGGAATCATTCAGCATGAGCACATATTCTATTTGAAGAGCACTTGTGATGATTTTGAGACTCACCTATGTTGTTCCATATACATCAGTAGTGTACTGTTTTCTCAGCATTAAAATGTGAACATTTTAGGGTGTCTACTCATTTAATAAATTCTCATATGTTTTCTTCTGAAATTAACATATACTGTCTACTGTATGTTCCGTGCATTCATGATCTATTGCTTCCCCTTTACTCACTTTTATCATTTTACTATAAATGTATCTATGTAACATCATATAAACTTAAAAAAAATTTAATCTAATAACATCTGTAATTTAGCTGGAACTTCCATCAGTTTATATTTATTGTAATTATTGACTAAGCTGAACTTAAATCAAAACTATCAACATGCATTTTCTGTTACTCTGGTATATTCATTGCTCCTGCTATTAATGGTCTGCACTTACTTTAGTCAAGTCAATGTTTTAGTATTTTATTTTTCGCATATTTTTTTGGGGGGTGCTACACCTATATTTGCTATTCTCAGTGGTTTCTCCTGAATTTTAACGTGTACCTTATCTTACTGTAGCTCATCATGGTGGTATGCTGCTTTGCCAAGTATGACCCAGGTTTGAGTCTCTCCCCCACCACACTGAATGTACCTTCAAATAATATTTTAAGAGCTTTGCATGTATGCATACACATACTACATTCTAGTCTTCTATCTCTTCTGCCTCTATTGAGATAATTTTTTTCACATGTGCATTACTATTTTTAACTGAAATGATTACTGATTTATGAGACTGAAGCACTACCTACTGCACTAGTGAGGCACTTTGAATACTAGTTTTTTTTAAAAAAAGATTTCTTTCTTTCATGGAAGATAGAGTTTCATATGAGAGTGAAAATCTGGAGTATCACTCCTGTATTTGTGGTACTGGGGACAGAACAAGTGATTCAGGAATGCAAGTCCTATACACTACTGATTAAAATACCATTCTGCTACCATGCTGCTGCATTTTTTCTTTTCTTTCCTCCTCCTCATCCTATTCCTATTCCTCCTCCTCCTCCTTCTTCTTGTTTTCAATGTTTACTTATAAAATGGAAACAGTGACAAAACCATAGAATGAGAGGGGTATAAATCCACACAATTCCCAAAACCAGAACTCCATATCTCATCCCCTTCCCTGATAGCTTTCCTATTCTTTATCCCTCTGGGAGTATGGGCCCAGGGTCATTATGGGGTGCAGAAGGTGGAAGGTTTGGCTTCTGTAATTGCTTCCCCACTGAACATGGGCATTTACATGTCGATCCATACTCCCAGCCTGTCTCTCCCTTTCCCTAGTGGGGCAGGAATCTGGGGAGGTGGGGCTCCAGGACTCATTGATGGGGTCATCCTTTCTTTTCTTTTTTCTTAAACAAACTTCTTATATTTGTCCTTGTATTCACTCTTCCTGTTACTGTGGGTTTTCTTTTGGTAAGACTTTCCTTCAACTTGAAAAATTTCTTTAGTATTCCTTATAGGGCAGTTCTATTGGTACGTGATCCTTTCTGCTGCATTAAAAATATTTTAAAACTCAAATTTTCAACTTCATAATTGGTGTTTTTTTGATGAATATGCAATTTTTCTACACCTGTCAGATCCAAATTTATTTATTTTTAAATTTCTTTATTGGGGCATTAATGTTTTACATTCAACAGTAAATACAATAGTTTGTACATGCATAACATTTCTCAATTTTTCATATAACAATACAGCCCAACTAGGTCCTCTGAAGGACCTGTAGACTCCCCCCCACCCACCCCAGAGTCTTTTACTTTGCTGCATGCAATACACCAATTCTAGTTCAGGTTCCACTTGTGATTGCTCTTCTGATCTTGTTTTTCAACTTCTGCCTGAGAGTGAGATCATCCCATATTCATCCTTCTGTTTCTGACTTATTTCACTTAACATGAATTTTTCAAAGTCCATCCCAAATCGGCTGAAAACGGTGAAGTCACCATTTTTTATAGCTGGGTAGTCTTCCATTGTGTATATAGACCACAACTTGCTCAGCCATTCATCTGTTGTTGGACACCTGGGTTGCTTCCAGGTTTTGGCTATTACAAATTGTGCTGCTAAGAACATATGTGTACACATAGCTTTTTGGGTGGGTGTGTTGGGTTCCTTATGATCTATCCGCAGGAGAGGAATTGCAGGATCATAGGGTAGGTCCATTTCTAGCCTTCTGAGAGTTCTCCAAACTGTTCTTCACAGAGGTTGAACCAATTTACATTCTCACCAGCAGTGCAGGAAGGTTCCTTTAATCCCACAACCTCTCCAGCATTTGCTGCTGTTACTTTTTCTGATGTATGACATTCTCACAGGAATGAAATGGTATCTCATTGTTGTCTTTATTTGCATTTCTCTGACAATCAAAGACTTGGAGTGCTTTTTTAATGTGTTTCTCAGCCTTTTGGATCTCTTCTGTGGTGAATATTCTGTCCATGTCCTCTCCCCATTTTTGGATGGGGTTATTTGTTTTCTTGTTGTTGAGTTTGGCAAGCTCTTTATATATTCTAGTTACTAACCTCTTGTCGGATGTATGACATGTAAAGATCTTCTCTCATTCTGTGAGGGGTCTCTTTGTTTGGGTAGTAGTTTCTTTAACTGTGCAGAAGCTTTTTAATTTGATGTAGTCCCATAGGTTTATGCTTGCCTTAGTCTTCTTTGTAATTGGATTTGTTCCATTGAAGATATCTTTAAAATTTATGTGGAAAAGAGTTCTGCCAATATTTTCCTCTAAGTATCTGAGTTTCTCATCCAACATCCAAGTCCTTGATCTACTTGGAATTAACTTTTGTATTTGGTGAAATATAGTGGTTCAGTTTCATTTTTCTGCATGTTTTAACCCATTTTTTCCAACACCATTTGTTGAAAAGACTCTGCTTTCCCCTTTTAATAGTCTGGGCACCTTTGTCAAATAGTAGATGTCCATAGGTGTGGGGGCTTACTTCTGGGCCTCAATTCTGTTCCACTGGTCAGTGTGTGTATTCATTTTCCAGTACCAAGCAGTTTTGAGGACAATGGCCCTATAATAAAATCTGAGATCTGGGGGTGTGATGACTCCAGTTCTATTCTTTTTCTCAAGATTGTTTTGGCAATTCTAGGTCTTATCTGTTTCCAGATCAACATTTGTAGCATTTGTTCTATTCCCTGAAAAAAAGTGGTTGGGATCTTGATGGGGATAGCATTAAATTTGTAGATGGCTCTGGGAAGTATATTCATTTTCATGATGGTAAGTCTTCCAATCCATGAACATGGAATATCTTTCCACTTGTTTGTGTCTTTTTCAATTTTCTTGAGTAGTGAGTCATAATTTTCAGTATACAACTCTTTCACTTCTTTGGTTAGGTTTATTCCTAGATATTTTATTGTTTTTTTTGCTATAGTAAAAGGAATTGCTCTCTGGATTTCAACTTCTTCTAACTTAGTGTTTGTATAGAGGAATGCCACTGACTTTTGAATGTTAATTTTGTAGCCTGACACCTTACTGTATTGCTTGATGATTTCTAAAAGCTTCTTGCTGGATTCTTTTGGGTTTTGTATGTATAACATCATGTCATCTGCAAATAGGGTGAGTTTGACTTCTTCTCTTCTAATCTGTATCCCTTTAATTCTTTGTGCCTGCCTGATTGCTATGGCAAGAACTTCCAATACTATGTTGAATAGTAATGGTGATAGTGGGCAGCCCTGTCTAGTATCTGATCTGAGGGGAAATGCTTCTAGTTTTTCACCATTGAGTATGATGTTGGCTGTAGGTTTGCTATATATAGACTCCACTATCTTGAGGAATTTTACATCTATTCCCATTTTTTGTAATGTTTTGAGCATAAAGGGATGTTGTATTTTGTCAAAGGCTTTCTCTGCATCTATTGATATGACCGTGTGGTTTTTGGTCTTGTTTTTGTCTATGTGGTGGATCACGTTGATTGATTTATGTATATTAAACCATCCTTGCATGCCTGGGATAAACCCCACTTGGTCATGTTGAACAATGTTTTTAATAGACTGCTGTAAACGGTTGGCTAGAATTTTGTTCAATATTTTAGAATCTATGTTCATCAGAGATATTGGCCTATAGTTTTCTTTTTTGGTTGTGTCCCTGTCTGCATTTGGTATCAAAGTGATGTTGGCTTTATAGAAGCTGGAAGGGAATATTCCAGTGTCTTCAGTATTCTGAAAGACTTTTAAAAGTAGAGGAATTAACTCTTCCTTGAAGGTTTTGTAGAATTCATTTGTAAAACCATCTGGTCCAGGACTTTTATTCTTCGGAAGATTTTTGATAATTTTTTCAATTTCATTAGCTCTGATTGGCCTGTTCATGTTATATAGTTCCTCTTTACTTATTTCTGGAAGTTTGTAGGTATCTAGGAAATCATCCATTTCTTCCAGGTTCTCTAGGTTGGTGGCATATAGTTGTTCATAGAAGCCTCGCATGATATGTTGAATTTCTGTGGTGTCTGTTGTACCTGTATTCTCCCCACCCACCCACCCACCCCAGAGTCTTTTACTTTGGTGTAATACTCCAATTCCATTTCAGGTTCGACTTGTGTTTTCTTTTCTAATCTTGTTTTTCAAATTCGGCCTGAGAGTGAGATCATCCCATATTCATCCTTCTGTTTCTGACTTATTTCACTCAACATGATTTTTTCAAGGTCCATCCAAGATCGGCTGAAAACGGTGAAGTCACCATTTTTTATAGCTGAGTAGTATTCCATTGTGTATATATACCACAACTTGCTCCGCCACTCATCTGTTGTTGGACACCTGGGTTGTTTCCAGGTTTTGGCTATTACAAATTGTGCTGCCAAGAACATATGTGTACACAGATCTTTTTGGATGGATGTGTTGGGTTCCTTAGGATATATCCCCAGGAGGGGAATTGCAGGGTCATAGGGTAGGTCCATTTCTAGCCTTCTGAGAGTTCTCCAGACTGTTCTCCACAGAGGTTGGACCAATTGACATTCCCACCAGCAGTGCAGGAGGGTTCCTTTGACCCCACACCCTCTCCAGCATTTGCTGCTGTTACCTTTTCTGATGTGTGACATTCTCACAGGAGTGAAGTGATATCTCATTGTTGTCTTGATTTGCATTTCTCTGACAATCAGAGACTTGGAGCATTTTTTCATGTGTTTCTCGGCCTTTTGGATCTCTTCTGTGGTGAATATTCTGTCCAATTCCTCCCCCCATTTTGGATGGGGTTATTTGTTGTCTTGTTGTTGAGTCTGGTAAGCTCTTTATATATGTTGGTTATTAAACTCTTATCTGATGTGTGGCATGTAAAGATCTTCTCCCATTCTGTGAGGGGTCTCTTGATTTGGGTAGTGGTTTCTTTTGCTGTGAAGAAGCTTTTTAATTTGATGTAGTCCCATAGGTTTATACTTGCCTTAGTCTTCCTTGTAATTGGATTCGTTTCATTGAAAATGTCTTTAAAATTTATGCGGAAAAAAGTTCTTCCAATATTTTCCTCTAAGTATCTGATAGTTTCTGGTCTAACATCCAAGTCCTTGATCCACTTGGAATTTACTTTTGTATTTGGTGAAATACAGTGATTCAGCTTCATTCTTCTGCATGTTTCAACCCATTGTTTCCAACACCATTTGTTGAAGAGACTCTGCTTCCCCCATATAATAGTCTGGGCCCCTTTGTCAAAGATTAGATGTCCATACGTGTGTGGCCTCATTTCTGGGCTCTCAATTCTATTCCACTGGTCAGTGTGTCTGTTCTTGTTCCAGTACCAAGCAGTTTTGATGACAATGGCCCTATAATATAGTTTGAGATCTGGCAGTGTGATGCCTCCGGTTCTGTTCTTTTTTCTCAAGATTGTTTTGGCAATTCTAGGTCTTTTCTGGTTCCAGATAAACATTTGTAGCATTTGTTCTATTCTCCTAAAAAATGTGCTTGGGATCTTGATGGGGATAGCATTAAATTTGTAGATGGCTCTGGGTAATATATTCATTTTGATGATGTTAATTCTTCCAACCCATGAGCATGGAATATCTTTCCACTTCTTTGTGTCTTTTTCAATTTCTTTGAGTAGTGACTCATAATTTTCAGTATACAAGTCTTTCACTTCTTTGGTTAGGTTTATTCCTAGATATTTTATTGTTTTTTTTTGCTATAGAAAAAGGAACTGATTTCTGGATTTCAATTTCCTCTAACTTAGTGTTTGCATAGAGGAATGCCACTGACTTTTGAATGTTAATTTTATAGCCTGACACATTACTGTATTGCCTGATGATTTCCAAAAGCTTCTTGCTAGATTCCTTAGGTTTTTCCATGTATACTATCATATCATCTGCAAATAAGGAGAGTTTGACTTCTTCTCTTCCAATCTGTATGCCTTTAATTCCTTGCTCCTGCCTGATTGCTATGGCAAGAACTTCCAACACTATGTTGAATAGTAATGGTGATAGTGGGCAGCCCTGTCTAGTACCTGATCTGAGGGGAAATGCTTCCAGTTTTTCATCATTGAGTATGATGTTGGCTGTAGGTTTGCTATATATAGACTCCACTATCTTCAGGAATTTTCCATCTATTCCTATTTTTTGTAGTGCTTTGATCATAAAGGGATGTTGCATTTTATCAAAGGCTTTCTCTGCATCTATTGATATGACCATGTGGTTTTTGGTCTTGCTTTTGTTGATGTGGTGGATCACATTTATTGATTTACGTATAATAAACCAACCTTGCATGCCTGGGATAAACCCCACTTGGTCATGATGAACAATTTTTTTGATATACTGCTGTATCCGGTTGGCAAGAATTTTGTTCAATATTTTCGCATCTATGTTCATCAGAGATATTGGTCTATAGTTTTCTTTTTTGGTTGTGTCCCTGTCTGCTTTTGGTATCAGGGTGATGTTGGCTTCATAGAAGCTGGCAGGGAGTATTCCAGTGTCTTCAATCTTCTGGAAGACTTTTAAAAGTAGAGGTATTAGTTCTTCTTTGAAAGTTTTGTAGAATTCATTTGTAAAACCATCTGGTCCAGGACTTTTATTTTTGGGAAGATTTTTGATAACTGTTTCAATTTCATTAGCTGTGATGGGCCTGTTCATGTTATCCACTTCCTCTTTACTTAGTTTTGGAAGTTGGTAGGTATCTAGGAAATCATTCATTTCTTCCAGGTTCTCTAGCTTGGTGCCATATAGTTGTTCATAGAAGCCTCGCATGATATGTTGAATTTCTGCAGTGTCTGTTGTGATATCTCCTCTTTCATTTACTATCCGATTTATTTGGGTCTTCTCCCTTTTTTGTTTTGTGAGTCTGGCTAAAGGTTTGTAGATTTTGTTTACTCTTTCAAAGAACCAACATTTACTTTCATTGATCTTTTGTATGGTTTTCCTATTCTCAATGTTATTTATTTCTGCCCTAACTTTAGTGATTTCTGTCCTTCTGGTTGCTTTAGGGTTCCTTTGTTGTTCTTCTTCTAGGTCTTTAAGATGTGCAATCAGGCTGTTTATTTGTGCCTTTTCTTGTTTCCTAATGTGTGCTTGTATAGCTATGAACTTCCCTCTTAGGACTGCTTTAGCTGTGTCCCAAATATTTTGATAGCTTGTGTCTTCATTTTCATTGAACTCTCGAAACATTTTGATTTCTTCCTTGATTTCCTCTTTGACCCAGAAGTTGTTAAGAAGTGTACTGTTGAACTTCCACATTTTGGCACTGTTACTAATTTTTTGTTGATTGTTAAGTGTTAGTTTAATTCCACTGTGGTCTGAGAAGATGCTTGGGATGATTTCAGTGCTCTTGAATAGGCTGATGCTGTCTTTGTGGCCTAACATATGGTCTATCCTTGAGAATGATCCATGTGGATTTGAGTAAAATGTGTATTCCAGTTTTTTGGGATGAATGACTCTGAAAATGTCCAATAGTTCTAGTTTATCTATCTCTTCATTTAGCTCCCTTATGTCTTTACTGATTTTCTTCCTGGATGATCTGTCAAGTTGAGAGAGTGGTGTGTTGAAGTCCCCTACTATGATTGTGTTACTGTTAATATATTGCTGTAGCTCTTTCAGTAGAAGTTTGATGTATTTAGATGGCTTCTCATTGGGTGCATAGATATTAATAATTGTTAAGTCCTCTTGATTGACTGATCCTCTGAGCATTAAGTAGTGTCCATTCCTATCTTTTTTAATCTTATCTATTTTAAAGTCTATCATGTCAGATATGAGAATAGCTGTTCCTGTCCTTTTTTGTGGGCCATTGGCTTGAATGATAGTTTTCCATCCTTTCACTTTAAGTCTGTGTTTGTCTTGTTGCGTTAGGTGAGTTTCCTGTAGACAACATACTGTTGGGTTGTGTTTTCTGATCCATCTTCCTACTCTGTGTCTTTTAATAGGTGAATTCAGGCCGTTCACATTTATTGATATCAAAGATTGAAGATATTTTAACGCCATTCTTGTAGAGTTTTAGAGTGTTTTGATATAAGTTCTATTTGTGGTGGTCTGATTGTTTATAGGAAACCTTTCAGAACTTCTTTCAAGGCAGGCTTGGTGATGGTTGCTTCCTTCAACTGTTGCTTGTCTGAGAAGGTTTTGATGCTTCCATCTAGTCTGAATGACAATCTAGCAGGATATAGTATTCTTGGCTGAAAGCCTTTCTCATTGAGCACTCGATAGATATCTTGCCATTCTCTTCTGGCCTGTAGTGTTTGTATGGAGAAGTCTGCTGCTAATCTTATGGGTTTTCCTTTGTAGGTGACTCTTTGTTTTTCTCTTGCAGCCTTGAGGATCCTTTCTTTATCCTTATTCCTTTCCAATCTAAGTATGACATGTCTTGGTGTCTTTAGGTCTGGGTTAATTCTGTTTGGGACCCTCTGGGATTCTTGAATCTTTATGTCTTTGGTGTTGTCTAGACTAGAGAAATTTTCAGCTATTATGGCCTGGAGAACGCTTTCTTCCTACCCTTCTCTTTCTTCCTCTGGTAAGCCAATAATGCGTATATTGTTTCTTTTGAAGTCATCCCATAGGACTCTGTTGTTGTTTTCAGCATCTCTTAATCTCTTTTTGAGATCTCTTACTTCTTTTTTAGTTGTCTCTAATTCATCCTCAATCTTGCTAATTCTGTCTTCAGCCTCATTGATTCTATTCTCTCTGCCCTCTACTGCTTTCTGGAGTTCATCTATTTTGTTGCCCTGCTCTGATACTGTTTTAGCTTGTTCAGCTAGTTGCCTTCTTAGCTCAGCAATTTCAGCTTTCAGCTCTCTAATAACCATGAGATCATTAGAATTTTCTTCCATATTCTCATTTGTTGTTCCTGCAGTTCTGATTACAATTTTTTCAAATTCTTTACTCACTCCTGTTATTATTTCCTTAGCTAATGTTTGGATGTTGAACTCGTTGTTTTGTGCTTCGCCCTCTGGAGGACTTTTAGCTGGACTCTTGTCCTGGTTCGAGTCTCCATTATTTTTTCTTGTTGTTTTAACCATTTTATATAAGTTAACAGTTTTTTCAATCCCTGAGTTGGAGTTCAGTGGTGTAAAAGCCTTTTTTTTTTTTCCCCTGTAGGCTATGGTAGCCTGAGGGCTTTTAAACTATCAATAGGCTTCTTGGCTTAATCAATGACTCCTGACCAAGAGATAAAGCAGGGTGTGGCAGAGATAATCCAGTGGTTATGCAAAGAGACTTTCACAGCCCTTCAGCTATGCCACCGAGGTATAGGTCTTCTCCTGAGTTTCCCGGTTAGATCTCTGTCCCCTGGTGTCCCTCCCTGTTGCTGCTCCAGATTCTGAGGGTAGTAGCAATGGAGACTCAGAGTTGTACTTGGTGAGTCTCTGGGGAGTCCTTTCCTCCCTTCAGCTGTCCCCTTGTTGGTGGAGCAGACTGGAGGTGGTGTCTCCACTGACAAACTGTCGAACTGTTAGCGGTCACTTAATCTCTCCGTAGGCCCCTCTCTCCTTTCTGTCACCAGCCACGAGTGTTTGTACTCACGGGTGATTTACTGGGTTTCTGTGGTCATTCTAGTCCTGTCTTGTTTCGGTCCGGGTGGTCTCCTTTGGTATTCCTAGTTGATCCGGGAGAGGAGAGGAGAGGAGAGGAGAGAAAGCGATCTGCTGCTCGTAGCTCTGCCTCCGGAAGTCGAATCCCTGTGGTGTCTGTTGTGATATCTCCTCTTTCATTTACTCTCTGATTTATTTGGGTCTTCTCCCTTTTTGTTTTGTGAGTCTGGCTAAAGGTTTGTCAATTTTGTTCACTCTTTTGAAAGAACCAACATTTACTTTTGTTGATCTTTGTATGATTTTCTTATTTTCAATGTTATTTATTTCTGCCCTAACTTTAGTGATTTTTGTCTTTCTGGTTGCTTTAGGGTTCCTTTGTTTTTCTTCTAGGTCTTTAAGATGTGCTATCTGGCTGCTTATTTGTGCTTTTTTTTGTTTCTTAATGTGTGCTTGTATGGCTATTAACTTCCCTCTCAGTACTGCCTTAGTTGTGTTGGACATATTTTGACAGCTGTGTCTTCATTTTCATCTCAAAACATTTTGATTTCTTCCTTTATTTCCTGTTTGACCCAGTAGTTGTTAAGGAATGTACTGTTGAGCTTCCACGTTTTGGGACTATCACTAATTTTTTGTTGATTGTTAAATGTTAGTTTCATGCCACTATGGTCTGAGAAGATGCTTGGTATGATTTCATTGCTGTTGAATTTGCTGATGCTGTCTTTGTGGCCTAACATATGGTGTATCCTTGAGAATGACCCATGTGGACTTGAGTAGAATGTGTATTACAGTTTCTTGGGATGAGTGACTCTGAAAATGTCCAATAGGTCTAGTTTATCTATCTTCTCATTTAGCTCCCTCATATCTTTATTTATTTTCTGCTCTATCAAGTTGAGAGAGTTGGGTGTTGAAGTCCCCTACTATGATTGTGCTGCTGTTAATGTATTGCTGTAGCTCTTTTTTTTTTTTTTTTCCTTCCAGGGTCATTGCTAGGCTCGGTGCCTGCACCATGAATCCACTGCTCCTGGAGGCCATCCTTTCCCCCCCTTGTTGCCCTTGTTGTTGTAGCCTCACCATGGCCATCATCATTGCCATTGATGACGCTATTTGTTGTTGGACAGGACAGAGAGAAATGGAGAGAGGAGGGGAAGACAGAGAGGGGGAGAGAAAGACAGATACCTGCAGACCTGCTTCACCACCCGTGAAGTGACTCCCCTGCAGGTGGGGAGCCGGGGGCTCAAACCGGGATCCTTACACTAGTCCCTGTGCTTTGCACCAATGCGCTCAACCCACTGCGCCACCGCCAGACCCCCTGCTGTAGCTCTTTTAGTAGATGTTTGATATATTTAGATGGCTTATCATTGGGTATATAGATGTTAATAATTGTTAAGTCCTCTTGATTGACTGATCCTCTGAGCATTAAGTAGTGTCCATCCCTATCTTCTTAAATTTTATTTATTTTAAAGTCTATCATGTCAGATATGAGAATAGCTGTCCCTGCCCTTTTTTTGTGGGCCATTGGCCTGTATGATAGTTTTCCATCTTTTCACTTTGAGTCTGTGTTTGTCTTGTTGAGTTAGGTGGGTTTCCTGTAGATAGCATATTGTTTTCTGATCCATCTTCCTACTCTGTGCCTTTTAATAGGTGAATTCAGGCCATTGACATCTATTGATATCAAAGTTTGAAGATATTTTAATGCCATACTGGTGGGGTTTTAGATTGTTCTGATATATGGCCTATTTATGGTAGTCTGATTGTTTATAGGAGACTTTTCATAACTTCTTTCAGGGCAGGCTTGGTGATAGTTGATTCTTTCAATTGTTGCTTGTTAGAGAAGGTTTTGATGCCTCCATCTAGTCTCAATAACAGTTTAGCATACAGTAGTCTTGGTTTAAAGCCTTTCTCATTGAGCACTCGATAGATATCTTGCCATTCTCTTCTGACCTGTAGTGTTTGTGTGGAGAAGCCTGCTGCTAATCTTGCAAGTTTTCCTCTGTAGGTGACTCTTTGTTTTCCTCTTGCAGCCTTCAGGATCCTTCCTTAATCCTTATTACTTTCCATTCTAAATATGATGTGTCTTTGTGTCTTTAAGTCTGGGTTAATTATGTTTGGGACCCTCTAGGCTTCTTGAACCTTTATGTCTTTGATGTTGCCTAGACTAGAGAACTTCTCAGCTATTATGTCCTGAAGAATGTTTTCTTACCCTCCCTCTCTTTATTCCTCTGGTAAACCAATAATGTGTATGTTATTTCCTTTGAAGTCATCCCATAGGTCTCTGTTGTTGTTTTCAGTATCTCTCAATCTCTTTTTGAGATCTCTTACTTCTTTTTTAGTTGTCTCTAATTCATCCTCAATCTTGCTAATTCTGTCTTCAGCCTCATTGATTCTATTCTCTCTCTCCTCTACTGTTTTCTGGAGTTCATCTATTTTGTTACCCTGTTCAGATACTGTTTTAGCCTGTTTAGCTAGCTGTGTTCTTAGCTCAGCTATTTCAGCTTTCAGCTCTCTAAAAAGTGGAGTCTCAACTGGTAAACTGCTGGACTGTTAGATGTCACTTAATCTTTCCCTAGGCTCCTCTCTGTCCATGAGCCACACTTGTTTGCACTCACGAGTGATTTGGTGGGTTCCTGAAGTTGTTCTAGTCCTGTCTTGTTGTTGTCCCAGATGGTTTCCTTTGGTATTCCTGTTTCCTCAAACTGCAATTCTCCTCTCCTCATTGAACAATATCCTGAATTTATTTTTAATAGATAAAAGAGATACATTCTTCAATTAATATTTTGCAAAGAATATCCTTTCATAACAAAGTACACCAAAATAAATACAGATCATTAATATTTATGATCTCTTCTCTGTGGAAGGTGAATGACAGAGCATGAGATCATAGTCTCTTGGTCAGAAAAGCTTGGATTACATCCCAGGCTGTCTGCTTGTTTCCTGTATGATCTTGGTAAAATTATTTAGACTCTCTGAACTGACCTCTTTTTTTTTTAATTTAGTTTAATTTTTATTTATTTATAAAAGGGAAACATTGATAAAACCATAGGATAAGAGGGGTACAACTCCACGCAATTCCCACCACCAGAACTCTAAATCCCAGGAAAGTCTGGTCAGCGTCATGCTAGCATCTGGAACCTGGTGGTTGACAAGAGAGTTAATATACCAAGCCAAACAAATTGTTGACCAGTCATGGATCTAAGGGCTGGAATAGTGCAGATGAAGAGTTGGGGGGGGGGTGTCTCCATTTTGTAGGTAGCTTGTAGGCATATTTTAGTTATATTCCAAAGGGCCTGTGGCTATACTTGTTTTTTTTTTTTCCCCCTTTTTCTTTTTGCCCCTGAGCCTAAATTCTGATATGCCAGTGGATCCAAGTTATTGTCTGGGGAGATGATGTCATGGCTGGGGAAAGGACCAGAAAGCTGGATCAGGGAAGAGAAAAGCTCCCTAATATGGGAAAGAGATGTAGATATTGTTGACTGTAAATCCCACTGATATGGTGTGATCTGGGGCCCAATAATTGGCTTAGGAGCCTGTGTGACCTCTGTATCCCTCTAGATCTGAGCTCACATTCTGTGGTCATGTGACTACATTCCATGCTGCCCCAATATTGACCCATCTTCCTCAGGTGTAGCATAGAGTATGTTGTTCATCCTCCCTTTGGACACCTGCAGACCTGCTTCACTGCCTATGAAGTGACCCCCTGCAGGTGGGATGCTTGAACCAGGATCTTTATGGATCCTTGGGCTTTGTGCCATGCACATTTAACCTGCTGGGCTACCACTCAGCCCCCTCTTATGGCTTCTTATTGAAACAATCCTATTGCGACAGAATAGCATATTTCTGTCTGATTGATTTACTTTAACATAATGAAAAACAACAATATGTGATTATTGTTGTGGGAATAGTGCACATAAATGCTGTATTTCCCCATTCTAGGCTGCTTTTTCACTCATTCAGGCAGATAGAGATAATAATGTAGTGGAACTTTGAGAGAGGGAGAGACACCACAGCAGCTGAGTTTCCTTTGGTGCTATGACAACTCTTCTGTGGTGCCAGACTTTAGACCTGATCCAGGAGCATGGCAAAGCATGTACCTTACATAGTGACCTATCTCTATGATTCCAAAAATACTGTATTAAAATAGATTTTATTAATGATAGAATAAGGGAGAGAGAACTAGAGTATCACTCCTACATAGCAGTGTCAGGCATGGAGCTCAAGACCTCTTGTTTGCAAGTTCAGCCCTCTACTGATAAGTCACATCTCTAGTCATAGCAGAATGGACTTTTAAATTGTTACTTTATAATTCTAATGCCTGTGCCATTTCTGGGTCCATTCTCTCTTAATTGTAGATGACCTTTTCTTGATTCTTGTTCAGTGTCATAATCTTTAATTATATACCATATACTGTGTGGAAACTGACGTAAATAAGTAAAGGTGAATAATTACAATAACATCTATTTCCCAGAAAAAGGGATGTTCCTTTCTGTCAGGTTGCTGGAATGTCCAGTGGTGTTGTTTGATTCAGTTCATTGCTGATTTTAGGTGTTATTAAGGTTTTTACTAGCATATCATCACTAGTTCATGTATGAGAAACACTTCAGAGATTTCCTTATGCTATAGAACCTTCCTGCTAGCTTTCTTTGTGTGTGTGTGTTTCTTTTTATTAGTTAATATTGATTTGCAAAATTACAAAATAACAGGAGTACAACTCCATACCATACTCACCACAAGAGTTCTAAATCCTCAGTCCCTCCACTGGAAACTACAGCAGTTCTCCTAAAGTTGCTGATATGGGTTAACTACTATCTTTACAACTATCTGTCTATATTTGTATATATTTGCTAGCTTTCTTTATTGTGGGTACTTTCCTTTTTACTCAGCTGCTTGTGTTTTCAATCATTGGAGGGCTCTCTTTTTATTATTACTTGACTTCTCTCTCAGTAAACGAGTCGCCCAATTGAGGCTCTCCCAGAGCTGACTGTTTCTCTGAGCACTTGCCCTCACTACATAGAGCTACCCCAGGACTCCCAGGGGGCTGCTCTGACTTTTGCCGCCAGTGGCCGGGGAATCAGGGGACCTGGAGTGGCATCCCATACATTACAAGTTTGTTAAATGTGTGGCTGGTCTTCCCCCTCCAACTTTTATTTTATTCCAGGAAATTCACCACTACTTTTTGGAATTTAGTTGTTATTTCCTCAACTATTTTTTTTTAAATATTTATTTTATTTATTTATTCCCTTTTGTTGCCCTGGTTGTTTTATTGTTGTAGTTATTATTGTTGTTGTTGTTGTTGGATAGGACAGAGAGAAATGGAGAGAGGAGGGGAAGACAGAGAGGGGGAGAGAAAGATAGACACCTGCAGACCTGCTTCACCGTCTGTGAAGCGACTCCCCTGCAGGTGGGGAGCCGGGGTTCGAACCGGGATCCTTATGCCGGTCCTGTGCTTTGCGCCACCTGCGCTTAACCCGCTGCACTACAGCCCGACTCCTGCCTCAACTCTTATATCATGTTAAATCCTTGATTTTGTAGTCTGACTTATTGTTTGTAGGGGAAAGATTCTACTTTTAAAAGTCAAACAGCATTATTGAGATACTATATTATTCATATAATATCCAGTTTGAACAATTTTAATATGTGATTTAGTGATGTAACCTTCATAAAATTATACTGCATCCAATTATCAATTCAATTCAAATGCATTTCTCCAGCCCCCCCCTCATTTTTTTTCTGCCACCAGGGTTATCTCTGGGACTTGGTGCCTGCGTGATGAAACCAGCACTCTTGGAAGTAGTTTTTTTTTTTTTTAATTTTTATTTATAGAAAGAAAGCATTGACAAAACCATATTTCCATCACCAGTACTCCATATCTCATCCCCTCCCCTGATAGCTTTCTTATTCTTTATCCCTTTGGGAGGATGGACCCAAGGTCACTGTGGGGTGCAGAAAGTGGAAGGTCTGGCTTCTGTAATTGCTTCCCCCCTCAACATGGGTGTTGACAGGTCGATCCATACTACCAGCCTGTCTCTCTCTTTCCCTAATGGGGTGGGGCTTTGGGGAAGCGGAGGTCCAGGACACATTGGTGGGGTTGTCTGTCCAGGGAAGTCTGGTCGGCATCATGCCAGCCTCTGGAACCTGGTGGCTGAAAAGAGAGTTAACCAATCAAGTTGTTGACTAATCATGAACCTAAAGGCTGGAGTAGTGAAGATGAAGAGTGTGTGTGTGTGGGGGAAGTGTCTCTATTTTGTAGGTAGCTAGTAGGCATATTTTAGTTATATTCCAAAGGGCCTGTGGCTATACTTTTTTTTCCCCCTGAGCCTGAAATCTGATATGCAGGTGGACCCAGGTTATTGTCTGGGGAGATGATGTCATGGCTGCATAAAGGACCAGAAAGCTGGATCTGGGAAGAGAGTAACTCCCTAATATGGGAAAAGCATATAAATGTTGTTGACTGTAAACCCCACTGATTTGATGTGACTCCAGAAAATTCACCACTTTTTTGGAATTTAGTTGTTATTTTCTCAAATCTTGTATCATGTTAAATTCTTGATTTTGTAGTCTGACTTACTGTTTGTAGGGGAAAGCATATTAAGCTTAGGAGCCTATGTGACCTCTGCATCCCTGTAGATCTGAGCTCACATTCTGTGGTCGTGAGTAGGAATGTTCCACGCTCCCCCAGTATCAGGACCCATCTTCCTCAGGTGTAGCATAGAGTATGTTGTCCAGCCTCCCTTCAGAGGATGGAACATTCTCTACCGTCATTGATTCAAGTTGAGGGCAAGGTCCTATGGGGGCCCACAAAGGGGTCTATTTTGTTGTTCCTGATAAGGATGACCCTTAACAATGGAGAGAGGGATTTATTTGAGGACTAGGCCCACCATGTCTGCTTGGGAATTTCCTGACTCCTCAAATAGGGCCCCAGCTGATAGGGTGGCTTGAGAGTGACTGAAGAGTCATCAATAAAGTATGCCAGTCTCTTGCCCCAATTCAGTGTTTGTAGTCCTTGCTTTGTTAAGGATAGCTTGGGAGTGAGTGAGTGAGGGAAGTATAATAGGAAGTAGGTAAGGAGGGTATCAGTTTCAGTAGACACTATTTCACTATGAACTTTATACTGACTCACTACAGACTATTGTGTACTTTTGCTTTCAGGTATATATTTTGCCCTAATTTATGGATACATGTGAACATATGTTCTATCTTATGGGACCTGGTCCATATCTATGTTTTGGTACTTTGTTAGGAAGTGAACCACCTGGAATGGAATTAGAGAATCCTATCAAAGGACTTGTCTCAGCTGAGTAATGAGGGTGCAAGGCTGACATTCAACGCCTGCTGTCTCTGGACACAGTGTGAAGTGAATCATACTGAGGTGATATTCGTTGCATTGATTAGGTTGAGATCAGCAGATGTGAAATCATTTGGTATGAATTAAGAGAAGCATGCAGGAAAGTGAGCCCCACTCCAGAGGTTCCAGGACTGGGGAAATATAGGCTCTAGAGAGGAAGTGGGAGGTTCCTGGTGTCTTAGGGCTTAAGAAGGGATAGATAGTTATTGCTATAATCACAGTATTTGGCAATTGGATTAACTTTGAAATATCCCTTTGTTAGGATTTGTTGTATCAGACACAACATCACCATAATTTATGTCCTTTGACATATTGTTCGTGTATAGCTGTGCCAGGAAGTAGTTTTTATTTCCTTTTTTAACAAATAATTTTATTCATTTATTTATTATTGGCTAGAGACAGACAAATTGAGAGGGGAGAGGGAGATAGAGGTATAGAGAGACAAAGAGACACCTGCAGTCCTACTTCACCACTTGTGAAGCTTTCCCCCTGCAGGTGGAGACCAGGGGCTTGAACCTGGGTCCTTGTACATTGTCATGTAAGCGCTTAACCAGGTATACCACCACCTGGCTCCCCCCCCTTTTTAAATTAAGATAGAGAAAATCTGAGAGAAGAGTGGGAAATAGAAAAGGAGAAAAAGTGGGCCGGGCGGTAGTGCACAAGATGCAAAGTACAAGCACTGGCATTAGGAACCCGATTAGAGCCCCTGGTTCTCCATCTGCAGGGGGGGTCACTTCAGAAGCAGTGAAGTAGGTCTGCAGGTGTCTGTTTCTCCATCTTTCTGTCTTCCTCTCCTCTCTCAATTTCTCTCTGTCCTATCTAACAACAATGACAGCAACACCAATAATAACAACAACGGTAAACAATAAGGACAAGAAAAGGAGAAAATGGCAAAAAAAAGAAAGAAAGAATGAAAGAATGAATGAATGAATGAAATGGAGAATTAAAGGAAAACCACAAGCCTGCTTCACCTCCCATGAAGCTTCTCCCTGAAGGTGAGGACCAGGGACTTGAACCAGGGTCCTGGAAGGAGCAGGATAATGTGTGTACTCAGCCAGATATACCACTGACCCCTGCCCACCTTGTCACTTTTTATCCTAAAGGAAACTGGAAGTTCTCACTGCAGACTATTTAATGACATTTATAAAATCAAACTTATTATTTATGACCAAAAGTGAACTAATTAACAGTATAATTCTGCATACTTTGCTTCATTCCCTCACTGTAGATATTTAAAGAATTATAGCTAAGAGAGTATAATTAAATAGTTATATAGCCCCTGAAATTACTGTACATTTATTGCTAAAATTCTTAGTGTATAAATGTGTGTGGTAGCTCATACTCCTAAATTCTCAAAATATAACAAATACATCTAATTGATGTGGACCAATTCCTAAAGAGAAACACTTAAAACATAAGGATGACATCCTTGCCCTAAGTGTTTCTTGTACACTGTCAGATGTTGTTTCCTACATTATAATTCACAGCTCAAGGAGTAAGATTCTCTTGCTTGAGTAACAGCAGCTACTTTCCTTTAAACAATCTTAGCAGAAAAATAAGATGTCATGAGAACTCCAGAATGACCCTCTTAGAGGAATATTTCTTTTGATGTCAGTTAGGAGAAGCAGAGCACAGAGGTTAAAGATAGATAGAGAAAACCAAGTGCTAATGTTACAGTTAGAGAATCAGAAAGAGGAGTGGTTCACCAGCAAACTCTACCCTGGGACTGAAGCGCAGAAACTGATATATGTCATAAGAGTTGGGGGTGTGCAAAACTTTGTATGTATTGAAGATGGACAATTTCTCACTCACGGGCTTTTCAGGGTAACTGGAGATGATCTGCTTATCAAGAAAATGAGCTGAATTTCCAGTAGCAAATGACTAAAATCAGTGAGCAAAATCCATGTATGGAGTTCGTGGAAACAAGGAGTGGTTTTAAGCTGGAGAAAGTGCTAGAATCAGATGAGATACCCACAGACCTTTAACTATCGTCATGCTACCAAGACCTCTGCAATACTTAACATATAAAACAAATTATAACAATATCCTTAAGATTACTCCACAAGTAATAGTGCTATATAAAAACACATAAAAACAAAATCTATGGCTACAATAACCATATTAAAACAACTGTAGTTTTCTCTTAAATAACCATATAATCCATGCTTGGAGGATATTATACTATTTAGTGATTAAGCTCAAGAAGCAGAGTGTTCAGGTCATTTGAGACTGAAGAAAAAAAATATATAAAAGGCCAATTTCTCCCTTTTCAATAGACATGAGAAGATAATGACTTCTACTTTATAGTGGAAGAAGTCAAGAGGGACAAGGACAAGGTAGAAAAATAAGTCCTTCTGTATTTCTTCTGAAGATAATGGAACAATTTCTTTTATGAAACACACACACACACCTCTCCCCAAAACAATAGAACCATTTAAACATATGAGTAGGAAGACTTTGAATTTTAAAGAAATAATACAGTGAAGGGCTGAATTGCATTATTACAAGGCCCAACAACTCTACATTATTTACACTATTCTTATTTCTTTCCTTTTTTTTTTAAATCTTTTCTGATTTCCTGTTGGTATAGAAAATTCAGTCTCTAAGATGAAGGTATTTTTGTACTTATGGGAGAAAAATAGGAAAAAATAAGTAAACATGATAGTCACTTGCAAGCATAGTTCAAGTGTGCAGCATTGATTTACATTTGTAGAGACATTGGAGTTTTGAGGGCAGTCACTAATAGTGCAACCTCTTCTTTTTTTTTTTTCTAAATTTTTATTTATTTATTTAATTTATTTATTCCCTTTTGTTGCCCTTGTTGTTTTATTGTTGTAGTTATTATTGTTGTTGTCGTTGTTGGATAGGACAGAGAGAAATGGAGAGAGGAGGGGAAGACAGAGAGGAGGAGAGAAAGATAGACACCTGCAGACCTGCTTCACCGCCTGTGAAGCGACTGCCCTGCAGGTGGGGAGCCGGGGTTCGAACCGGGATCCTTATGCCAGTCCTTGTGCTTTGCGCCACCTGCGCTTAACCCGCTGTGCTACAGCCCGGCTCCCATGCAACCTCTTCTTTACACAGACTTGAAGACATAGGAATAACAAATAAACAAGTGAGATGGTAATAATAATAATAAAAGAAAAAGTTGAAAAATAAGAAAACACAAAACAGAACTTGGACTGGGTTTGGTGTACTGCTCCATAGTAAAGGACTGTACGAATAGTGGGGAGGGTTCGGTTCCTGGCACATGATGGCAGAGGAGGACCTACAGGGGGCTGAATTGTTATGTAGAAAACTGAGAAATGTTACACATGTACAAACTACTATATTTCACTGTTGACTGTAAACCACTAATCTCCTATAAAGAAAAAAGATGAGATTGTGTGAACATCAAGTGTTTTGTTATTGATGAAGTCTGAACTTCTTCTTCTAGCGTTTGCCCTTCTTCCGTAGCCAGTCAACAGCGTCAGGTTGAACCTGATGTCTGCTTGTTGCTGGCTTTGAAAGTGACTGGGATCCATGTGGATTCAGTCGGCTAGGAAAGATCGTCAGTTTCCCCAATAAACGGGTACTCACGGGATGCACCACGAGAAGGTCGATTCAATGCATCCCGTCTGAACTGAGGACATGGAATACATATAGAACCATAACAAGTTTCCTTCTGATGAGACAAACTTCCTGCTCTTGAGGCATTACAGGTCTCTGCACAGTAGGCCCTACCCCATAAATACATCCTGTAGCACACCTGGTTGAATGTACTATTACAAAACAGAAGACCTGGGTTCAAGCCACCAGCCCCCAGAGGTGAAGCAATGCTGATAGTATCTCCCTTTCTATCTCCCTATCCTCTTTCAATTTCTCTCTGTCCTATCAAATAAATAATAAAAAAGAAGATATTTGTGCTTAAAAAAAGGGGGGGTATTTTATATTGTACCTTGGAAATAGTGTCATTTCTATCTCTTTTGAAGCATCATGAACATTGCTAGCATTAAATCTTCCAGAAATAGTCTTGCCTGTGCTCCAGTGGCAGATGGAGATTACACTGTCAAAGGTTCAGATCCATCCCCTCTACACCCCCACTTCTGATCACTTCATTTCCACTACACAGTGATAAACCATAGATAATTGCTCTATACGAAAATGGATCCTGATAGTTAGCTTTAGACACAACATAAGTAAAATTATTATCAATGTACATACCAGGCAAAGTGCCATCATTCCTCTCTGGAATCTAAAGTGGTAAGTGGATTTGATACTATGACATCAGTAGGAAAAAAACCTGAAAGATAGAATGAAAAAGAAATCTCTCCCCATTTTTTCCCCTGCATATCTAAATATCTTTTTCACTTCCTTCTTTTTTATGTTACTATGGAAATCAAACCCATGGTTTTACACATTCATATTGTGACTGTATCAATTCCCCAGCTCAAATCTCTCCCCCATTTTTTAGATGGAGACAGTGAGAGAGACAAATAGAGGAGTGAGAAAGAGAGAGAGAGAGAATGGGAGAGCACCACAAGCAATACTTCTTTATCCATTGAGTTTCCCTTGCTGCCTCAACATGATGCCAGGCATCAAATCCTCAGTATGCAAGGCAATCTAATATGAAGTCACTTCCCCAACCCCAACCCCTTTTTTTTTTCAATTTTCCCCTCAAAATTTGTATTGAATGTAACGTTACAACAAAGTTCTCAACAAAATTCCATAGTGAGAAAACTAAAAATGAAGAATAGTTTACTTTAGCTTGGCAAAGATTTGTAACTAAAGAAGATAGAACTCTTTTTTCAGAAAGAAATATTGATAATATCATCTTAGTTAAGACTCATTCATTCATTTATTCTCCCAGAAGTACTTAGTATGTACATGGCACTATATCAAGTACTGTGGGGAATATAAAGGTGAATCTAAAATCAGTGCTATTCATAATAAGAGTACAATATAGCAAGGAAAATAAGCTTGCAAATAATTCTAAGAGAACTGTGAAATACATGTATTAAAACATTTAAGTTCTGTACTACAAAAGTATTAAGATTAGGGAGACTTTCTTAGAGGTAGTGAGTTTTAAATTTTGAAATGAATATAATTTGATTTCTCTCCAAATGGGCATATTCCTCTTCTCCACTAAATCTATTTTATCAAGGTCACTCAGGGCCTTACAGTTGATGTTTTCTTGACATATTAGCATAAATGGACACATTTAACCATTCTTTTCCTTCTCTTTATTTGCAAGGTACTGCAGTCTTGGTTTTCAACTGTCTTCTTAGTTGGTCCATTTTAATTGCCTTTGTTAATTTTTACTTTTCTCAAGTCTCAGCTCCTTTGATTATATTTGGTCATATCTGACACAGGATTACAGTAAAAATTCTACTCTGACTGGCTCCCTACTGTGATATTCTTAATCCAAATAATCAAATGGATAAAAGTATTATTTAATCCAAACATTTTCTCAGAATATGTAGTAGGTTGAATGATAGCTTGTCAAAAGAAATGTCTGTATATTAAGCACCACAAATCTAGGGGTGGGAAATGTTTTTAATATATTAGTAAGTACTTCAGGGTAAGATACTCAGTTATCTGGGTATGCTCTAAATCCAGTGAAGAGAGCCCTTACATGAAAGACACAGAGATGAGATAAAAAGAGGCTAGAGAAACTTGCAGAGGAAGAGAATACATACCAAAACGGACAGAATTTACCATTACATACTCATAAGTAAAGAATATCTGGGGCTCAATGGAAGAACACCTGGTTCAGTGCATGTTACAATGCACAAGGATCCAGGTTCGAGCCCCCAGACCCACCTGCAGAGGGAAAGCTTCGTGAATGGTGAAACAGGTTTTCAGATCTCTCTCTCTAGCTCTCTCTTTCTCTTAAGGCACTGCTCAGCTCTGGTTTATTATGGTGAAGGGGATTAAACCTGAGACTTTGGAGCCTCAGGCATGAGTGTCTTTGCATAACCATTATGTAATCTACCCACATTGTATCTCTCCCTCTCCATCTTCTCCTTCTCTCTCAATTTCTGACTGTCTCTAGCCAATAAATAGATAAAGATAAAAATTTTAAAAAAGAATACTTGAAGCCACCAAAAGCTTAAATAAAAAGAAGAGAAGAAAAGATGTATCTGTTACATCAGAGTGTAATACTATCCACATCTTGACCTTAATTTCTATTTCAGAACTATGAGGGAATACATTTTCATTTTCTTGAACCAATTATTTATGACAATCAGTTGCAGTTCTCTCTCCCTCTCTGTCTTCACCTCCTCTCTTCATTTCTCTCTGTCCTATCCAACTACAATGACATAAACAACAATAATAACTGCAACAATAAAACAAAGGCAACAAAAAGGAAAATAAATATTAAAACAAAGAAATCCTAATAAAGCAATGATAGATGTCAAATTCTCTGTGAATTTTACCTTGACCATCCTTTTAAAAATGTTTTCTTCCCTCAGTGATGCTAGTACTCTGGCCTTATTTATCGTACTCAGTTCACAGCACATATCAATTTCTAATATTCTAGGTTTACTACTTTCAATACACATTGTTAACTAGCCACCTCCATCTAGAATATAGAACCTTCAATGTAAGATTTTTCTGTATGTTTTTGTTTACTGATATATCCCTACTGTCAAAAAATAGTGTTTGGTACATGTTGGGTACATAATAATTATTTGTTTAATTAGAGCCCTGTCCCAAATATAAGAAAGCATATAGAGCATGAAATGAACAAGATCCACAGTTTTGATATCCTGGAAATGTAAACAGAAAATGAGGCTGGGAAAATTTGGAGTTATAAATGATAACTAATTCAAACTTAACTTTAGAATCAACAAGGACTATTTATTTCATGTAGGAACATTCTGTGGTCAGATATGCACATTCTATTACTTCCTTGTTGAAGAAACAACAAAATGTAAAATTCCAGGCCACTCATACCTCCTTTACTCATCTTTACCTCATGAAAAGAATGAGGTAAAGATGAGTAAAGTTAGATAAAACTATAAACTGAAATGGGTCAGTCTGTCCCTTCCTCATACCATTCCTTCTAGAGGTCATTCACAAGATATATGTGCTTTGCTTTCTCACACTATTGTTTTTAAGAGGGTCAAAGTTCCTCATAGAAAGCTCTACAATGTACATTTCTGCTAATCACTGATAGAACAGTGAAAAGAACAGTAATGGAACTTGAAAGAAGACATTGTTTTTATTTCATCATACACTGACTTTACTAGAGGAAGTCATAAAAAAGGGAAGAGATATCTTGTTCATCAGCACTCATTAATAAAAGGTTTATTCCCCTTCTATATGGTTTTCATATTATACTTAATTTTGAAACAGATTATAGAGTCAACAGCTAGCTACAAAAACAAATAGTATGAAGGTGAAAATAAAGTGTCACATTGTTCAGTGACAAGCATACAAGTCCTACATGCCTGAGGAACCATGTCTGATCTATGTCATCATGTATGCTGGAGTACTACTCAGGTCTCTCTCTCTCTTTCTCTCTCCTAAAATAAATATATACATCTAAAAATACATCAAAAAATGAAAAGCAAACATCACTTTTAAAAAATAAGAGTCTAAAAAAAGTTTTTTATTGCCACTAGGATTATGGCTATAGCTAGATGCCTGTTCAATGAATCCACCACTCCCAGAGGTCATATTTTTTTTATCCTTTTTATTTGATAAGATAAAAATTGAAAGGATGAGGAGAGGTAAAGAAAGACACTACAGATTTGTTTACTCCCTATAAACAAGGTGGGAAGTTAGGGTTTGAACCTTTGTCCTGTGCATGTTGACATGTTTACTTAACTGGGAGAAACAACACCCAGCCTCTGAATTAAGAAAGTTTTAGAGTCAGGAAATAGCTCACAGGATAGAACACATGCCTTGTAAGGCCCAAAGTTCAAGCTCAGTACCACATGAAAAAAAAAAAAAATCCACAAGTGATGGAGTTGTGGTGCTATAGTGCCTCTGTCTCTTTTGAGTCTGGGTAGGTAACATAATGGTTATGCAAAGAGACTTGCATGTCTGAGCCTCCAAAGTCCCAGTTTCAACCCTCCATCACACCCCCCACCCTGCACCACCATAAACCAGAGCTAAGCAGTGCTCTGGTAAAATGAATGAATGAATGAATGAATGAATGAATAAATTTTAAAAAGTCAACCTGGAAGCAATGACAGAATATATTGGAGACTGCAGTTAGTCGCATCAGGACAAAAGGATGTTACTAAAAAGAAATGAAACATCACTGGTTTTTGAACACATAAAACACATATCCATAGTCGTAGGTTCAGTTCCCCACACCACCATACACCAGAGCTGAGCTGAAGTCTAAGTTCTGATTTATAGGTAAATCACATTATCTATATAAATACTAATTATTTTGTGTACTTTGATCTCAGCTTTGTCCTGGAAAATTTATGGGAAATTTTGTATGTTAAACCATTAACCACTCCCCCCAATAAAGATAATCTTAAAAAAAAAAAAAAGAAAAAAAGGGGGGATTTTTTTACTACTTGGCACCATCACTTTTTTTTTTTTACCTTCTCTCCAATTATATTCTATGAAACATCTAAATCTTAATTACTTGCTAGTTTTTCTATATGATGGGAACAGGAGCATTTATTGGCAGAGGTAACTCTTCATTCCTTTGCCCATGTCTGTTTTATTATCTCAGACTCAAACATTTTAAGGTACAGAAAAGCTGGTGGTATTTTTCACTTGTGTTGATTTTAACTTAGAGGTCAATAACATCCTGAGACAAAGTCCTTCTACCTAGGATAATGGTGTGTGAATAAAAGTCTCTTTGTGCTTATATGTTTGTACTTGATCGATATGCTGTGTTGGAATGGTTATCCATGAACTTTGCTTCACTTCTGTATCATGGAGTAAAAAGTCCCATTTTTTTTCCCCAGTTTCCTAAACTTCTTCCTTGTACAGTCACTTGTTAAAGTTTAACAATGAGAAGATAAAGACAAAGGGACTGGTTTTCAGAAGTTTGTGTTTATCATTTGCAGTGGATTTTTTTTCACTCTATTCCAGGATATAGTCTTTCTTTCTTTTTTTTTCTTTTCTTTTCTTTTCTTTTCTTTTCTTTTCTTTTCTTTTCTTTTCTTTCTTTTCTTTTTCTTGCTTGTCAAGGCTTTACCACTTTGGGCTGACTACTTTTTCAGCTAGAAAGAGAGAGACAAGGTGTAACCATGGAGTAAGAGCATCCAGATCAGACTCTTCTCCAAAACTATAGCTAAACGCAAATATTGAACTTAACAAAAATTCACCAAGTACAGATGAAACATCTTCAGAAGCACCGTATCCTTTGGTGTTGGTAGTGGTGAGAAGGGGCGTGGGGCTGAAGTCAAACAGAGAATTTAGAGCTCCAGTAGAGAGAGCACTGTGCCATTTTCCCTCTATGTATAGCAATAGCCGAAGCAACACACAGTGCTGGTGGTGAAGTAGGGAACTTATAACCTTTTAATACATTACCTCAAGGGCATTGGTCTATTGAATTACAGGCAAGGACATAATAAAAAAGCTGGGAGAATTTGTGACCAAAAGAAGTCCAGCCTTTTTATTTATAATAAGGAAACACTGACAAAACCATAGGATAAGAGGGGTACAACTCTACACAATTCCCACCACCAGAACTCTGTATCCCATCCCCTCCCCTGATAGCGTTCCTATTCTTTAAAAAAAATGGTTTATTCCCTTTTGTTGCCCTTGTTGTTTTATTGTTATAGTTATTAATGTCGTCTTTGTTGGGTAGGACAGTGAGAAATGGAGAGAGGAGGGGAAGGCAGAGAGGGGGAGAGAAAGACACCTGCAGACCTGCTTCACCGCTTGTGAAGTGACTCCCCTGCAGGTTGGGAGCCGGGGGGCTCAAACCAGGATCCATAAGCTGGTCCTTGCTTTGCTCCACCTGCGCTTAACCCGCTGCGCTACTGCCTGGCTCCCAGTTTTCCTGTTCTTTAAAACTCTGGAAGTATGGACCCAGGGTCATTAGGTGCAGAAGGTGGAAGGTCTGGCTTCTGTAATTGCTTCCCCACTGAATATAGGCGTTGGCAGGTCGATCCATACTCTCAGCCAGGATTTAATTTTTTATGGTCAAGATGACAAGACAAAGAGATCTTTATAATTGTTTTATAAGCTCTTGTTTATTCTGGCTTGTTGTAATTTCTTACACTTCTCTGTGAACTCTGGGTTCACCACCTTTTGCATTGTTTCAGGCAGAAGTGCTGAGTGTCTGCCTCTTCTCTAAGTATAGAATTTCAGAACTTCACATTCTACACTTAAATTACTCCCACTTTTTTGTATTACTTCCTCTCTATAGTAGTTTCCCTCTGAAACACAGAATGCCATACACATTCTACAAATATTTTCTTGAACTAAAAGACAAAAGCATACAAACAAAAACCTTGTGTTAAGCTAAGCTCCGAGAAAGCGAAAGACATAAACCTGTCTTTTAAAAGCTGAAAATCTACAGAAAAAGAAAAAAAAAAAAAACAAAGAAGATAAAGGGAAGGGGTAGAGAGTACACTGGGGCTTGGGGTCAGGCAGTGGTGCACCAGGTTAAGCACTTATATTACAGTGTGCAAAGATCCAGGTTCAAGCCCTTGGTCCCCATCTGCAGAGTTTATGAGTGGTGAAACAAGGTTGTAGGTGTCTCTGTCTCTCTTCCCCTCTCTATTTCCTTTGTGCCTCTCAGTTTTCTCTGTCTCTATCCAATAATAAATAAATATAAATATTAAACAAACAAAAAGAACGTTGGTGCACGATGGCAGAAAAGGATCTACATTGGGTTGAGAGTGTTCCACATCTACCTTTCATGGGGAGATATCAAATTGTTCCTTTGTGTCAACATCTACACTGTAAATGACTAACCCTGCAGTAAAATAATAAAAATAAAGAGACTAAAATGTGAGCATGAGTCACAAAGAGAATACAAAGGCCACTTATTTAACACAGATTAGGGAGATGACAAATATAAAGGGGAAACATCTAAGCTAAAAAACAGGTTTTCACCTTATTCTTATGCCCATAGTGAAAACTTGCTTAAATTTTCCTTTGATATTTCTGAATCAAAATATCGCATTTCATCTCTGTGAATATAACTTATCTGATGACTTGAGTGTAAATGCTTCATCAATAGTCATCAATAATTGCAGTTTCCCTAAAATCATTCAGACCTCAGATATAACTTATTATTTTACTTTTATCTTTGCTCGCACAGAATTAGAAAGAAACGCTACACAAACCATCAAGTGTTTTTCTGCTGTAGTTCAAAGCAATTTGATTTTCATCTAAGGCGTCCCCAAGCAGGAAAGCTTCAAAGTTCACTCAGTGCCTGAACATTCCCACCCAGGATTGTATCATCAGCCTAAAGACATATACCACACTCAGAACACTGCCATGTCAGCTCATTTATAAAGATCATAAATAACAATGGTCCAAGGATTGATCCCTGAGGAGTCACCATAATGACATCCATTAAATCTGACATGACACTGTTTAACAACACAAGTGGTGTGTGCTCTCTTAAGTAACTAGCACAACAATTAATTAAGGATGATACCATACTAGTTCATTCTTTTTATCCAGCAAAGAATTATGCACTACCAATTAGGAACTAGAATGATGTTTGAAGCAACACTAAGCTCTTTATCTAGGAGAAGATCTCTTGACTTGAGTTATAACCCTGAGATGATTGTATGCACACACCCACTCCTTTAGTGAGCTGTGACTGTACTGACATCTGATTTCACTATACAAAGCAAAGCATCATTTAAAACTTGGAAATGCCCCTTAAGAATTAAAGCCAGGATTTTCTTGTTGGAGATTTATTTTGAAACAAATACGTTGGATTTTCACGCAGACTTAAATAGTTCATAAAACAATCCAGTCCCTTGGTACTTCACAGAAAGTCATTTCCACATCTGTCCACCGCTGAGTGAAATCTGAAATGCTGTTACTTGCCAATTCCCTTGGCCAATTTATAATCAATTGAGGGGCTGCAAATAATTGTTGACAGAACAAATAAAGGGAAGAGACGACCAAAATTACCTTGGAAGCTGATAGTACTCAGTAAAAGGGAAACCAGAGAAGATCAGTTTTCTCTTCTATTGAGAAGCAGGGAGCTGGATGGTGAGGATGAGAGGCCTCTGTGGGAAAGCTGTTGGAATGGAAAAGAACAAGAGAGCAACATGCTTTGGCGTCTCCACCCAGCCGAGATAATGATGATGATAATGCCATATGATTGTGCTTAATGCTATTAAATCAGTTTGATGGTGATGATGAGTTTTAACTTGAATCACATAATGTCCCTTTATTAAGAAGAAGAGAGACTGAAATAAGTGTACAGAAAGGAATGAAAAATAGAGAAGAAAGTAGAAACAACGGCAAACAAAAAAGGGGAGAGAAGTGACTGCATTTACTCTTTTGGTTGCCATGTTACCTAAACTGAAACTTTCGTTAACCTATAACCATGGATAGCCTTTTCAGACCTCAGATGCCTTTGATAAGATAATTATTTTTACTGAAATAAATTTTAAAACATTAATTGGGGAAGATCAGGGAGAAAAACAAACAGAAAATTATTATATTTGTTTTCCCTTAGCTAAGTGTGCAGAAATAGAGTTCTATCAAAGAATATGATTCTGGCAGAAACATGGTCAAAATGTTTTCTTCCTCACTAAAAAGCCAACTGCACAACTGACTTTTTGCTCCATAGGTCAATTTTTAAAAATATTTTATTTTATTTATTTATTCCCTTTTGTTGCCCTTGTTGTTTTATTGTTGTAGTTATTATTGTTGTTGTCGTTGTTGGATAGGACAGAGAGAAATGGAGAGAGGAGGGGAAGACAGAGAAGGGGAGAGAAAGATAGACACCTGCAGACCTGCTTCACCGCCTGTGAAGCGACTCCCCTGCAGGTGGGGAGCCGGGGTTCAAACCGGGATCCTTATGCCGGTCCTTGTACTTTGTGCCATCTGCGCTTAACCCGCTGCGCTACAGCCCAACTCCCTCCATAGGTCAATTTAAGCCTGGCCAGAATAAATCCTTTATCCAATATCTGAAACTCAGACTCTGAGACACAGATGCTGCTACCATTTTAGCGAAAGGAGCTTTGCTGCATGCCTGACATTTGGAAACTACTTATTTCCTCTAAACTTCAGCCTCTATAAACAAAGAAGTCATAAATTTTCTATAATTACTATTGGGGACAAGTGTCAAGTGACGATAGACTGGAGAATTTGTTCTGCTGGATTTAGTTGATATTAAAGGAAGGTTTTAAAAATAATAACAAGGACACTTGCATGGAAGTACTCCCTCTATGTTAGGATTTCAGAAGGCTTTAAAACCTTAATTGCATAATTAGGAGCCTCACCCACTATTAAGAGTGTGCCTAATTATGATACAGCACTAGAAAATTAAGGCTAGCTATTTTAAATGCCACATAAAGGCAAACTGAGGCGCAGAGATGGAGTGATTGATGTCAGATGCCTTAACAAACTAAAACAAAAATTAAGACTCCTGGTGATGGCTTCTGATCAACTTGGATTTACAGGAAATCTGAGTGTTATACTGTAGATTGGTTCTAGTTAAGATGAGGTCCATGGGTTCTTAGCATCTTTTTTTATTATTATTATTGTCTTTATTTACTTATTGGATAGAGGCAGTCAAAAATCAAGAGGGAAGGGGGGATAGAGAGGAAGAGGGACAGAAAGACACCTGCAGTCCTGCTTCACCACTTGCAGAGCTTTCTCCCTGCAGATGGCGACTGGGCTCGAACCTGGGTCTTTGTGCCTTGTAACATGTGCGCTCAACCAGGTGTGCCACCACCCAGCCCCGGGGTCTTAGCATCTTCAACATACAGGAGGAAATAGAAACGCAAAACTTTAGAACCTGGGACAAAACTACTGACTCAGAACACCAGGTAATGGAGCTCAGAAATTTGTGATGTGTGTTGTACTTTGAGGGTTTCCATATTTAACATCTGTTCACTTACTCCTCTCTTATTGCACTTTTGACTGTGTGGAATAATAATATTATTTACTTATTAAACTTATTATTTACTTATTAAATAATATAATTTACTGTTAGTGTTCAGGGATTTTATGGATACATCTTTAAGGCATCCGCTTTTCTCAAGGTGTGGGTATCTGTTTTCTGTTTAGGTAAAAGTTCACAAATTAAACCCCCTTAAGCATGCAAAGTTAGTCTCAAGAAACCCTTTTCTGACATACAGATTATTTTGTGCCAAAGAGATAAAAACAATGGAAGCAAAAGAGAAACTCTTGCCTCTTCCTTGATCCTTTTGCCTTTTTCTTAAAGGCAGAAGTGATCACCATTTCCTAGGTCATGATCTTTCCCTACCAAGATGATGGACATTTTCTGACATCCTAAGCCTTCTTGTAATGCAGAATTTCTCCTCCTTCTTCACTGGGTCCTGGGCTCTCAAGCCATTTCTTAGTTCAAGATATAAAACCCTCTTCCCTAAATTGATGGTGGAACTTACATCATCATTGCAGTTTTCCAATAGATGTTATTAAATTGACTTTTTTTTCCCCCTCGATAAACCATTAGATCCTCTTCTGTTCACTTGTCTGGCCAAAGAAAATGGTGAAAGACTAGAAGATTTCCCCTTTTAGGTATTTTTGAAGATAAGCTTCAACATATTTAACAAATTTCACTCTGCCAGTAGTGGAACGCCGCTATGCAAGAAGCGGTTCGCCTACTGTTTTTCCTTTGCTTTAAAAGACAAGGACAGGCCCCTTCCAATAACAAAGTCATTTTCCCTTCAACATGCTCAAGCGAAGCCACTTGGTTTCTACAGCATCTTTGTGTTTCTTTGCAATTGTTACAGCTCTCTTGAAAAGCCTTTTCTTCTCCTTTTTTTTTTTTTTTTTTTTTTAGCACTCCTGTTTTACTACCTAGTGTCTTCCTATGAAAAGGGACCTAGGTTGTGGTGAGAGTGTTTTGGAGATACCAATCACGAGGAGTTTACTGATTGTACCCCTGTGTGAATGACTGTACCGTGAAATATTCACTCCTAATAAAATAATAAATGGAAAAAGGCATTATTTTGATTCTGGGAAGCTGTGCACCTAGTAGGCACACACAGTGTAATGTGCAAGGATCTGGGTTCAAGCCCTGGCCGCCATCTGCAGGGAGGAAGCTTCACGAGCCTAGAAGCAGTAATTTAGATAACGCTCTTTCTCTCTCTCTCTCTCTCTCTGTCTCTCTTTCTCTCTCTCTCTCTCTCTGTGTCCCTTCCCTTTCAATTTATATCAAAAAGAAAAAGATAAGAAATCACACTAGCCAGCTTCTGGGAAGCAGTGGGTTCATTGTACAGACACAGAACTCCAGTGTTAAACTTGGTGGCAAAATAAATAAATAGTAAATGATAATAATAATAATGATAATAATAATAATGTCATTCTTTCTTCTGTAACTACTAAAATGTTCTGGTGCCCTCAGAGGTTGGCAAAAAATGAAAAAAAAAATCCCTCCAAGGCTTCAGTGGTGAGGTGGTGAGTTACCATCCTGACAGAGACCTGTGACCTTTTTTTTTTTTTTTTTAACATTGTCAGAGTCACTGTACAGTAGCAAGTCTCTCTTTAGAGATTTTCTTTACTGGGTTTTCAAAGAAACAGTAGACTGAGATTGTATCTGTTCAATAGAGATTGATTGTGAACACTGATTTTGAGAGGCTAATACAGGAGAGAGAACCCCTGCTGGGGAAGCAGTGTCCTACTGGGGAGGCATGTTGGCGGCTAGGCTATCTGATCATTTTCCTTTCCCCTTTTTGATTTCAGAGACAAATCCCTAGACTTGTAAGGCTGCTTTAAATTTCTCTGTCCATGGGATCTTTATCAGCTGCTTGACCTTTGCCAGTTTTACATGTATCAGAGTTAATATTTTTATCTCTCTTATTGTTCATATGTTTTCTCTCTCTCTGCCTTTATCCCTGTGATTGATGCCAAGAAAAAACATCGAATAGCAAATATTTACATTCTCTTTCTCTTGCACCCTTTGAGGAAGTTGAATCCAATATTTTGCCCAGCAGATGGATGAGGATTCATGTGAGGGAAACTCAAGAGAGGCTGAATTATGATTTGAAAATTTAAAGTTGTGAGATGGGGAAAAAAATACCTAGGGGCATCCCCAACAAACAGAGAAAGGAGTCGGAGTGAAATGGACTAAGAAGGGGCAGCAGGTGACAAGGGAGAGGAGGCTGTGGAGAGATGAGTTTGGGTGATATTGGAAGGGTTATCTACAAATAATGAGAGATATGTCTTAAGGGAAATGAGTAATGGTTCAAAAAGATACTTTGGAAATTCTGTAATTGGATTTAAAATAGATGTTGCATTTGTTTTCAGGCTGATATTCTATTCCATTCTATAAAAAAAAATGTTACTCTAAAATTTATGTTGCTCTTTAAAGTCTGGGACTCTCATGCCTATATTTCTTGAAAAATTATTGAGACTTTCTTACTTACGTTAGGTTTTAAAATGTCCCTTTATATAAGGGAAAATGTACAATATTAAATACAAAGGCACACTATATTAATTGAATAAAATATATAAAAGGGTGGTCCTAGAACACCGCTTCCCCAGAGCCCTACCCTACTAAGGAAAGATAGAAACAGACTGGGGATGTATGAGTTGACCTGTTAATGCCCACATCCAGCAGAGAAGCCATGCCCGAAGCCAGACCTTCCACCTTCTGTACCCCATAGAGATCTTTGGTCCATACTCTCAGAGGAATAAAGAATAGGAAGCCCTGTGGTCCGGGAGGTAGTGCAGTGTATAAATCCTCCAACTCTTGAGCATGAATTCCTATGTTTGATCCCCGGCAGCACATGTACCAGAGTGATGTCTGGTTATTTCTCTCTCTCCTCCTATCTTCTTTATGAATAAATAAATAAAATCTTAAAAAAAAAGAATAGTAAGCCTTCCAATGGAAGGAATAGAATATGGCACTCTGGTGGTGGGAATTGTATGGAATTGTACCTCCTCTTCTCCCACAGTCTTGTCCATCATTATTCAATCACCAATAAAAAAAAGTTGAAAAATAAGAAAATACAAAGCAGAAGTTGGACTGGGTTTGGTGTATTGCACCAAAGTAAAGGACTCTGAGGTTGGGGCAGGGTTCAGTTCCTAGAACATGATAGCAATGGAGATCCTAGAGGGGGTTGAATTGTTATGTGCAAAACTTAGAAATGCTACACATGTACAAACTACTATATTTTACCATTGACTATAAACCATTAATCCCCAATAAAGAAAAAAAAATCTTTATAGGAAAAAGAGCGGTCATAGATATGTTGCCTATAGTACATTCTTGTTTTTTTTTCTTGAAGTCTTTCCTAAGAAATTTTTTCTTTCTAAGATGTATATATATTTTACATTGAGGAATCTTAAAAACTATATACATATATGGGGGGGGGTCGGGCTGTAGCCAGTGGGTTAAGCGCAGACCACACAAAGTGCAAGAACCAGGCATAAAAATCCCTTTAAGACACCAGCTTCCGCCTGCAGGGGGGGGGGGGGTCACTTCACAGGCAGTGAAGCAGGCCTGCAGGTGTCTATCTTTCTCTCCCCCCTCTGTCTTCCCCTCCTCTCTCCACTTCTCTTTGTCCTATCCAACAACAATGGCATCAGTGACAAGAATCATAGTAACCACTACAATCATAAAACAAAAGGACAGCAAAAAGGGGGGAAAATGACCTCCAGGAGCAGTGGATTCATGGTGTAGGCAACGAGCTCCAGCACCATGTTGTTACTATTGTTGTTGTTGTATAGGACAGAGAGAAATCAAGGTGTGGGCATAGATGGGGAGAGAAAGCTAGACACCCGAAGACCTGCTTTACCTTTTGTGAAATGACCACCCCCCCCCCCCCTTGCAGGTGGGGAGCCGGGGGCTGGAACCCAGATCCTTACCTCAGCCCTTGGTCTTTGCATCATGTGCGCTTAAACCACTGCACTACTGCCTGGCCCCCTCTGAGCAGATTTCTTTTTCAAGTAAAGAGAGACTGAGACAGAGCACTGAAACTTCCTCCAGTTCTGTCAGGGTTGGATTAAAACCTCAATTTTTGCATGCCAAGGGAGTTACACTATCTTTGTCAATTATCTTGTTGGCTCTTCCTATATTTCTTAATATTTTCTTTTTTATTTTTAATTAGTTAATTAATTATTGGATAGAGAAAAATTGAGAGGGGAAGAGGAAATAGGGAGAGGAAAAAAGGTAGAAAGGCACCAGCAGCCCTACCACTGCTTGTGAAGCTTTGCTCCTAAGTGGGGACCAGGGGCTTGGATTAGAACTGTGCATTCTAATGTGTGCAATTAACCAAGTGTGCCACTGCCTGGCCCCCTGAATTTTTCCACTGGACTTGCTAATGGAATTAATGTGCGGAATACTTACCTTGCAGCACAGGTAAAGGTCAACCCAGTTTTGAGGGAAGCTGACTGGAGACCCTCAGAAATCCAACAATTCAACCTAGTTCTTTCGAGTTTTCTTTATATAAGGTTATTAAATTTAATAATTATTTTCCCCTAACTCAGTGTCAAACTACGTTCCAAGTTATTTATTTCTCTTACATGTTCTTTCAGCATTTGCAGCCCGTTCAGCAGTGGTGGTAGCCAACAGCAACATATATTGCTTTATTAGTCATTCCCCATTACAAAATTGTGACTCAGTGTACTAAGTTTAAGCCCCTAAGTCATTTAGATCAGAAGGAAAACAATTACATCATATGGGTTCTTAAATGTACTAGAGATATATTTGCTATGTGCTGGAGAAAAAAAATAAAGAACATTTTATTTTTTCAAGTCTGAAAGTTGACTGCATTTTTGCTCTGCCTTCCCAGTTCCCTAAATAACCTTGTCAAAGTTATTTAACCTCTTAAAAGTTTGTTTTCTCATCTGTAAAATGAGGATAATTATCCTTACCTATCTCATAGGAATAGTGTTCAGATTAACTAATTAATGATTAGAAAGTGCTACAAAGATGCTTAGTTTTATTAAGGAAAATCTAGGTATTTTCAGCGCCTTTGGGTAAGAGTGCTACTTAGCAGAAATGACTCCCAACAAGCGTTTGATAGCCTGGTAAGTTGCCAGTTCCTTCCCTAAGGAAAAATGCTTGGCCCTGGGACTTTGCCCTTCATTACTGTTTTGTTAGCTGAAGAGCACAGAAGTTGCATGTGTAACAAAGAATCTGGGATCAATGACAGTGTCTCCAAGTCTGAGACATTTGAAGAGCTGACAAATGATAGCAAGATATGCCACTTCAACCTGAAGAAACCATTTTAAACTACTTATTCAGAATGCACAAATTCCTGTGGGATGTAATTATAATTACAGCTTTAAAAAAATCCTTTAACAAAATGAACTCAGCTGTGGAATTTCTTTTCACAGGTCAAAAAATATTTGTCTGCATCTTTATATTTTACCTTTTGTCTGTTAAGAGTCTAGGTTTCTGGCAGATTCATTTGCAATGAATGTAAGGTTTCTCTCAGACTTTTTATGTAGATGTTTGCAACACAGTGCGGTCTAACTGCCACTTCACCAGTCTTTCTAGGTCTTTTGGCAGGACTTTACCTACTTTTTCAAATAAATAATCTTGGTAGATTCTTTTCTTTCTTTCTTTCTCTCTTTCTTTCTTTCTTTCTTTCTTTTCTTTCTTTCTTTCGTTCTTTCTTTCTTTCTTTCTTTCTTCCCTTTTTTCTTTCTCTCTTTCTTTCCCTTTCAGTTTCCTTTGCTCTGTTTAGTATTTACCTTCTCTCCCGTCCATGGTCCTTAGTGCTAACCGCTCTCCCAGTCTATAGACAGTTGTTTTGCTCATTTGTCTAAAGAATAAAATTGTTTTGGGGGAGTTTGGGCTGAATTTATTCTCCACGTGTCTAAATGTTCACCACATGTAAACTCAATGAAGAATTGAGGAGAAAGCATGGTTTTCTGGAATTTTAAACTTTTTTTCAGAAAAAAACTGAGAACATCCACATGTTGGAGTATACATGGGCCAAGAGAGACAGAGAGAGTAAGAGAGAAAGAAAGAGAGAGCTTGAGAGCCCTTTACTGGCATGATGGCAAGCCCACCTAGGCAGAGAGAGAGAGACAGAGAGACAGAGAGACAGAGAGAGAGACAGAGACAGAGCTAGCCACTCCCATAGGACTAGTTTATATATATACCCAAGCACTGCCTTCACCTACTTCTAAGCCACACCCACACCTGTTACCATTCCCATTTCCTGTGCAACAATTTCCTGTCTCCAGGCACACAAATGTGCCTGGGGAATATGTGTTCTAGTGTGGTGTAGCAGTGCTTGTGTTCCCCTAGGCACTTCTGGTCATTTCTGTCCTCAATATGCCCCTTTCAGCAGGAAGTAATTATAGAAGTCCCATCTCCTTCCTTCTACACCCCAAAAAGAATTTTGGCCCACACTCCCAGAGGGGGAGTTGCTGGAGGACAGCATAGAGAAAGCAGCACCCTTACCCCTGCACCCTGCAGGAAGCCAAGAGAAGGGGCCAGAAGCATACCTAGTACCAGCATTCTCTCCCTCCCTGACCACAAATGCCATAAAATGCAAATGGATCACTTAAAGGTTAAGGCTGAAGCACAACTCTGAGGGCCCCACTTCTCAGAAGAGAGTAAAAAGCTTGGAAGAACTGGGTCCCAGGGCCTTCTCTCTCTCTCTTTCTCTCTCTCTCTCTCCCTCTCTCATCTTGGGTCTGCATACCTGCGTGCCTTATACTTTCTTCTTCATTTCTGTCCTTCTGTTCTTACTTTTTCCAAATAAATACCCATATTCCTGGAGCATGACTAGTTCTCTTGTGATTCTCCCATGTAGAAGTCAATCTAGAACCTCACAAGAGGGAACTGGGGAATGGCCCCCATTTCTTGTACCCTTTCACCCCTACAGAATGACTTATAAGTAACTCTTCTTGGAAATAAGAGCAATTTACTCAGGATGGCAGCTGAAGTTTCATATATTCAAGCTATATGTTACTTTCCAGCATCATTGCTTTTAACTCCAGAATTACTAATCCTAGAAGCTTCCATTTGTGGAAGTAGTTTTGCACAAGTAATGATGTTTACTCTATTTGAAATGCTTCATCTTCCTAATTAAATGCCATTAGTTTATTAAGAATTTGTTCCAATATTAGGTTTTCTATAAAAAAAAATAGCACCATGGGAGTTGGGCAGTTGCTCAGCGGGTTAAGTGCATGTGGCACAATGTGCAAGGACTGGTGTAAGGATCCCAGTTCAAGCCCCAGGCTCCCCACCTGTAGGGAAGTCACTTCACAGTTGGTGAAGCAGGTCTGCAGGTGTCTATCTTTCACTCCCCCTCTGTCTTCCTTTCCTCTCTCCATTTCTCTCTGTCTTATCCAACAGTGATGACATCAATAACAACAACAATAATAACTACAACAATAAAAAAATAAGGACAACAAAAGGGAACATAAATAAATAAATATTAAAAATATTTTTAAAAATACCACCATTTTTTCCTTTCTTTCTTTCTTTCTTTCTTTCTTTCTTTCTTTCTTTTCTTACAAATTCCATTGTATTTTTTTAAGGACAAACTTCACTGGACTGTAATCCAAGCCTTTTGTCTGCCTTGATGTTTGCTGAGCTAAGCACAAGAGCCATTTCTAAATGTTCTCATGTATTAGTTGATGGTGTCAGGATGTAATATATGTAACTATTATAGTATTTATAACTTTGTATTATATTTGGTTGTATAAATATTTGCTTCCCCTGATAGGTTACATATAATTTATTGAGAAAGGGAGTTGTTTTTTAATTAAGCTTTGTATTCTCCAACATCTGGAAAGAAGCCAGGGATAAAGTAGTTGTTTAATAAATACTGGTTGAGACACATAATGGACAGCAAGATAAAGATTTCACGCTTATTTCTAGTTACATAGAAGTTCTTTTCCTTCAGATTCCCCCTTGTCTACCTTTATTTATTCACCAACTACAATGTGAAAATATCTATGTGTTAAAAAAGAAACATTAAAACATAGATAGAATATGTTCACTTTACCTTGCTACTTATCTAAAATAAAGAATGGATTTTTTTTTTCTGTACTGAATCATCTTGGGATTCTAATAATCATTTTTATGATTTCCTTATTTTCAAGATACAGCTAACCCATAAAAATTACTGGATCAAAAAAATAGTTGTTCACACCGATGGAAAAAATATTCACACTCATCATCAAATATAATCAGCTCAACAAGTCTTAACAGTGCAATGAATAAGACTGTTTGAGTCTTAGGAGAATTGTTGATCTCAGTCCAATTTTTAGTTGGCATAAAAAAATCCTTTTGGCAACTATACTTTTCAAATTATCAGTAAAGCTAAGGGAAAAAAAATGACACCAAAATAGGAACTTTCCTTTTTCTCTATGTTCTCTTTATAATCTTAGTCTCAATAACAACATATAAACAATTTAAATTTTAGGTGGCAGCAAGTTAAAAAGTAATTACAAATTCCCACGTACGTGTTATTTTTATTTAAACCTTTTATTTATTTATTTATTTACAAAAAAGATAGGAGGAGAGAGAGAAAGAACCAGACATCACTCTGGTACAGGTGTTGCTGGGGATTGAACTTGGGACCTCACTCATGAGAGTCCGATGCTTTATCCACTGTGCCACCTCCCAGAACACTTATTTTCTACCGTTTATCCTTTTTTTCTTATAGTGTTAAATTTATGTTATTAATGCATAAGATATTTTAAACATCGCTATACACAAAAGCTTAAGCCAACTTTATACAAAGGTCACTTATTCAGCATAGAATACAATGTACACAAAAGTCCAAAAAAATAATAACAAAGGGGGAGTCGGGCTGTAGTGCAGCGGGCTAAGTGCAGGTGGCGCAAAGCACAAGGACCGGCATAAGGATCCCGGTTCGAACCCCGGCTCCCCACCTGCAGGGGAGTCACTTCACAGGTGGTGAAGCAGGTCTGCAGGTGTCTATCTTTCTCTCCTCCTCTCTGTCTTCCCCTCCCTCTCTCCATTTCACTCTGTCCTATACAACAACAACAACAATAATAATAACTACAACAATAAAACAACCAGGGCAACAAAAGGGAATGAATAAATAAAATAAATATTTAAAAAAAGATTTAAAAAAAATAAAAATAAATAAAATAATAACAAAGGGAATAGTTTCCTGAAAGTGTTACTTGAAATTTAAAGAATTAGAGTTTACTTAATCTGAAATGCTACTGAGTTCATCATTTGTCAGGCTACTGACAAAGCATTTTTTTTTTAAAGATGCAAGAGCAATTTAAACTTTTCATTAAAACCTTTTCAATCATGACTGAATAAAACCAGCTGTTCTTTTCACTTCCTCTTCTACAGAAGCACATCATAAACATTTAGACCAGAGTTCTGGATGACACCAAAACTGCTTATCCACAACTGTCTTCTTCCCAGAGTCTGACAGAGGATAAGGGCTGGCAAAAGATTAAGACAAGATATCTTCATGAGAGCTCTGCCAAATTGCTTGATCTAGGGAGTTTGCCACCTGCAAATAACAAAGCAGTAGTGTTTTAAAAAACAATGTTTACTCTACTTGATGCAGAAAAAAATTACCCTGTGTAGCGTTTGTTCTAAGATGCCCCCTTTATCAGCTCTTCTCGAGCCTTAGGGGTGTAAAACTCTTTTTTTTTTTCTTTCAATTTTTTTTAATTGTTGTAGTTATTATTGTTGTTACTGATGTTGTTGTTGTTGGATAGGACAGAGAAATGGAGAGAGGAGGGGAAGACAGAGAGGAGGAGAGAAAGACAGACACCTGCAGTCCTGCTTCACCGCCTGTTGAAGAGACTCCCCTGCAGGTGGGGAGCCGGGACTCGAACTGGGATTCTTATGCCAGTCCTTGCGCTTTGCGCCATGTGCGCTTAACCCACTGTGCTGCCGCCCTACTCCTGGGGTTTAAAACTCTTAACCTAGAATTCAAAATCACAACCCCAAAGAGCTCTCCTCTCCTATCGCGATATCTATAGCAAGGACGATCCTCTCTTTTTCTTCCTCTTTTTGGCTGCTCATACCCTTTTTTTTTTTTCTGGCTTCTACATGCACGCTGATTTTTTTAACTGAGGTAACACTGCATTATAACATTATATAAGTTTCAGGAATGAATCATTATAAATCATTGCTTTCAGATATATCATTAAGTTCATCACCCTTTGATCTTTCAAACAAAATTTATCTTCATGATTCAAAAAGTGTTCACTGTAGTGTACTCTTTCTTTTCATACCTTCACTAGGATCCCTAAGGGTATGACTCCAAATTTTTCTTCTACCATTCTGATTTTTCTTCTGGACTCAAGCCTAGTGTAATTCACTGTCATCTGGATCTCTCTTCAGTGTCTCCTCTGGTCTAATCCATCTAACATCCTGCTGTTTGATGTAATCTCCCTGAAACATATTTCTGATAATGTCACATCCCTGCTTAAAACTTCAAGGTCCCTTTATTGCTCAAAGAACAGGTCCTAAGTTCTATAAGAGGGAATTTAGAACTCTTCTTGATTTGACTTCTTCTTACTTCACCAATCTTATTTTTCTCCCTTTTTTGTGTATCCGAAAAGATAGTACAATTCTCTAAAAGTATCATATAAACCAGGTATGTAATTTCAATCTATTTGAAATTAAAAAAAAGTCAGTGGAAATACTAAATAATGTATTTGATATGTAATTTACAAACATGGCATAGAATTACTCCTTTATACACTCAATTTATATGAAAATATATTTTGTTGAACAAATAAATAGCACATACCATTTAGTTAATATGACAATTAATAATTCGTTACTTGTGTGGAAACCAGTTTTCAAGATAACTTTTATTGATCTCTCCCAAGATCAATGACCCTTAATTATCCTTGTATAGTCCCTTCTCACATTGTGACAGGATTGGTTGCTGTCCAAAACAATATTGCAGATAGTATGTCACTTTTTAAGACTAGATCATATGAGGTCTTATGACTTCTGCCTCACTCTCTCTTGCGTCTAGGAGAAGGCAGTTGCTGTGTGGCGAGGACACTTCAGAAAGTTGGTTTATGGAGACAAACTGAAGCTTTTTAGCCAACAAGTAGTAAGGAATCAAAACCTCCTGACAATAATTAGAGAAGTGATCCGTCATGGAGCCAAATGTCCAGCCATAGTCAAGTTTCCAAAGATAATAACCCCAGTTTCCAGCTATGCTGCACACTACCAGCAAACCTTGGGTTAGAACAACCCCGCCAATACACTTACACCTTCTTGATGCTCAGAGATAATCAATATTTGTTATTTGAAGAACCAAAAATTTAAGGTCATTTGCTATGAAGTTATTTTACAACAATGTATGTTTGGGTATTTGCTAGTGGTATGCTACTGTAACCAATATCTCAGGCGTAAGAACTGTTTAGGAAGCAGGCAGAGAATAAGAATTGGCAGATCTTTAGTGGCAGTATTACCAAAAATTAAGTCAGCCCTTAGAAATATGCTACCTTTTATGGAACTAAGATGAAAGATTTAAAAGAAACGGAACAGAGTCTTGTTACATAATGTCTGTTTTGAGACATTGCAGCCTACAGTGATTTAGACAACAGAAAAATATCCTTCAATGAAAACATGATCTGGCTAAGGAGATTTTTAGCTAAAGTGGTGACAATGGCAACAGGATTCTAACTGCTGCTTATAGCAAAGCGGGAGAGGAAAGAACTAGGTGGAAAGAACGTCAGTTAAACAGAAAGTTGGCCTTGATCCTTCAGAAAATTTCGAATCTGTCAATACTAATAAATATCTGATGAGCATCGCTGAAATCTAGGCTACTATCAAGCAAACATGGCACACAGATTGTGGATGAAATCGCAGCAGCTTTTATTAAAAACTGGAAAAGATCAAAGGGTACCTACCACACAGTTCAGTCAAGAGAAATTTCCTCTGAATGGTTTACAGGTATACCTCAGAGAAGATCCCAAACAAGAGGGTTTCTAATCTTAGAATGAGACTCTCACACATCTCTCAGGAGAAACTCAAAACAGAAAGGGATTCATTTGAAACATTTGTCTAGAAGAATGAACCCCAATAAAAACCACGGAGATCTGGAACATGTTAAAACAATTCTATTCATGGAAATACTGTCATCTTAGACTGTAAAGTAGAGGGATAATATAAAAATGAAAAGAGGCCTCTTAGCCATCAGGATTCTACAGGCCGATAGGATGCTGAGAAAACTACACAGCTACAAACACAATTACTTTATTGGAAACGGAAACAGAGTCATAGGGAAAGATTACAAGATTGCAGAGATGTCAGGGATATTTACCACTTCTCTTCCTTTCAAGAGGTGGAGCCAAATGTGTCTGTCCAAACATATCAACTATACATAATGAGTAGTTTCTAATGGATAGAATAAAGCAGAGGTGATAATATTTGATTTTGGAGACAGAAGCAATTCAACTTTCTGCTTGCTTTCTCTTACTTTGATCACTTCGTGGGAAGCCAGCTGTCAAATAATGAGGACTCTTATCTATGGTGATGGTTGATGCCGCAAGAAACTTGGGTCTCTGACCAACAGCCAACAAGGAACTGAGGTCTCCTGCCAACAGCAGTGTCAATGATCTGCTGAGATTTGGCTCTTCTAATTTCACTCAAGATTTCACATTCCTGTAGCCCTGGCTGTCATCTTTATTGCAATCTTGTAAGTATTCTCAACTGAAAATTACTCTCAAAGTTTACAGAAACAGAGATATTGTTATGAAGAATTATTGCTATTATATTTTACCTTATTTTAAGCAGATTTATTTTACATCTCATTTATAGTATACATGTAAGGTAATCTGAAGTTGAACAAACATACAGTGCTCAATAGCCACATGCTGCCTGCCAGTGGTTACTATAATAGACAGTGAAGCCCTAAAAGAAATAAATGTCTCGGAGCCAGGCAGTGGCATACCTGGTTAAGTGTAAACATTACAATGTGCAAGGACCCTGGTTCAAGCCCCTCATCCCCACCTGCAGGGGGAAGCTTCATGAGTGGTGAAGCAGGGCTGCAAGTGTCTCTCTGTCTCTTTTCATCTCTGTCTCCTCCCCTCTCAATGTCTCTCTGTCTCTATCAGATATTAAATAAAATACTTAAAAAAGAGAGAAAAAATAAATCTTAAAAAATGTCTCTACATTAATTTAATCCTTTAAGAATTTTCATTATTATAGGTTTGTTTTATTTATCTAATCACAGTATCTTTTTAGCCCTTCTCCATATGTTAACAGGTTTTTCATTCTTCATATGTCTTCCTATTATTAACTTTGCAATGGTTCCTTCTATTACAAACTATTCAGAATTAATAACCTTTGATTCTTAGCACTGTTTTTGTAATTGGCTTCATGTGTCTTTTATACTCAGGGAATCTTGAGGGCAAGATTTATACATTTGGCTTAGAAAAATCTTTGCTTATGCGTAGCTTGCCAATTAAAACATAATGTTTAATATTTGCTGAACACATAAGTGACAGACCATACAGAATTACTAAGCAATGATGGTTTGAAAGGAATTCTTGAGTTCCCTGAAGAGATGAATTGTAGGATCTTTAACAATTGTCAGTATATATAGAATGTATCCGAGATATAGTTCTCATGGGAAAGCATTCAAAACCATTATATATCTCTGTCCCCTGAAAAGTTATGTAGAGCATGAATAGTTAAGTGAAAAGGTTTGCCCAGTGCCCACCGAGTACTGCTTCAGTGAACAAAGTTTTGTTTCACAATTCTTGTCCCTAGGAAATGATGCTTATCCCAGAAGGAATACCATATTTCAATTTTTCCTATGGATTAAAACCTATACTAAACATTTAAAATATTTTATTGTATGTACTTTAGCAAAAATCAAATAGCACACATTCTAGATTCATAGAGGGCTACCTCTTTTCTTTGTTTTTTTGTTTTTTTTTGGTAGGGGAATATTCTTCAAATGCAGGAATAGTTTACAGAGAAGAAGTAAGGAGAATACAGTGTTCCAGCCATAGAATGACTAAGCAGGATGCAGAAATTGTAAGAATGGAACCAAGGAACTGTCTGTTAGTAGATACCTTTTCCTCTTTTAATTTTTCAGAGACAGGAAAGCAGATGGAATCATAGATATCAGTTTCACCCTGGTGGGTTATTGTTCCAAACAGAAGTACAGTACAAGCATGTTATCTGACCACTTGGACTGTGAACTTCCTCTCGACATCATGTAATGACTCAGAGACTTGAACTTTTGTGTCTTTTTGTTCCTTTTTCTAGAACAGACAATGTAACACTGATGGTGACTTGGACAGAGTGGGTGTGGAGAGGACCCACATCTTTTTCTTGTCATGTCAGAACTTAGTATCCGAGATGAGAAAGCCATGGAGGCACAATGCTCATCAATCTGTATGGTGGTTTACAATATATGCCCTTAGGCAAAGTGGGGGTGGGTGGGAGAGAGAGAGAGACAGAGAGGACACTAAACAACAACAAAAACCCACAAGAAATAAACTAAACAAAGAAACAAACTAAATAAGACATTTTTTTTAAATGTGAGTAATCAGGTAATCAGGAAGATAAAGTCTGCTCTAAATACACACATAATACCAAACGAACACACACACACACACACACACACACACACACACACACACACACACACACCAGACTACTATTTATTTCCGTTTTCACCACTTGCTAATTGGTAGAAGCAGCATTTCTGTGGACTAATAGAGTACTTTGCCCCCTGCCTCTTCCTCCTATTTGTGGCTTCTTTGTCAGTTTTCATCAGGAAAAGTACAGGATAGGAAATTTACTTTGTGAAGCAGTGCTAATTATTTTTCAAAGTCTTATTTTATTTTATTTATTTATTTTGCCTCCAGGGTTATTGCTGGGGCTCGGTGCCTGCACCACTAATCCACTGCTCCTGGAGGCCATCTTTTTCCTCTCTTTTGTTGCCCTTGTTTTTTTAATCATTGCTGTGATTATTATTATTGTTGTTATTGATATCATTGTTGTTGGATAGGACAGAGAGAAATGGAAAGAAGAGGGGAAGACAGAGAGGGGGAGAGAAAGATAGACACCTGCAGACCTGCTTCACCGCCTGTGAAGCGACTCCCCTGCAGGTGGGGAGTCAGAAACTCCAATGCTGATCTTTGCGCTTAGTGCCATGTGCACTTAACTCACTGCTACCACCCGACCCCCTGAAAGTATTCTTAACTTGTAGTGTTTAGATAATTAAGAATTGCTTCCATTAAGAGTTTGTGCTTACTTGTTTTCAAGCAGAGGTGTATGTTCTGTTCTTCTGTCATCAACACTTAGTCATCCCGATAATGTTGTCACCCCCTACTGAACTTAGATTATGATATAAATATTACAGAAGTTTGTACAGTTGACTATAGTTACTTGATTGAATAAGATGAGAAATAATGAGGATGACACATAACATAACTAATCTTAAAAATGTTAAGACAATTGCTGTCAGAAACTGAAAGAGTTGATGATATTTTGTGGAAAGACCCAGAACAAATAGCAGAACTGCCTGGTTAACTCTTTTTATCTTTGGAGAGAATTAAAGAATATATTGTGCTTTTTGGTAATACCTGAAATCATGCTTAAGCATGTTTATGGATAAACTAGATATATGTCAATTATTGAGAACCAGTGGTAAAATGGACTATGACACGAGAACTAGAAATTTTTTTTAATTTTTTTTTTATTTAAGAAAGGATTAACTAACAAAACCATAGGGTAGGAGGGGTACAACTCCACACAATTCCCACCACCCAATCTCCATATCCCACCCCCTCCCCTGATAGCTTTCCCATTCTCTATCCCTCTGGGAGCATGGACTCAGGGTCATTGTGGGTTGCAGAAGGTAGAAGGTCTGGCTTCTGTAATTGCTTCCCCGCTGAACATGGGTGTTGACTAGTCAGTCTATACTCCCAGTCTGCCTGTCTCTTTCCCTAGTAGGGTAGGTCTCTGGAGAAGCTGAGCTCCAGGACACATTGGTGGGGTCTTTAATCCAGGGAAGCCTGGCCAGCATCCTGATGGCATCTGGAACCTGGTGATTGAAAAGAGAGTTAACATACGAAGCCAAACAAATTGTTGAGCAATCATGGACCCAAAGCTTGGAATAGTGGAGAGGAAGTGTTAGGGGGGTACTCACTGCAAATTCTAGTGTACTTCTGCTTTCAGGTATATATTTTGCAGTAGTTTGTCGATACGTGTGAACATAAGCTCTCTCTCACAAAAACTGGTGTATATCTAGGTTTTGGGACTTTGTTAGAAATGAACCACCTGAGATGAAATTAGAGTGTACTATAAAAGGAAAGGTCTCACCGGAGTAATGAAGCTGAAGGGTTGTCATTCCACACGTGAAGTCTCTGGACACAGTCTGAAGTGAAGCATGTTGAGGTGGCAATCGTTGCGTTGGTTAGGTTGTGGTCGGCGGATGCAATATTATTTGATATGGATTGGGAGAGGCATATGGGAAAGTGGGCCCTATCCAAGGGTTCCAGGACTGGGGGAAGTAGGGGCTCTACAGTGGAGATGTGAGGTTCCTGCTGTCTTAGGGTTCAAAAAGACAATGGATAGTTAATGTTATCATCACATTATTTGGTAATTGGGTTAACTTTGAAAAGTCCTTTTGTTATGGTTTGCTGTACAGTACCCAGTATCTTGTATATAGCTGTGCTATTGGATGCTTCTGATCTACTTGGTCTAGGCTTTTGAGAGAGTCTGCATATCAAATACACAGCCTATATATTAAAAAGATTCAGTTTGTGTTTTGAAAAACTTTGAGACATAAAATTGATTTTCCCCCTCTCATATTAATTAACTAGTGTTTTATATGTCTACATTTTGCTAGGAGTGTACATAAACACCATTCCCACCACCAAAAGACTGTGACCCATCCCTCCCACCCACTCCCACCCCCCACTAGAACTAGAAATTTTAATATGTACTTAGAATTATTACAATCATTTTTTGTCACCTGTGTGACTTTATTTCCTAACCCAAAATGATTGGTAAGCTTTATCATTTTTCAGTAGCAAATTAACCATAAAATGACTTACATATTTCTAGTGTCTTAATGCCCCAATATAGTATGAATCAAAATTTCTTTCCATTTCCTTGCAACAAAACAAAGATGCCATAACCCGTTCTCCAAGACCTGAATAAAATAAGGGGACATTTTTTGCTTGTTTGTTTCAATTGGTTGATTTGATGCCATCCTCTATGGTAGGCTTTGCTTACTTGTGATGTAAGAGATGCTGCCTGAGACCACTGTTCTCGGATTGAAACCATGATTGGTGTAGTATAACTGTTCTGCCCTAGTGGTTTCATCATCTGGCAGAAATGAAAACCAAAGGACATTGGTGATCTTATTCTCAGTTTAAATCCAATAACAAGTTAGCAGGCATTTTAAACATTTTGGAATCTTTGTGTGAAATATAAAAATAATAATTTTAAAACATAACAGTAGGGAGTTCGGTGGTAGGAGTGGGTTAAGCGCACGTAGCGCAAAGTGCAAAGACAGCTGTAAGGATCCTGGTTCAACCCCTTGGCTCCCCACCTGCAGGGGAGTCGCTTCACAGGCAGTGAAGCAGGCCTGCAGGTATCTATCTTTCTCTCCCCCTCTCTGTCTTCCTCTCCTCTCTCCATTTCTCTCTGTCCTATCCAGCAACAATGACAACAATAATAACTACAACAACAACAACAAAAAAGACAAGGGCAACAAAAAGGGAAAATAAATAAATAAATAAATATTAAAAAACATAACAGCTATGAAAGTTCTTATAAATAAAAAAATGAAAGACAAGAGAAACATTATAAAGAAGATTATAAAGATTTATTATATTATAAAGAAATTAGTAAAGAAGATTATTAAGAAGTGCAGCACAGATTATCCTCTGTGTTGATAAGGGGTGGTGAGAACCACGTTCCTGGTGTCTTCTTTCTATCTTGTTATTCAAATTATTTCCTACAACATTTACTGCTTTGAACTGTCTTCTAGATTCTTACTATTGGAGATGGCTTCCAGGCTTTATGAATGCTTCTCACTCATTTTCTTGTTGTGTCTTTGCAACCATTTTAAAGTTCTTGTTTGGTGGGTGAGTAATTTTATGAAAGGTAGCAGATGAGTGACCTCTTGTATATATCTCCAGAAATAATTAGTGAGCTAGATTCCCCCAGAGACCTGGGTGATATTACACAGCTTTTAGGTGGTTTGGCGCTGCAGATATTATCCCGCCCACACAGCTCTAATCAACTCACACATTTTAAAGCAATGGTATGGACAACAAGTGCATATAGGAGAGAGTGTTTATAAACAATATGTGTACTTTCAGAGTTGACACAGATAATCTATGTATATTCATTACACACTTAATGACACACTGACAGCTGATGGTGGAAGTAGATAGATTTTAGTAGGCATTTTCACGTATTTCACAAAGACTGATAAGAAAATTTGAGAATATATTTCACAAGAAAAAATATTAATAATGCAAATGAAGTGTACCCACTCCACTTGCCCTTAAGGGTAGTTAAGCTTGAGGTTATCTCCAGAGACATTTACTGTTGCGTAAGTATAGCCAGAAAACTGAACTGCAGAGCAGTATATTACTTAGAATAGTTAAGGTAGGGGTGCTTATTTCCATGCAAATGCTCCATTTCCTGTTGACAGTGTCAAGCTAAATATTTAATTGAGTTCATTAAGCATTTTCAGGTGTTTTTACATCAAAGGTTGTGAATTTAAAATGAGACTATACTGATTAAGATAAGGCACTGGAATGAAAATTCTTCTAGGCCTGCCATAAGCTTTCATAAATATCTTGGTTGAAACCACTTAGAATTAAAAAGATTGTGTCACAGCACACGACATAACCAAAGGATGGTTTCATATATTGTATTTCTTCTACTTAGAATATGCTTTAACACTAACTCACATTTTATATACATTTGCTACTGTGTAACAGAGTATGAAGATAAACATAATTATTCACTAAACATTGTTTTTTTCTGCATCAAAGTGTGAACATAGGGCTTTGCAATTGCTGCTGGGGGGACTGTTTATTTTTCCGAGGCTCCAGCTGGCCGGGCTAGCTTCACGGGAGGGGTAACAGAGACGACCAGAGACATACCGCTGGGCAGGGAAGCTGTATTTCTTTATTCAGGAACAACGACTCATAAACTAACCCAAACTAATCACCAAGCAGAACTCTCCTGCCTCCTTCCCCCGCGGCGGTGCCAAGAACTCTGGAACTCTGTCGGGGTTCCTTGGGGTGGGGACAAGCGGGCCGCGAAACTAACAGGACCAACCCAATTTTCTTGGCAGGGGGAGGGCATACAATAGGGGACGTTTGCATTTATTTCACTTCTGTTAGGCATTGTTCGCCTTTATTGTTATTTAAGATACTGAAGGACAGATAGAGAAGAGAGAAACAAAGAGAGGGGTAAAGAAGGAGAAAGGAGAAACAATACAACCTTCCTACACCATCTGTATAGCTTTTCTTAGTGACATTGCCCTCTTCTGTGACCCTAAAAATTGAATGATTGCTTTCTTTGGGCTAACAGAAAAAATTTCTTTCCGTATGTAGGTTGATCACGGGTTTATGGTTAATTTATATTTCTGAAATAGGAAAATATTTATAAGGAAAGCAACTTATCTTTATATATATAGTTTATTATCATAGGTCACATAAATAATTGGAGGTACAGGCACTTATACATTAGACTCTTATTCAATATACTGAAGGGCTCAAATACTTTTATTTCCAAATAACCTGATTATCAAGAAGTGTAGTGAAATACTCAATACTTTGTTTATATTTTATTTAGGTGTTTAAAACAGTTTGCAGGGAAAAGATAGGACACAGGGTGTGAACTAGATAAAGATTGAGGGTGTGACTGTCAAGTGGAGAAAGGCCTAAGGAAAGTGAAAGGGAAGGACTCCATGTAAATCTTGCTCATCCAAAGCTTGAGTTCTTCCAAGAATCAAGGGAAAGGAGACGTGCACAGTTTCACTGAGAAGTCTGAATGATTTTTTAGAATACTACTTTTTTCATGTTAGTGTCATTATAGCCTTTCAATTATTTTCATTATCTTTAAAGATTAAGACTCTTAAAATGAGCTACATGATTTATCTGTTTTCAGCTCTTACCACCAATACATATTCATACTGACCTTTCATTGCTTCCCAGTGTCATGTCCTCATTCATTTCCCCATTCTCTCTTCCTTATTCCACAATGTATTCTTTTTCCTCCCCATACTCAAGTTTCAACCTAGTCTTTTCCTGCGGTTTATATCAAGGATCATCAGGAACAGCCAAATGGAAGTGATGTTTGTGGGGAATTATGCTCCCAGCATCTACGTGTGTTGACAAGCCTAGAAGTTCTCTGTCTTCTCTTTAAGAGTTCTTATGGAATTCCATATGGAGTCTCTCCCTAACTCCCTGGATCTTGCTGGTAGTGCTGCAAGTGCCTGTCTCTAATCCCTTGTTAGTCTCTCTGGACCACAAAAGCAACTTATCGTATAATAGCTTGTATATACAACTTTCATATTTAAAGATATATATGTATATATAGTATTAGTAGAATTTTTATCATTTAATCAGAATCTGAAGTTTAGGGGAGCTCCTAGTTTCTACTTTATTGCCAAGACAACACGTATTTGAAAATAAGGGAGAGACCTAACATCACAACAGCACCAACTAGGAAAAGAGCAGCAAAAAATCCCAAAAGTCAGCAGGAGAAAGGACACAGTCAAAATCAGAACAGAAATTAATAAACTAGAAACCAGAAAAAAAATTCAAAAGATGTTTTCAGTTAGAAACTGTAGGAATTTTCCAATGCCAATCCACCCATGCAAGAATTACAAGAGAAGGCCCACATGAAAAGAAGCAAAGCAATTCCAACTTTTAATGTAATGATCAGTAGTAGAATAGAACCAGGAACATAACAGTAACAGGAAAAAATATTGACACAGAAAAAGAGAGAGCAAAATGGACAGAGGAATTACAATCAAATGTTGAAAAGATCTTCCCTACCAGCTACAATATTTTTTCCCTTATCCTTGCTTTTTGCATAGTTTTACTATGATGTGTCATAGTATTTGTATTTTAGATTCAGGAACTTGAGTCCTCATTCAACTTTCTGAACATCAATGTTTTGAGTGTTTTCCAGGTAGGGAGATTTTTCTGCTATGATTTCTTTGAATATATTCACTGCTCCTAACTTCCTCTCTTCTTTGGGGATCCTGGTAATTCTTACATTCATCATTCTTATGGAGTCTGTTACTTCATAGAGAACTGCTTCTGTGTTTCTATCTTTTCCTCTCCAATAGTTTTAAATTCATTGACTATGGTGTCTGTGACTTCTAATCCTGATATTCTCTTATCAACCTGATTTAGGCTACTTCTTTTTCCTGCTACCTGAGCCTGAACTGCATTCTCAGTGTCTTTTTCACACCCTGGAGCTCTGTTGGGAGATTTTTCTTTCTGTGTCTTGTAACTCTTTGCTAAAATTATCTCAGAGTTCTTGGATTTATATCTGTATACTTAGTTTAGGTTCTTGAAATGCCTTCATAATGAATTTTCTGAATTTTATCTTTTTCAGTTCTTTCTAGATATGTGTCTGTCTGGTCACTTGTGAGTTCAGATTTATTCAAAGGGAAAGTGAAAGAAGGTATGTGCTTGGAAGGGAGTGCTAGAAGATTCTAGGGTGAACCACACCCTGATTATTTTGGGGACTCAATATGCATAGGATCTTTCTGGGATAGGCTGGGAATTCTTGAAAAATTGTTGACTAATTTTCATCCATCCAGATGTTGGAATATGCAGGAATTTCCTAGAAAAAAAGTGGTGTATTTCCATAATCCGGGGTCCTTATTTTTCTAACCTGATTTGGTTATTTTAGCACTGTTTTTTTAAATTTTAATATTTATTTATTTTTTCCTCTTGTTGCCCTTGTTTTATTGCTGTAGTTACTATTGTTGTTGTCGATATTGTTGTTGTTAGGACAGAGAGAAATGGAGAGAGGAGGAGAAGATAGAGAGGGGGAGAGAAAGATAGACACCTGCGGACCTGCTTCACCACCTGTGAAGCGACCCCCCTGCAGGTGGGGAGCCGGAGCTCTAACCGGGATTCCTCTGCCAATCCTTGTGCTTTATGCCACCTGCACTTAACCCACTGCACCACTGACTGGCTCCCTATTTTAGAACTATTATGACATCATATGCATAATGTGTCCCTGTACAATGTGAATCTATTCTAATAACAGTAGAATGAGATTTGGTGTTTTGCAGTGATCATTTTCAGTGCCATCCTGGTTCCATTTAATTCTCTTCAATCTTGTTTTCTACTTGAAATGTAAAGAAGTAGTCTTGTGTTTGAAAGATTTTTGTTTTTTGCTACTCCTTATCAGGGAATGGATAGCATAATTTTGTGAGTTTCCTGATCTCTGGATTGTCTCAATTTTTAAATCAGTAATTTTCACTTGGTTAGTGGATGGTCTTGTTATTAGAGGAATCCATTTCTTTGAGAAACAATTCAGAGAAGTATGGAAGTTGGGCATACCTTTTACTATTACTAGCTGTATAGACATTCCTATGTAATTTTCTGTATCCTTTATTATTTGCTTTGTTTTTATTTTATGATAGAAATATCGAGGAGAAAGAGAGACACCTGCAACACTGCTCCATCACTGTGAAACTTCTCCACCAGGAGCTTAAACCTGGACCATTATGGTAACATGAACACTCTATTGGGTGTGCCACTGTTCAGCACCCTGAATCCTTTATTAAGAGAGACATCCTAAACCCTCTATATAGACTGACATGTTTGTCTATTAAACTCATCTTTTTTATCATTATTATAACTACCATACATGATCTTTAAGTGGACTAGATGTTAAAGAATCAAGCTCAGAGTCCAAGTTTTATGGTCAGAAATAAGTCCAACGTCAGTATAACATATATGTTACATTAGTTAAGTACTGAGTACACTCAGCTGGGACTGTAAAAAAAATCAAAAACATGTCACTATATAAGATACAGTTATATGTAAATAACATTAAATGGCATAAATCACAGTAAAGTCTTATATGTTACAGCAAATCTTAATAATAGGATTTTCAAAATAAACCAAATTCCCTAATAACTTGGTTACAGTAATAACTTTTGCCTTCTTAAATTTTAAGACAGCAGAAACCCTTCCCGTTCCCCATAAAACCCATATTTCTCTTAGTTCTGGAAACTCCAGTGCGTGGCTTGTCTTCCTGCATGCTTCACTTGATCCAGACCATTTGATACTGCATCTGCTGAGCTCAACCAAATCAATGCAACCAGTACCACCTTGACACATTTTACTTCAGACTGTGTCTGGAGACACCATATGTGGAATGTCGACCCTTCAGCTCCAGTATTCTGCTGAGACTGTTCCTGGCTCATAGGACTCCTCAGTTCCATAACAGGTGGTGCACCTCCTAACCAAGTCTCAGAACCTAGATATAGATTAAGGCCCATGAGACAGAGCACACGTGCACATGTACCCATAAGTTAGGGAAATAGACACCTTAAAGCAAAAGTGCACAATAGTTTGCAGTGACCCAAAACAGCAAGCAAGTAGAAAGACTTAAAATATATATTTCCCATATAATATATAAATATATAAAGACTGAAAATATATATTCTCTGTCCTGATCCAGCTTTCTAGTCCTATTTCCAACTCTGACACCGTCTCCCCATACAATACTTCTAGTCCACTTGCATGTTAGTTGTCATGTGTGAGCAAAATTAATAAAGTCATCGACCCTCTGGAATATACCTAAAATAGAACTACTATCTTTTTCCAGAATTGAGATACCAAAACTCATCTGCTGTATTCCTGCCTTTAGGTTCCAGACTATTGGACATTTTGTTCTGCTTTATATCTTAATGCTTTTTCAGCCAACAGTTACAGATGCTACCACTGATGCCATTTTGACTTCCTCAGATGAGGTTCTCACCAATGTACTCTAGAACCCCACCTCCTTAGAGCCCTGCCCCACTAGTGAAAGAGAGAGACAGGCTGAGAGTATGGACAGACCTGCCAACACCCATTCTCCAGTGGAGAAGCAATTACAGAAGCCAGACCTTCCACCTTCTGCACCTCATAAAGTTCCTGGGTCCATGCTCCCAGAGGAATAAAGGATAGGGAAGCTTTCAAGAGAGGGCATGGGATGCAGAACTACGGTTGTGGAAATTATGTGGAATTGTACCCCTCTTATCCTGTGGTCTTGTTGATATATTTTTATTTTATAAATAAACTAATAAAAATCAAAGCATAAATGAATTAAAATAAAATTCACTTAAAATTGATTCATCATGTGGTCATGTGTGCTAATTAATTGCATTGTGTTAAATGATACAAATTGTTACAAGTTGAATAATGAGTATTAACAAAAGTGGCAGATATTTCTGAAAGGTAATATTGATAAAGTTAAAAAGGCTCCATTGGAAAGAAATACCATAAAGTTAATTGACAAAGTCAAAGAACAGCAAAGTAATACAATATTTTATTAAAGTGAATGCTAATTCATTTGAAACACTATGTGTGGTGTCTGATGGTGGTGCACCTGGTTGAGTGTAAATGTTACAAATTCAAGAACCTAGGATTGAGCCTGAAGTTCCCACCTGCAACATGAAAGCTTTGTGAGTGGTGAAGCAGTGTTGCAAGTGTCTTTTTGTCTCTCTCCTTCTCTATCTCCTCTTTCCCCTCTCAATTTCTGGTTGTCTCTATCCAATAAATAACTAAATAAAGATAAATTGAAAAACAGAAAAGAAAAAAAAGAAGAAATGTGTACCTCAAAATTAAGAATAGAGACAATGGTATTGAGTAGGAAGAAAAGCCATATATATATGTATATATATTTTCCCAATTATTAAGGTGGTGATGAGGTTTATTTAGCTAAGAGAAAAATGAATTATTTGCTTGAGTATTCCCCAAAGAAGAGGAAGGTAGTATTCTAGAAACTGCAGTGTCTTCTCCTTATGGAGAAGTGAGATGATGGTAAAAGGTTTTACCATCACACGAGAGCAGATAATTAGGCAATTACAACTATTAAGTTTGACAGAGTATTAGTTTAAATGTGTTACTCACTAGAAATCTGTAGGAAGCAACAGATAATGTAATTTTAGGAGATACTTTGATAACTCTTTGAGGAATACATTTACTAGTAACATGAAGGGTGTAAAGTACCCTCATATTTGAAAGAACACACACACACATACACACACAGGAAAAAGTTCTGGAGAAGCATCTGTGCCTTCTAAAATCCTCTTTCACATGCAACTGTTGCAAGGTTACATACCAATCATCAAAAGACATTTCAAAAGTGGGCAGCAAGTGTCATTTCAAAAGTGTGTGTGGGTATTGAAACAGAAACAAAAAATAAATCATCTTGCAAGCTGGTGGGAAGAAACAGCATAGAATATGAATAATTGACAATTACCAGACATTTGGTATTATGTACTTTACTAATATCACTTAATTTTGGTCACTTCAAACCCATGTGGAAGTTTGAAAGGGCCCTTGTGGCTTAAAAGGAGCTCTGGACTTAGAGCTATAGAAGCTACAGATTCCAAGCAAGCTCCTGGGAATAGTTCAAAGAAACAGGGGAATGGAACACATTACCCTTGTGGCATCAGGGAAACTTATTAAATTCTAAGTTGCCCCAGCTTCCAAAAACACCCTGGTGATCAGGATCAGATTGCCCTTCAAGCACAAACAATAATAACAATAACAAACAACAACAAACAAACAAAAAAACCAGCAACAAAAGCAGTGAGTTTGACATCACAGAAGAGTTCCCACATTCAGGAATCAGCCTGGGAAGAGAAAGAGGTATGGTATATTTCCCAAGCCTCTAGTCTATGTCTCTGCTTAAGGGATATACGGTGCCATAATGCTAAATTATTTCCCAGCTTCTCGTCTCCCTGCACAATTCACAAAGCAGAACCTAGCACCACCTGTAGGCAACAACAGAAATCAAAACAGATGATTAGAACTAGGAAAACACTGGTTCTACAAAACCAAGGGGAAGCCTATAAGCTTAATGATATTAATCTAGGAGAGCTATCAGGGAAAGAGTTTAAGGAATATATTGTCTGGACCCAGTGGTGGTGCACCTGGTGAAGTGCACACATTACAGGACACAAGGACTTGGGTTCAAGCTCCTAGTCCCTACCTGTAGAGAGAAGCTTCATAGGTGGTTAAGCGAAGGTGCAAATCTTTCTTTTTCTTCTCTATTTCCCTCTTTTCCTCTAAGTTTCTGTTTCTATCCAATAACATGACATAAAACAAAACAAAATGAAAAAACTTGACACAGTAACTTAGATTATATCATTTTTTAAAAAAAGGAATATATTGTCAGGAAATTTGAAGAAATATGAAGCTTTCAATTAATATGGAAAAATGGATTAAGAAAGAAATAAATGACTTTAAAGATTCACTAGAGAGGAAAATGAATAACTTGCAGACGAAGTTACAGCACATGAATGCATTCCAGCATCAAACAGCAAAACAAGGAAGCAGATTTACTAATGTAGAAGAGAGAATATCAAAAAATAGAAGACAAACTGCTCACAGTCTTTGACTTCAAAGTAGAAGGAGAAAAAAGATTTAGGAATTAGAAGGAGAGAAGAGAAAGAAAGCGACAGAAACTATATTCATATTAATAATAGATTTTTTTCAAATATTACATGTGGTAAGGATATAGATGTTCAGGAAACAGAGAACTCCCAAATTTTTAAACTGAAATAGACCTACATTAAGACACATGATTGAGAAACTAAGACCAATCAAGGACACACAATATTTTTCAAGTTTCCAGAGAAACTAAGAAAGTGGCTTAGAAAGGTGATATTGTCAGCCTCAGATCAGATTTTTCTGAAGGAGGGAGTGAAGTGGTATATTCAAGGTTTCAAAAGACAATAACAGCTACCCACACATACTTTAACCTGCAAGACTATCATTCAAATATGAAGGAGCAGTCAAAACAGTATCAGATATATAAAAACTGCAAAGAGTTTGTCATTATCAGACATGTCTTGCAAGAGTTACTGAAAGGGATGCCACAGAGAGAGAAACAAGGAACATTTAACTCTCAACAAGGTGGGAAACAGTAAAACAGACTCAGAAACAGAAGACATAAAAATATGAGAAAGGGGTGGGATGGGATGGACCAAGTCTTTTGGTGGTGGGAATGGTGTTTATGTACAATACTATTAACTTGTAGTCATATAAATCACTAATTAATAAGAGTGTGGAAAAATTGATTGAATGTCTCAAAATTTTTAATGCATAGACCATGGGTTGAGTCTTTGATATGTTGACTCTCTTAAAAGCTTAGACCAGGGGAGTTAGGCGGTAGCAAAGTGGGTTAAGCACACGTGATTCAAAGCACAAGGACCAGCCTAAGGATCCACTTCTAGCCCCCAGCTCCCCACCAGCAGAGGAGTTGCTTCACAGGCAGTGAAGCAGGTCAGCAGGTGTCTATCTTTCTCTTCCCCTCTCTGTCTTCCCCTCCTCTCTTCATTTCTCTCTGTCCTATCCAATTATGATGACATCAATAACAATAACAATAATAACTACAACAATAAAACAAGGGCAACAAAAGGGAATAAATAAATAAATATTTTTAAAAATCCTACAACTGGTATCACAGATACATACAAATAACGTCAAAGGACATAAATTATGGTGATGTTGGGTGTGATACAGCAAATCCTAACAAAGGGATTTTTCAAAGTTAACCCAATTGTCAAATAATGTGATTATAGCAATAATTATCTATTGTCTTCTTAAACCCTAAGACAGCAGGAAACTCCCACTTCCTCTATAGAGCCCATATTTCCCCAGTCCTGGAACCTCTAGAGCGGGGCTCACTTTCCTGCGTGCTTCTCTCAATTCATACCAAATGATATTGTATCTGATGATACCAAACTAATCAACGCAATGAGTATCACCTCAGCATGCTTCACTTCAGACTGTGTCCAGAGATGTCAAGCATGGAATGTCAACCTTTCAGCCTCATTATTCTGGTGAGATCTTTCCTTTCATAGGATTCTCTAATTTCATTTCAGGAGATTCACTTCCTAACAAAGTCCCAAAACCTGGATATAGACCAGGTCCCATGAGATAGGACATATGTTCACATGTATTCATAAATTAGGGCAAAAAATACATGAAAGCAAAAGTCCACAATAGCCTACAGTGAGTCAGTATAAAGTTCATAACGAAATGGTGTCTACTTAGACTTAGATACCCTCCTCACCTACTTCCTATTACAGTTCTCTCACTTACTCCAAAGCTAACTTTATCAAAGCAAGGACTGCAAAAGCTGAATAAGGGCAAGAGACTGGCATACTTTAAAGATAGCTCTTTAGTCACTATCAGACCACCCCATCAGCTGGGTCCCTATTCAGGGAATCCTGAGATTCCCAAACAGATATGATAGGCCTAGACCTCGAATTAAATTCCTCTCTCTATTGTTATGGGTCATTTCTATCAGAAGCAACAAAACAGATCCCTTTGTGGGCCCCTATTATAGGACCTTGCCCTCAACTTGGATCAACATTGGTAGAGAATGTTCCATCCTCCAAAGGGATAGATGAGGAAGATGGGTCCATATTGAGGCAGCGTGGAAAATTCCTACTCATGACCACAGAATGTGAGCTCATATATACAGGGATGCAGAGGCCACATAGGCTTCTAAGCTGAATATGGACCCCAGATCACATCATATAAATGGGGTTTACAGTCAACAATAGATGCTGGCATTCCCATGGAGGGGATCCAACCAGGAGGCAAGTCACTGACCCTTCCTCTCTGGCTCTAAGGGGCCCAGAGATTCAGACAGGAGGTATCGGGGAGTATTTTGGTACAAACACTCATTTATTTGAAGGTGGGTTTGGGTTTATATAGAGAGTTAAACAAAGAACATTTTCCAAATATGTCAGAAATTACAGGTTTCTTAAAGGTCAGCTTGCCGCTATGGTAGGGGCCTGGTATGACAAGAATTGATGCAGATACATAAAGGTCAAAACAATTAGTCTCCTGATGCAGGTATTTTAATTATCCAAAGGCATTTGAGAGAAGCATAGGGGTTAAACCAGTAAGGTGAGATAGAGAAAGAAAAACAAGGCTTGATGTAAATTAAGGACATCAAAGAGCACAAGGAAATAAGATTTGGGAGCTTTTCATGTCTGGTGTTAGGGGTGTATGACAGTGTGTTCTGCTTTGCGATCAAAAGGTGACGTGGATGTGTGAACTTTGAGTGACTTTCATAAACTTTGAGTGAACCTTAAAGCAAGCAACCATATTGGCCTGCTAGCAGGGAGAACTAAGTGTGAGAGGCCTGTAGGATTTCTGTGAGCTTGAGAGACTAACAAGAAGAAAGTGAGTTTGGGAGACCTTTCCCTCTTGGCTCATCTTTATAAGGAGAGAGGCCAACAAGTGGGGTGTCTTTCCAGACCTCCATCTGAGGATGGGGGGAGCTTCCCTAAGCTCTACCAAGCTTTCACATAGTCCCATATATATATATACACTTTTCTCATACTTTCCCAATTTTGGGAGCTACTCTCTTTCCAGATCCAGCTTTCTGGTCCTTTTCTCAGCCATGACGTCACCTCCCCAAACAATAACTTGGATCTATCTGCATATCAGATTTCAGGTTCAGGGGAAAAAAGAAAAAGAAAAAAAAACTAGTATAGCCACAGGCCCTTTGGAATATAATTAAAATATGCCTACTAGCTATCTTAAAATGGAGATCCCCCTGCTCTTCATCTGCACTATTTCAGACTTTAGGTTCATGATTAATCAACAACTTGTTTGGCTTTATATGTCAACTTTCTTTTCAGCCACCAGGTTCCAGATGCTAGCATGATGCCAACCAGACTTCCCTGGAGAGACAACCCCGTCAATGTGTCCTGGAGCTCTGCTTCCTCAGAGCCCCACCCCACTAGGGAAAGAGAGAGACAGGTTGGGAACATGGATCAACCTGCCAATGCCCATGTTTAGTGGGGACGCAATTACAGAAGTCAGACCTTCCACTTTCTGCACCCCATAATGACCCTGGGTCCATATTCCCAGAGGGTTAAAAATAGGAAAGGTATCAGGGGTGGGGATGGGATATGGAGTTCTGGTGGTAGAAATTGTGTGGAGTTGTACCCCTCTTATCCTATGGTTTTGTCAGTGTTTCCTTTTTTATAAATAAAATAAAAATATGAGACTGCTATAAAGGATGAAAGGGAGGAAGAAAGATGGTTAGGGAAGAATAGTTCAAGGAAGACTTTCTTAGATGTGCTTATATGTAATATAATCACAAACAAATATGCATAATACCTTTATATATAATGTATTTACATGCACACAATCCTCTATAACTTGCTAAATGATGTCATTTTTCTCTCTAGTACTTTTTACTGTTTCTTACAACATAGTTTTTTGCTCATTCTTTTTATCCTATATAATCTCTTGAAGTTCTTTAAGTTGGTGTTTGTGTTCAAGTACTCATTGCTGTAGTATAGATTTGTTAATAGATGACCTACACGTCTCTGAAAGACAACTAAAGTATGGTTTCACTCAGGTGTGCAATATAAATAACTGAAACACATGAATTCATTTAAAAAAGAATGCCAAACTGTAGCTAAGACTTCGTGAAAACTACAGTGGTTATCCTTGGGAGGAAGGGCAGAGTGCTGGAGAGTGGTGAATTGGGCAGGGTACAGAACCGTGGTGTTGGGTGCAGTTTGGAACCATACTTTTGTAATCTAACAATCTTGTAAACCATTAAATTACTAATAAAATAAATTTTAAAAAGGGAATATTAAATATTACATTGAACTTAGTTGGACATTTAAGTGTTTGTTTTAGCATATTCTTATAGTATAGAGATAAACTTAGCTAAGGAATTCACTCAGAACATCTACTTATAACAGTTTATTTATAGCATTTTTTTTCTTTTGCTAAGAATAAGAAAATACTAAGAAATAGAGCAAACATAATGATGCTTTATGTAGGACTCTAAATGACTGTTAGGATCCAGCATAACAGTAATAAGTACAGGGATAGAAAAGAATCATAGGGAGCCAGGCAGTGGTGCACCCTGGTAAATGCACACAGTACTAAAGCACAAGGACCCTCATTCAAGCCCACCCCCACCCCCACCTCCCCTTGCTGCCACTCCCATCCCCCACTGACCCTCACAGCAGGGGTACTTCACAAATGGTGAAGCAGGTCTGCAGGTGGCCATCTTTCTCTCTCTAATCCTCTATCACTCCCCTCCCCTCTCAATTTCTTTCTGTACTATCTAAAATAAAAAAATAAGTAAAATAAAAAGGAAAAAATGACTGCTAGGAGCGGCGGATTAGTAGTGCAAGCACCAAGCCCCAGTAATAACCCCAGTGGCAAACAAACAAAACAAAACAAAACAAAACAAAACAGAAACAAACAAAAAACCCCACCACCACAAAGACTCAGATACAAGTTAAAGTATAGCTAGGGCAGATAACATAAAGGGTATTCAAAAAGGCTTTCATACTTGTGGCTTTAAAGTTCTAGGTTTAATCCTGCATCCCACCATAAGTCAAATCTGTATAGGCTCTGGCTAAAATATGTGTGTGTGTAGTGACAATATATATTCTGGCCTGATACAATGAAAGTAATTAAGAAAGGGGGTCAAGTTGTGGCGCAATTGGTTGAACACACATGTTATGATGCTCAAGGACTGAAGTTCTAGCCCCCGTTCCCCACGTGCTGGGGAAAAGTTCTGTGAGTGGTGAAGCAGAGTTGCAGGTGTCTCTCTCTTTCTCTCTCTTTCTCCCCCTCCCCTCTTGATTTCTGGCTGTCTCTATCCAATAAATAAATAAAGATAACAAAAAAATTAAAGAAGAAAGTAATTAAGTGTATTAACATATTAAAATTTCCACTATATAATACTTTAGCAAGAGCAGAGTAGAAAAGTCCAAGTCTGAAAATATTTCAGAAAAGACAGAGGATATGGCTTATTACAGCAGAGACTTTAACTTAGTCAAGTTACTGTGACAGATGATCGTGAAAATTAAATCACGTTTGGAGTCATGTGTAATGGACTCTTCAGATCACTATGTTATTCTATTGAAAGGATATTGCTAAAATGATGGAGGTAGGGTGGAGGACAAGCAAACATACACAACATTTAAGAGGATGGTATATTTTCATTAAGAATTATTATCCTTCTTAAACAGTGACTAAGAAACCAGGGAAAGGCAAAGCACTACATCACCAGATTTGCATGTGTTGAAGCCCTAGAGGACCCAGGTTTAATCTCACAGTCATCTCCCAGAACTGAGCCTTGCTCTGATCTCAGACCCTCTGTCTTTCTCTCTTTCTCTTAATAGACAACATTTCCAAAAAAATTAAGACAAGAACTTTATTAGGTTTATTAGGGGCCATGAGGAAAGGTAAGAATAATGGCTATCTGAAAATGAAATAGAAAGTTGACAATTAGAAGACATTGCCTATGTATGCTGGGTGGTGGCAGAGTGCACATTCCCTTGCAGGAGGAACTGGGTTTGAGTTAACCCCACACTTTCACCCCTGGCCTAATCCCCTCCCCCTCGCCCCCAACACACCCCATCAACAACATAGAAGCCTCTGCAGAGGGAAGTGGTGGAGCAGTGGCATGGGCATCTCTCTTGTCTCTCACCTCACCTTTCATCAGAAAAGGAAGAAAGAAAGGAACAAAAAATGAAAGAAAGAGAGAGAGAGAGAGAAAATAAAACAGAAACAAAAAGAAAAGAGCAACCAGGAATGGATTGGTAGGTTCATGCAAGCACCAAGCCACAGTGACAATCCTGGTGGCAAAACAAAACAAAAACACAAATAAAAAATTGCTAAGATTTTTTGCTAAGATTGTTCTGGTATCATCGCTAAGGTTAATAAAATGTATCAAACCATATGATCAATCTTTCCCACTGGTTAACTTTACAAAATAATTTAGCAACATAATATTGGTAATAGCAAACTGAAGGACTGTATATTTAAAAAGGCTACCATTTTAATTTAGTTCAGTTTTGATGGTAAATGAAAAGCAACAATAGAAGAGATGGGCATTAGTACTGAAACTAGAAAGATATCTACTTGATTTTTCATTTTACTACTACTAACCTTCACAACTTGGAATTGCTTCACCTTGGAATCTAAGTATCCAAAGCTGAAACGAACTTAATGAGACCTACTTAAGGGAGTTCTTTGATGTTTAATGAAATAACACGTGGGAACTGCCTAGCACTGTGTCTGAGGATTCTTTTGTTCCTTATAAACATGTACTTCAAGTCGGTAAACTTCTATATGCAAGTATATACGTGTCAGAGCAATTCCTTCTAACATTTATAGACTACTCCTCTGTAAGAGACATTTAAGTGCCACCTTAAAAACAAAAAGTAAATAAATGTTTTTACATTCCAGGAATTATAGTTTAATCATATAGACTCTAAGCAACAACTATCTAAGTCAGATCCTGAGAAGTGTTACAAACAACTGTAGACAAGTGTTTTGGGAAAAGAAATAGAGTAAGCTCAGAGATAACAGTCAGTGTCAAATAGAACAAACTCATTACCTTGCTGTGTTACTATCGTGTCTCTGACACTTCATTTGGTTTTAAGGGCTTTTTCATTTAGTTCTTAATATTGCATATTCCAGGATATAGAATACAATGATGAAGATATTACTGTAGTAATGCATGCCCTGGCTGAATTCACAATCTGGTCTGATTATGAATGAAGTGAAAAAGAATGTATTACTCTTTTTTTTTAATTTATTTAAAAAAGGGGACATTAACAAAACCATAGGATAGGAGGGGTACAACTCCACACAATTCTCACCACCAGATCTCTATATCCCGTCCCCTCCCCTGAAAGCTTTCCTATTCTTTATTCCTCTGGGAGTATGGACCCAGGGTCATTATGGGATGCAGAAAGTGGAAGGTCTGGTTTCTGTAATTGTTTCCCTGCTGAACATGGGCATTGACAGGTCGATCCATACTCCCAGTCTGTCTCTCTCTTTCCCTAGTAGGGTGGGTCTCTGGGGAAATGACAGGACACTTTGGTGGGGTTGTCTGTCCAAGGAAGTCTGGTTGGCATCATTCTGGCATCTGGAACCTGGTGGCCAAGTAATGAAGCTGAAGAAGAATGTATTAGGTAGTTCATATAGCAAATGGGTAAATTTCCTAGTATAGTAATCCATGTTTTACAATATTTAGATGAAAAGCAGCCTCAAGTTCAGATCAGAAGAGGGAACATTTTGGTGAGTGCTATGGAAAGGCAATATCCACAGTGAAGCAGACAGGCAAGGTCACCCCTTCCTGACTTGAGTAAGTGACATAGCAGAGTGAATTCAGGCTTAAAGGAAGACATTTGGCTTCTGAATAAGGACAACACACAGTTTTGTTTCTTTCTTTTCTTTTTCTTTTTTTTTTATCAGTGAATTGAGTCATCTCATCTGTTACTGTTTTGGCTCAGGACTACGTTTTTGAAACCACAATGCCAAATAAATATTTAGAAATTACATAAGTAAATAAATATTTTTAAATTATATTGTGAAACACAGATTTCCAGCAATTTATATCTTCAGAATTTTTGTTTTAGTTGAGATTGACATTTAAATTGCTCTTACCAAAGATCTGATATGTGTGAGGAAATTCAGAATCGTGTTACGACAAAAAGTAAGTAAACATTGAGTTTATGTTACATTTCTTCTTTTTCCAGTCTCTTCCACAGTCTCTTCTGTAAGCTCTCAATCGCTTACATAGTCTGACAGAAACATTTACATAAAAAGGTGGCATTTTATGAAGATGAGGCAGTGGTTTCTAGTTGAAAGTGCTCTGTCATTTGAAAATATAATGTTCTCTGCCTATGTGGTCAAAGAATCAGAAAAATCAGGTAGTTCCAACTTACTGGTGTTACTTGGTAGAGTTAAGTACATAGAAGCTTTTAGTTGGATTTATTGAAAGAAGCTGCATTTGACAAATGACTAAAACTAAATTAAAGATCCCTGGACCAAAACTGTGAAATAGTCTAGTAAATACCCAGAATTGGGGCCGGGTGGTGGAGTACCTGGTTGAATGCAAACGTTACAATGTGCAAGGACCTGGATTCAAAACCCCCGATCCCCACCTGCAGGGGGAAAACTCACAAGTGGTGAAACTGTACTGCAGGTGTCTCTCTGTCTCGCTCCCTCTCCACCTCCCCCTTCCTCTCAATTTTTGGCTGTCTCCATCTGATAAATAAATAAAAGATAATTTAAAACACTGAAAACAATACCCAGAGTTAAAATATATTGGGGGATTAGGTGGTGTTGCAACCAATAGAATGCACAGGTTACCACATATAAAGACTAAGGTTCAAACTCCTGGTCCCCACCTGTAGGGGGCAGTTTCTTGAGAGTTAAGGAAGTGCTGTAGGTATCTCTCATTTTCTCTGCCTCTCTACCCCTTTCTTCCCTCTTGATTTTTCTGTCTCAGTCCAGTAAACAAGTAGAGTGTGTGTGTGTGTGTGTGTGTGTGTGTGTGTGTGTGTGTGTGTGTGTTAAGAAAAACTCCATTCTACAACAAAATGATTAGCATGTTTGAAGAGAACTAGAAACTGGATACAGTAATGTTGTTATGTAAGGATTTACTGGGAAGTTTCATAATCTAGGTTGGTTTTTCCCTTGTATTTAGCACATAGCTATAAAAACTCAACTAAATCAGCATATGTTCCTAGAATTTTTCCTAGCCCATGGGTATAGCAGTTGTGCTTTTTTTTATTTTTTTTTATTTTTTTATTTTTTTTACCAGAGCACTGATTGTTCAGCTCTGGCTTATGGTGGTGTGGGGGATGGAACCTGGGGACATTGGAGCCTCAGGGATGACAGTCTCTTTGCATAACCATTATGCTATCTATCCCCATCCTGTTTTTTTTTTTTTTTAACTCTTTTTCTCTTTCTTATTAATTTTACTATGAAATCAAGAGTTTTACTTGTCATTATTGTTTTTAGACTAAGAAAGTGAAAGTTATTGTCAACTCCGGTTTACTTAGCCTTAGATTGTCTGACAAGAAAGCAATACAATTTTAAACGTTTTGTGATTTGTTTGCCATCATTTGTTCAATGTTTTTTTTTTTTTCCTTCCAGGGTTATTTCTGGGGCTCAGTGCCCACACCATAAATCCACTGCTCCTGGAGGCCATTTCTTCCCTTTTGTTGCCCTGGTTGTTTTATCATTGTTGTGGTTATTATCATTGTTGTTATCATTGTCGTCGTTGTTGAATAGGAGAGAGGAGAGAGGAGAGGGGAAGATAGAGAGGGGGAGAGAAAGATAGACACCTGCAGACCTGCTTCACCGCTTGTGAAGTGACCCCCCTGCAGGTGGGGAGCCAGGGGCTAGAACCAGGATCCTTATGCCGGCCCTGCGCTTTGTGCCACATGCGCTCAACCTGCTGCACTACCAACCAATCCTGTGGTCAATGTTTTTAAAAGACAATCACATATAACACTATGGAAGACAATGAAGGACTAGGTATATTGGAAAAAATTCTAGATTTTAAATAATGTCTTTGAATTCTAACTATGATTAGTATGATTGTTGCCAGGTCTTTAGAAACTGTCTTAAACAATGAGACTTCGGAGGTAATTTAATGCCCCAGATTCAAAATGTGCTTAATAATGAATAGTTTATGATAGATTTGAAGCATAATAAAAATGGAGGGATTTAGATACCCAGGTATAAACCTCAAGCTTTATCTGATAGACTGTCCCTCTGGGTGAGTCAGTGAACTCTGATTCTTTTGTTGTCCATCTGTCAAACTGAGAAGTTACCCTGGCAAAAGGAATGAATAAGCATTTCTAGGTTTTTCAGATGCCAATATGATCCAAATGTTGAATGGAACTGAAAACAAATGCAAGAAAACAAAAGAGGATGGCTTTGTCTTCATAACAGCTGGAAAACACAAAATAGTGTTTGTCTACCAGTGTTAAATTTGTTGCTGATTTCCATTCATGAGCTAGATGCCTCTGCTGGCATTGTATAGGGAAAAAAAAAAAAGCAATTTTAACTTTAAAAAACTAAGTGGTTGAGGGACATTAAAATTGCTAATATATTAGCAGTGGAGTGTTGACTTCTGATCTCCTTCTCTTTTACCTGTCTTGGTTTTACACTGAATCAATATTTACACTGAACCAATGAACTATTACACAATCTCAACTGATTTCTATTGTAATTGAAATGTTTCTGAGACAGCTGACCAGGATTATTGGAGGCAGGGTATGTGACTAAAGAACAAATGTCTTCTTCATTTTGAAGTTAACTGGCCTATGAAAGATCTAACCTTTGACCTTACCTTATAAATAATTAGAACTAATCATACTAACTGGTCCATTTTCCCTCCTCTTCGAACTCCTCAAGAATATTCTCAAAGAAGTATTATTATACAACATATGTTATAGCCTCAACCTAGAAGTTGTTGATGATCTCAAATTCATTTTCTTTAAGTTGCAAGAACATTACATCTATTGAAATATTTTGGTACTGGTATACCAGTTATCTCGTATAATGGTTTGGTTAGTTAAGATTACTGGCCTTCAGTATTTCTATAAGTAGGTAGTAAGTTACGATACACTTGTCTTCTACATTTTAGACAGATAAAATTAAAATGTCAAAACCACTTAGTGTATGTGTAGGATATTATAATGGTTTACCTTTGGGGAAATGATATTCCCTCCCTCTACATTGAAATGCCATTCAAATGAGAGTAGAGGTAGCCATCTTTGTTCTCACTATGTGCTGAGGTAAGGGGTACTAAGCACACTTAGTTGATAAAGCCTGATAACACTTTTATTGGGTCATGTTCTATATTTTTCTTAATTAAAAAATTAAAGTTTAGGTTTTTTATTTGACTAATCCCTCTTTGGAGTTAGTTTGTATAAGGAGAATTTAAATATCATATTGTACATTATAGACTAAACATTTATGTCCTACCAATACAAATTTTGAATCTTAACCCTCTCCCCGACCCCCAGTGTAATGGTATTTGGGAAGTGGTTAAGTGAAAATAATGGAGAAATGGGATTAGAGCTCCAGTGAAAGAGATTCCAGAGATTCCTTTTTCCTTCCCTCACTGAGGCACAGGAAAAAGTGAGCTGTTTAAGAACCAGGAAGCTTGCTTTTACCAAATACTAAATCTTGCTGCACCTTGATCTTGAACTACTCAGTCTCCAGAAATATGATATAAATGTTCATTGTTTCAGCTGTAATCTGTGGTGTTTTTTTTTCCTATTTAATAACAGCACAAATTAAAAATTTTGTAACCTAACACTGTTTGAAGATATAGGTACCTCTGTTCTTAATATAATCACCCCAGTGTTGTTCTATTCTTGCCTCACTTTTCATTTTGTTATAAACAAGAGATTGATAAAGGATGTTATGGCAAAAAATATTATGAGGAAAAAAAAATCTTCACCATGGTGTCCCTTCTCAAGTATAATAAAGAACAAATGATGATAAAAGACTAAGAAATTTGATATTGCTGATGTCTTTCATATAACTATCTTTGCCTTCAATCTATAAGAGGGAAATATATAGCTCATGAACTGTGTGATTTAACTAGAAAATGTCCTAAGACATATTTCGTGATGGATTTAATCACCTGTACTATTTCTGAGTGTTTTTTTTTAATTTTTTATTTAAGAAAGGATTAATGAACAAAAACATAAGGTAGGAGGGGTACAACTCCACACAATTCCCACCACCCAATCCCCATAACCCACCCCCTCCCATGATAGCTTTCCTATTCTCTAGCCCTCTGGGAGCATGGACCCAGGGTCGTTGAGGGTTGCAGTATTTCTGAGTGTTTTCAGACAAAAAGTATATAACTTCAGTAGTCATGACATTCACTCAAATTCAGTGAAAGAATCGCTATATTCAGAATTGGATATTTCCTGCTTGATTGTTATCCAAATCATACATTTGACTTTCCTTAAAACTATTAACTCAATATGAAAGTCATTGCACGTTTCTCTTTTTTCATGCAAAAGCAAATAAGTGTATTTCTTCATGAAGATATACAGTTTCTAGATATTTAGTGCTTCTGATTTTCTTAGTATTCCATTGTTTACTTCAAAATAAAATTAATTCTGATGATTTCCATTGACCTTTAGCAACTATAGAGGTTTATGGATTTTTCTATTTTTATCTTACTTCTTATTAAGAAGTAGTTAGATTCCAATTGTTTTCGTCATCTGACATCATAGTTGAAAGAATAACTCCTCAAACTCATGGCTGAATAATATATAAAAGTGAACATAGACTTATCATGCATGTTATTTTTAAATTTTTTTAATATTTATTTATTTATTTTCCCTTTTGTTGCCCTTGTTGTTTAACATTGTTGTGGTTATTAATGTCGTTGTTATTGGATAGGACAGGGAGAAATGGAGAGAGGAGGGGAAGACAGAGAGGGGGAGAGAAAGACAGACACCTGCAGACCTGCTTCACCGCTTGTGAAGCGACCCCCCTGTAGGTGGGGAGCCGGCGGCTCGAACTGGGATCCTTACGCAGGTCCTTGCGATTTGCGCCACATGCGCTTAACCTGCTGCGCCACCACCCAGCTCCCCATGCATGTTATTTTTATCAAATTTTAAGATTATATACTAACCAATAAACATTGCTTTGAAAAAATATAAAGAAAAACAAATTATTTAAAACCTTACTATATAAGATGTTATTCTTCATTTAATCGTTACATGTCTTACAACTTTAAGTATGTATAGTTAGTTATTATTCTGAATACATTATAGAATTTGAAAACAAAGTAAAGCAATAATAGTAATTAAATTAAATACATCTATAGAAGTTCTGAAAGGGATTCAGTAACCAAGTTAGACAAAAATTAATCCATATTATGGCTTTGTTATTTACTAAATGCATGCCTTTGGATAAGTTACTTGACTCCTATAAATTAGGTATAATATTTCTATCCAGTATGATTGTTATAATGACGAAATAAAAACACATATGTATATCATCACTCCAAGCAACTTTCAAAAGTTATTCTTCCACTTAAATGTGTGCTTGATATGTGTTATCTATTCCTTTCTTGGGGAAATGATTGTATTTTTCAGACTGTGGTCAGATTATGATGGACCTAGACATTTAACAGATCCCTCTCTCCACCATCACTGATCATCTCCACCAGGAACAACATCATAAACCCTTTTGTGGACCTTGACAGGACCTTGCCCTCAGTGTGGAACAACAGTGGTAGGGACTGCCCCACTCTCTGAAGGGAGGCTGGGTCAACAGACTTTGGCACTGCAGGAATATTGGTCCTGAAATGAATGAAGCCTAGAATGTTCCTAGAATGCTCTTGTGAACGTGGACTGAGAGCTCAGACTGACAGGGATACAGAGGTTACACAGGCTCCTATGCTAAATCTGAATAGATATGGGCCCCAGAGTAGATCAGTGGGGTTTACAGTTAAAAGTATTTCTATATTTTCTCCATACTTGGGAACTACTCTCTGCCCTGGTCCAGCTTTCTAGTCCTATTTCCAACTCTGACACCATCTTCCCAGACAATACTTTTCAGCCCACCTGCATGTTAGCTCTAGGGCTCAGACAAAAATTAATAAAGTCATGGGCCTCTTAGAATATACCAAAAATAGATTTCCTAGCTTCTTCCCACACTAAGTTCTTTCAGTACTTTTAGGTTCCTGATTATTAAACAATTTGTTCTGCCACCAAGTTGCAGATGTTACCATGACACCAACCTGACTTCCTTTGGCAGACAGCCTCAACAATGTGTCCTGGAAACTCACCTCCTCAGAGTTCTATCCTATTAGGGAAAGATAGAAACAGGCTGGGGTGTATGGATCGACATGTTAATGTCCATGTTCATTGGAGAAGCAATACAGAAGTCAGACCTTCCACCTTTGTCTCCTCATAAACAATTCTGGTCCATACTCCCAGAAGGAAAAAGGATAGTGGAAATTCCAATAGCAGGAATGGGGATATGGAGCTCTTGTGGTAGAAGAGGTATGGAACTGTACACCTCTTATCCTACAATCTTGTAAATAATTATTAAATCTCTAATAATAAATTACACACAAAATGGAATTGCAATAGCTTATGGCTTGATTTAAGGGAATTTTCACAGGTATGTTCCACTCAAGTAAAGAAAAAATATGTTTTTTGAGAAAATTTAGGGTACAAAGCTCAAACTTCAGCTCTTTATTTCAAAGTAAAATATTTATTAAATGGAGAGGGGGGGGGAGGGAGAGAGAGGGAAATCTCGACCTGTAGGAGGAATGTGGATAAACCTCACCTGTACCGAAATTGCCAAATAACACAGAAGCACTTCCTGAAAATGTGGTCCTATGAATTTTTTTTTCATTGGTAGAAAATCTGATAAGAATTGTAACCCCTGTAGAGATACAAGTGCTCATATGCTGGACTGAGAGCACACATTTATGAAGGAGAAAGAAGAAAGAAAAGAAATAGAATATAAAATGATCTCTCTAACTCTGCCTACCTTGCTTTTTTTTTTTTTCTTTTCTTTTCTCCCATGAGGAAATTAGATCAAATGAAGTAAAGCAAGTTAAAAAAAAAATTCAGAAGAGCAATGTATTACTAATTAGGCAAATAAATAGCACACTGTAAAATCTTCTCGTTATCAGGATCATTCAACATAGCATAAACTTTGAAATAATTGCTGTTCCCCCAGTCTATTAGATACAATTTTCCCTATTAAGAGCCGACATTTAATTGAAAGTAAAATATATATTATATATGCATATATAATATTGTACTATATATATGTAACTTGAGGTGGAAATTGGATCCCAAGGGTAACTTGGATTACTAAATTGGTTAGGTAATTTGAAGTGAATGTCACTAAATAACCACAAGTTAACTGTAAGTGAAAGAATGATCTGTGAACCCCTTTGATTACTTGTCAACGGCAGAAGAGGGAGTAACTTAGACTAGAGAGGAAATAACCTTTGCAGATGGCTTCCTTGTATTGACAAGAAGTCTGGACAATTTACTGTTTTTCTTTGAACGTTCAGACATACTCGACTCTACTGCGGGTTGAACGAGACACAGACATCAGATACCCAAATCCGTTTGCCTCAGAATTGCCCTTGTACTTTAATTAAATAGGTTTTATGATATTTTAAATTTGTTTTCTCATCTCCTTTTTGGTTTTAATTAAAAGAGACAGTATGTTAAAAATGGTTATTTCTTTCTGCACATGTGTTGCAAGTTGAACTCAAACTTTTGGATAAGTGCATATGGCATGTTGGGTTGGAGCATGCATTAAGGATCCAGGTATCAAAGTTAGCTTTAGTTTGACTTTGTGAGATTCTAAAAGCAGCTGTGCTTTGTTGCACTTGCTTAGATCCCAACAGTGATTTAGTTCTGAGGATTATATATTTGTCTCTTATGTGTCAAAAGTCCTTTTCCCTTGTGACTTTACAACTCTGTTTCTGTATTTAATGTAAAAGCATGATAGCTTCACAATGATGATTGTCAGCAGTTGCTATTTATCATTTGTCAAAAGTTTTTTCTCATGGGAAGGCAGAAAATCAAATGGATTATGCCTGTTTTCCTGGTTGCTTGAAGGAATCTTAGATGACATAGGCAAAAAAAAAAAAATGGAATGGTAAAATGACTCCTTGACAAGTAACTTTGCATTCAGATAAATCTGTGATGTTATGCACATCACAGAACTGTCATTCAGAACTGACAAAATAGCATATTTTAAAGTGTTATGTCAATTTGCTCGTTTGACCTCTAGGTTGCTTTACCACCTGGCCTAGTAGTTACATAGTTTTGCAGTTACTTCTTTCACTAAGCTGAATTGGTTTGATGGAACCACTGAAGCGTGTGGAAGGAATACATGTATTGGATTATTCTCCTTTTAGATTTTATGATTGTTGAAATTGTCATAAGATTATGATAATTATTGTCAAAACTAGGAAAGTTAAGTCGTCTCAGTGGAGATCAGTGAGATATCGGTAATTAAATTTATTTATTGGCTAGAGACAGAGATAAATCAGGAAGGGAAGGGGACATAAGGAGATAGGGAGAGAGTCACCTGCAGCACTGCTTCAGCATTTACAAAGCTTCCTCCTTGTGGGCAGGGACCTGCTACATGCAGCTAGTTAGACTTCCTCCTTGTAGGCAGGGACCTACTACATGCAGCTAGTTAGACTTCCTCCTTGTAGGCAGGGACCTGCTACATGCAACTAGTTAGACTTCCTCCTTGTAGGCAGGGACCTGCTACATGCAACTAGTTAGACTTCCTCCTTGTAGGCAGGGACCTGCTACATGCAGCTAGTTAGACTTAACAGTCTCGAGTTGCATGTAGAATGGGCTAAGGAAAATTAGGGACATTGATACATTACCATATGTGGCCAGGCAGACAGTGAGACCTCCTCTCCCATTTACCTTTCATTTCTTCAACGCTTAAAATGATCTTACAATTTCTGTTTTACTTTCATGACTTTGATATCTATATCTCACAGTCTCCTGAATGGACACATCACTGGATATTTAACTTTGGCGATCTAAAATTTCTTTGGGTTGATTCTTCTACCACTCTATTTTGTCTTTATGACTTTTTAATTTTAATTTTACCAATGAAAGAAATCTCTCTAATCCGTATCTGCACATTCCACAGGGCACGTGCCCTGTGGACGTTGTCCTTCTATTTACTGTCTCTCCTTAATCTACCATTTTCCTAACTTTTTCTCCTTCTTTTTATACTGGCTCTGCATCACAAAACCTCAGACAACTAATAGGCAAGAATATGTCTCTTTTGGAAAATGGATAACAAACTAAAAGTACAAAGTTCAGAATCTTCTCTAGTATTTTTAGAAGGAGAAAGATTTGGAACTATAATACACAAGTAATTTTTGTTCAATCAATTATTCTTTCCTTCTAGCAAGAACTTGTGATCCCAGAAAAGAGATGAACAGCATTTAAATTTTCTGCCTCAACATGGCTTTGTTATCATGGCAGATAGAAAACACAAAACATAGTTTGTCCTGTGAACTGTTAAATTTGTTGCTGATTTCTATTCTTTTTTTTTTAAACTGAACTTCTTTTTATTTTATGTACAGAGATGCCATTTCTACTGTAATGTCTTCAATAGCCAATTCCAGGAAGGACACTCACTCCAAATTAACAAATCCAACGTCTTTCGTGTACTGGCAGAAATACTGACGGCACATGTTGAGGCTGTATTTCTGGGTCAGACCGTGAGGGTTGGAGCAGACTTGGCAAGAGTGAGAACCCCGGCTGAACTTTTTTCGGGTGGCTCCAGTAGAGCTGCTGCTGATGATGCATCTAGCTTTGTCAGCGCAGCCTGGCAAAAGGAAGTGGCCGCTGATGTCTATTCTTGGCTCTAGATTTTTTTGTTGTGATAGTATGGAAAAAAAAAAGGTTTTAATTTTGAGAGAGGCAAGTGGTACAGCGACGGTAACATTTTAAAGTTTTTTTTTTTTTTTTTTGCGTTGGCTCTTTACCCCAAAAGAATCCTGACAAATATAGTCTGCTTTGAAATCATGATGCTGCTAAATCTACTACATTTAAAAAACGTTATTGTAGAATAATTACATGCAAATTTAAATTTAAATGTATGTGCACTCGGTTCACTGTTTCACTACGGTTCATTTTCAATGTAACCTTGTCACTTTATTTTATATATATTTAACATATACTGATTTATTAATAAGAGAGAAATCCAGAGCACTACTCTAGCATATGCGATGCTGGAATGTAAACTCAGAGATTAGGCTTCCCCTTCTGAGTTACTTTGAGTGGCTGAGGTGATAACACAGCTGTAGAATCCATACTTTCATGCATGAGACCCAGCATTTGATCTCCAGCACCCCATAAAAATAGAAGAGTAGTGCTCAAGCCTATGTCTTTCTATAAAGAAATAAAGAAAGAGCCACTAGGAAGCTATCCATATGCATACCAGATAAAATGTCCAAGTCATGTCAACATTCAGAATCCCTCAGTTGAAAAGCATTGGAGAAATCAGTCCCAAAGAGATAGAAGGGGCAAAAGAGCCTATTTAATTCTGGATGTTTGGGGGGTTTGTTTTTCTGTTTCCAATTAAAGCTGCATCTAGATGTTTTTGCTGTCATAGGATGGGAAAAAAAGCAATTTTGATTTTAATAGAGGTAAGTGGTACAGAGACAGTAACATTTTAAAGACTTGACACTGTAGATTATGGAAACTGGTAAGTCCAAATTTGCAAAGTATGTGAGCAAGTCAGAAACATGCAAAAGAGCCCATTGTTTGCATTTAGGCCCAAAGGCTATCTTCTGGCAAAATTCCTTCTTGCTCTGTGGAGTCTCTACTATACTTAGGCTGAAAGAGAGCCACCTATATTATGAAGAGCAAACTGCTTTACTCAAAGTATACCAATTTAAATGTTAATTTCACCTAAAACAGACTAATAATAATAATAATAATTATTATTATTATTATTCAGAATAATGCTTGATCAAACATCTGGCTACAGTGATTTTTGTAGTTGCCATATCAATTTAGCTGTCACACAGGGCTGGCAAAATTTATATTCTAAGATACAAGAAAAACAAAAAGTAAAAATCTCTGTAATTTTATTGCTCATAGTTTTGTAGAGACTACCAGCACTACCGTGATTTGGGTTTGAAGGAAATTCTGAGTTTCAGTTCAAAGCCAGTGGAGGAAATAGTATCGTTACTTTCCCATTCAAGTTTATAAACTAAAAACTCTGTTCTCAGATCACACATTGAGAAATGTTGTCATTATTTCATTATATTGTTTTTTTCTAGGTTGTCATGCTTCTTCTTCTTCTAGCGTTTGCCCTTCTTCCGTAGCCAGTCAACAGCGTCAGGTTGAGCCTGATGTAAAGTTTTGAGACCTCCTTTGAATCTGGAGAGGTGGCAGTCGTTGACTATGTGGGTCATAGTCTGTCTGGAGCCGCAGGGGCAGTTCGGGTCGTCTCCCCAGCGATGGAACATAGCGGCGCACCGGCCATGGCCTGTTCGATAGTGATTGAGGAGGGCCCAGTCATAACGTGCTAGGTCAAAGCTGGGTTGACGCTCGCAGGGGTCTGTGATGAGGTGTTTGTTCTTTACCTCAGCTGACTGCCAACTCTGTTTCCAAGAGTCTGGAATAGAGAAGTTCATGCTGAAATAATTTAAATACAACCCATTAATCCATCATAGATGAATGGAAATTGTATTAAATCTTTCTATACTAATTAAATGATATATTTCTTTAAAAAATCCCTTTAAATAAATTTTAATATTTTCCCAGAATACATATTAAAATCCTGAGTTATACTGAGAATAAGTGATCACGGTCATATATATATATATATATATATATATATATATATATATATGCAGTCAGAGGTAAAATTTCACACTGAAATTGACCCTTGAAATTATACTTTTGCTTGAGAAAGATATTATGACTATATCTGTAGCAACCATGGAGATTTTGAATTAATATGAGTGACATTTACATCATGCCCCTCTATTCTTCTCAAAAGAAATCTGACTGAAAAAATAAAATATCAAACAAACCAAAAATAGGAGGGAAGAGCCAAGATGGCAACTTGAGAGCAGTAGTTGCTTTGAGCTCCAAAAAACAGCAGCTTGTGACCTTGGATTCTCTGGATAGGGTAGGATACTGGGCTGTCTGTAGGAGGGTGAACATGGGTCGGCAAGGGTGACACCATAATAGAGTTCCATAACTCACTCTTGGGCTGACAAATGGAGGCCAGGGGGACAAAGAAAGGTAAACCTTTTGCTTATTTCTGAGCTTCCCCCTCCCGCCACCCCAGAACCAACCCCCAGGGGCTGGACAGTCCCTTCTAGCAGGCTTCCCACTGAGCTATTTTCTTTACCAAGATTCCTGGCTCACCAGGAGTGTCGTTCCAAGCCTTTTCCTTTTTAACTTCTCCTTTTTTAGGTGACTGGAACTCTATTTGAATTACAAAATATCTGACCAATCAGAGCCTCATCCCTGCCTGGGAAAGACTCCTGGAGTTTTTTTGTTTGTTTGCTTGTTTCTTTGTTTTTAATATACTTCTTATAATTGGCTGTCTTTGCTCAGGCTGCCTGCAGCCAATGCAGAGTGGTCCAAACTGCAGACTGACTGTTAGGATTTTTTTTACTCTAGTTTATTTTATTATTACTATTATCATATATGTGTGTCCCTTTTCTCTCCTACTTCTTCAGGTTGACCAAAATTAACTGTTGTTTTTTCATTGCTACCTGACTGGGTGTCCTATACATTGTGATAGGAACTTGTTTCTCCTTCTTCTCTCCACTCTCTCCTTTTTCCCTCCTCGTAGCTAATTAAAAAAAAAAAAAAAAAAAAAAACCTCCTTCACTGCTCTTTTTTTTTAATATTCTTTTCTTCCTCCTTCTTTTGCTTTCTGAATTCACTGGTACTCACTTGTGAGTTATTTTGGGGAAGAGATATGACTCAGAGTGGAGAGTGTGTGTGTGTGTGTGTGTGCGCGTGTGTGTCTTCTCTACTTCCCTTTCTCCTCTTTCTATCTCTAGAATTTGTAGTGGACAATAGATTTGCATAATTGTCTACTCTTTCCCTTTTTCCATTTCTCTTTCTTTTTCTTGTGGACTATGTTGTTATTTTTTCTTGGACTGGAGGTGTTGTTTGGCTAACTGGTATTGGTTGAACTGCATCAATCCTTGCTTCAGTTATTATTATTGTAATTTCTGAGGTTGGTGACTGCATTTGTCATAAAGACATTTAGTATAGCATGTCTTGTACCCAAAACACAGCAACTGAAGAACAACAGAACAGAAAAATAAAAACCACATCAATAGAAAAAAAAAAAAGGTTAAATGAGGAACAAATAAAACTGCTACCACAATGAATCAGGACAGGAGTCCAGAAGACACTCCAAATCTGTCAGAAGTAACCATAGATAAGAAAAGTATGCAAGCAATAATAAAACTAATAATAACAGAAATGCAGATAACTATGGAGGAAAGGGCTCAGAAATAGGGAAACAACAGGTGAGACCCTCAAAGAAAATACAAGCTACCTAGAGATAACTAGAGAAATGAAAGTTGAAATAGCTAACAGGCCAATTATCAGAACAAGCTAATACTATAACTGAACTGAAGAAAGAAGCTGAGGGAAGGGAAAGCAGACTAAGTAGAAAACAGAATTAGCTAGACAAAGAATGAGCTAGAGAAAACTAAGAAAGAGGTAAAAGAGCTTAAAAAGAGATTGAGAGACATTGGAACTAGTCACAGAGATATATGTGATAATATCAAAAGAAATAACATTCATATAATTGGCCTTCCAGAGGAAGAAAGAGGAAGGGTAAGTAAACATCCTAGAGGAAATAATAGAAGAAAACACCTCAGACTTAAACAACAGAAAGGACATTAAGATTCAAGAGGCCCGGGAGTCGGGCTGTAGCGCAGCGGGTTAAGCGCAGGTGGCGCAAAGCATAAGGACCGGCAGAAGGATCCCGGTTCGAGCCCCGGCTCCCCACCTGCAGGGGAGTCACTTCACAGGCGGTGAAGCAGGTCTGCAGGTGTCTGTCTTTCTCTCCTCCTCTCTGTCTTCCCCTCCTCTCTCCATTTCTCTCTGTCCTATCCAACAACAACGACAACAACAATAATAATAACTACAACAATAAAACAACAAGGGCAACAAAAGGGAATAAATAAAATAAAATAAATAAAAAATTAAAAAAAAAAAAAAAAAAAAAGATTCAAGAGGCCCAGAAAGTCCCAAACAGAATCAACCCAGACCTGAAGACACCAAGACACTTCATAGTTACAGTGAAGAAAAGTAAGGATAAAGAAAGGATCCTAAAGGCTGCAAGAAAAAAACAAAAAGTCACATAAAGGGGAAAACCCATAAGACTATCCGCAGACTTCTCCACTCAAACTCTAAAAGCCAGAAAAGAATGGCAAGATATCTATCAATCCCTGAATGAAAAACAGTTTCAACCAAGGACAAATGGAGGGATAAAAACCTTCTCAGACAGAATACAGCTAAAGGAGGGATCCATCACCAAGCTTTCCCTGAAAGAGGTAGTAAAAGACCTTTTATAAACAATAACATCACTATAATACTTGCCATATATCACAGCAAACAAAAATTGTTGAATAATGGCACTACAATACATTAAATCCATAATATAAAATAATGTCAATGGCGTAGACTCACCCATTAAAAGACACAGAATGGGAGGATGGATCAGAAAACACAACCCAACCATATGCTGCTTGCAAGAATCCCACTTGGCCCAACAAGAAAAACACAGACTTAAAGTGAAAGGATGGAAAACTATCATACAGGCTAATGGACCACAAAGAAAGGCAGGAACAGCCATTCTCATCTCTGATACAATAGTCTTTAAATTAAATAAAGTAATAAAAGATAGGCAAGGCCATTAAATAATGATTAGAGGATCAATCAACCAAGAATATTTAACAATTATTAGCATCTATGCACCCAAATAAATAACTACTGAAAGAACTACAAAAATACATGAGTATTAATACAATAATAGTGGGAAACTTCAACATGCCACTCTCACACTTAGATCAGTTTTCTTCTTCTTCTAGCGTTTGCCCTTCTTCTGTAGCCAGTCAACAGCATCAGGTTGAGCCTGATGTAAAGTTTTGAGACCTCCTTTGAATCTGGAGAGGTGGCAGTCGTTGACTATGTGGGTCATAGTCTGTCTGGAGCCGCAGGGGCAGTTCCGGTCGTCTCTGGCTCCCCAGCGATGGAACATAGCGGCGCACTGGCCATGGCCTGTTCGATAGCGATTGAGGAGGGCCCAATCATAACGTGCTAGGTCAAAGCCGGGTTGACGCTTGCAGGGGTCTGTGATGAGGTGTTTGTTCTTTACCTCAGCTGACTGCCAGCTCTGTTTCCAAGAGACTGGAACAGAGAAGTTCAGTGTAGGTGTAGGGGACCATATTGGGTGACAAGACGTCAAGCGTTGAACAGGGTGGGCGAAGATATCCGCGTATATTGGCAGGTCCAGTCGAGCATAGACCTGGGAAATGAACTTAGATGATGCCGCATCCTGACGAATATCTGGCAGGGCGATGTTGCTAAGAACTGGCAGCCATGGAACCGGGGTGGAACGGATGGTTCCAGAAATTATCCTCAGGGAGAAATATAATTTGGAATCGATCAAGTGGACATGGGGGCTATGGAACCATACTGGGGCACAGTATTCTGCAGTGGAATAGCATAATGCCAGGGATGATGATCGTAGTGTGGAAGCGCTCATGCCCCATGAGGAGCTGGCCAGTCCTGCAATGATGTGATTCCTCGCGCCCACTTTTGCTGCAGTTTTTATGAGATTTTTGTGAAATGACAGAGTGCAATCGAGAGTAACGCCAAGATAGACTGGCTGGGCTTCATGCCGGATTCTCGTACCGCCAAGCTGCACATTAAGCTCACGCGAGGCCGAGGCATGGTGTAGATGGAAAACAGATGATACTGTTTTTGCAGTGCTAGGGATTAGTCGCCATTTTTTACAGTAATCAGATATCAGAGACATGTCTTTCGTGAGTGTTTCCTCGAGGATGTCAAACTTAGATCAGTGAAGCAGAAAATCAACAAAGAAACAAGGATGAATATGGGATGATCTCACTCTGAAGCAGAAGTTGAAAAACAAGATAAGAAGAGAAAACACAAGTAGAACCTGAACTGGAGTTGGTGTATTGCACAACAGTAAAAGACTCTGGAGTGGGTGGAGGGAAGAATACAGGTCCAAAAAGGATGACAAAGACCTAGTGGGGATTGTATTTTTATATGGAAAACTGAGAAATGTTATGTTTGTACAAACTATTGTATTTACTGTCGAATTTAAAACATTAATTCCCCAATAAAATTAAACACACACACACACACACACAAAAAAAAAACACTAAGAAACAAGAGAATTAAATGAAGAGATGGACAAACTAGATCTTCTGGACATTTTCAGAGTTCTTCACCCAAAAAAACTGGAATACATATTCTTTTCAAATCCACACAGCACATACTCAAGGATAGACCACAAGTTAGGCCACAAAGACAGTATCAACAAATTCAGAAGCATTTAAATCATCCCAAGTATCTTCTCAGACCACAGTGAAGTAAAGCTAACATTCAGCAATAAACAGAAAATTACTAAAAGTCACAGTATTTGGAAACTCAACAATACTGCTTAAGAACTTCTGGATCAGAGAGGCACTCAAGTAAGAAATTCAAATGTTCCTGGAAACAAATGAAAATGAAGACACAAGTTACCAAAATATTTGAGACATAGCTAAAGCAGTATTGAGAGGGAAACTTATAGCCATATAATAACATACCAGAGAACAAGAAAAAGCTCAAATAAATGAACTTATTGCACACATTAAGGACTAAGAGGAAGAGGAATAAGGGAACCCTAAAGCAACCAGAAGGACAGAAATCACTAAAATTAGAGCAGAAATAACCAACATTGAAAATAAGAGAACCATACAAAAGATCAATGAAGCCAAATGTCGGTTCTTTGAAAAATTAAACAAGATTGACAAACCCCTAGCCAGCCTCACTAAAAAAAAAAATAAGGAGAATATTCAAATAATTAGAACTGTAAATGATAGAGGAGATATCACAACTAACACCACAGAAATCCAGAAAATCATGTGAAACTTCTACAAAGAATTATATGCCACCAACCTAGAGAACCTGGAAGAAATGAAAGCATTCCTAGAAACACATGCCCTTCCAAATCTGAATCGAGAAGAACTACAAAACCTAAATGCACCAATCACAGACAAAGAAATCGAAACCATTATTAAGAATCTTCTCAACAACAAAAGTCCTGGACCAGATGGCTTCACAAACGAATTTTACAAAACCTTCAGCAAACAGCTAATACCTATATTTCTAAAGCTCTTCCACAAGATTGAAAACACAGGAACACTCCCTTCAATCTTCTATAAAGCCAACATCACCCTGATACCAAAAGCTGATAGGGATACAACAAAAAAAGGAAAACTACAGACCAGTATCTCTGATGAACACAGATGCCAAAATATTAAACAAGATCCTGGTCAACCGGATATAACAGGATATCAAAAAAGATTGTTCATTATGACCAAGTGGGGTTTATCCCAGGAATGCAAGGCTGGTTCAACATATGTCAATCATTGTCATTCACCACATCAATAAAAGCAAAGCCAAAAACCACATGATTATCTCAATAGATGCAGAGAAAGCCTTTGACAAAATCCAGCACCCATTCATGCTCAAAACACTACAAAAATGGAAATAGATGGAAAATTCCTCAAGATAGTGGAGTCCATATATATAGCAAACCTACAGCCAACATCATGCTCACTGGACAGAAGCTGAAAGCATTCCCCCTCAGATCGGGGACTAGACAGGGCTGTCCATTATCACCACTACTCTTCAACGTAATATTGGAAGTTCTTGCCATAGCAATCAGGCAAGAGAATGAAATCAAAGCAATACATACATATTGGAAGGGAATAAGTCAAGCTTTCACTATTTGCAGATGATAATAGTATACATAGAAAAACCTAAAGAATCCAGCAGAAAACTACTGGAAGTTATTAGGCAATATAGCAAGGCATCAGGCTACAAAATCAATGTACAAAAATCAGTGGCATTTCTTTATGCAAACATTTAATCTGAAGAAGAAGACATCCAGAGATCATTCCCACTCACTCTTGCAGAAAAATCAATAAGATACCTAGGAATAAATCTGACCAAAGAAGTGAAAGACTTGTACACTGAAAACTATGAATCACTATTCAAGGAAATAGAAACTGATACCAAGAAATGGAAAGACATCCCAGGCTCCTGGATTGGAAGAATTAGTATGATCAAAATTAATATTTTCCCCAGAGCCATATACAAGTTTAACACAATACCCATCAAAGTTCCACCAAGCTTCTTTAAGAGAATAGAAAAAAAACTACAATCATTTTATCTGGAGCCAGAAAACACCTAGAATTGCCAAAACAATCTTGAGGAAAAGAAACAGAAATGGAGGTGCCACATTCCTAAATCTCAAACTATATTATGAGGCCATCATCATCAAAACAGCATGGCGCTGGAACAAAAATAGGCACACAGACCAGTGGAACAGAATTGAAAGCCCAGTACTAAACCCCCACACCTACAGACATCTAATCTTTGATAAGGGGGTCAAAAGTATTAATTGGAGAAAGGAAGCTCTCTTCAATAAATGGTGCTGGGAATACTGGGCTGAATCATGCAGAAGAATGAAACTGAACGACTTTATCTCACCACAGACAAAAATCAACTCCAAATGGATCAAGGACCTGGATGTTAGACCAGAAACTATCAAATACTTAGCGGAAAACACTTTCCCACCTAAACCTCAAAGACATCTTTGATGAAACAAACCCAATTTCAAGGAAGACTAAAGCAGAAACAAATCAATGGGACTACAAATTGAAAAGCTTCTGCACAGCCAAAGAAACTATCACAGAAACAAGGAGACCCCTCACAGAATGGCAAAAGATCTTCACATTGTATACATCAGACAAGAGACTAATCACCAAAATATACAAAGAGCTCAGCAAACTTAGCAACAAAAAAGCAAATGACCCCATCCAAAAATGGGAAGAGGATATGAACAGAATATTCACTACAGAAGAGATCCAAAAGATAGACACCTGCAGACCTGCTTCACTGTTTGTGAAGTGACTCCCCTGCAGGTGGGGAACCAGGAGCTTGTACTGATAGCCTTACACTGGTCCTTGTGCTTTGTGTCTTGTGCTTTGTGCTACATGTGCTTAACCTGCTGCACTACTGCCTGAGTCCCAGTTTGCTACTTCTTAAACAAAGAAATCTGTCTTGGGAGTGGGGCCGTAGCACAGCGGTTTAAGCGCAGATGCCGTAAAGTGCAAGGAGCAGCATAAGGATTCCAGTTTGAGCCCCCGGCTCCTCACCTGCAGATGTGTCCCTTCACAGGCCATGAGCAGGTACAGGTGTCTATCTTTCTCTCCCCCTCTCGGTCTTCCCCATCTCTCTCCTTTTCTCTCTGTCCTATCCAACAACAATAACATCAGTAGCAACAACAATAATAACAACAACAATGAAAAGCAAGGGCAACAAAAAGGGAAAATTAAAAAAAAACAAAACCAAAAATCCCATGACTATCTCAGTAGATGAAGAGAAAGCCTTTGGCAAAATCCAACACCCATTCATGCTCAAAACACTTCAAAAAATGGAAATAGACAACAATAATAACAACTACAACAATTCTTCTTCTTCTAGCATTTGCCCTTCTTCCATAGCCAGTCAACAGCGTCAGGTTGAGCTGCTTGTTGCTGGCTTTGAAAGTGACTGGGGTCCATGCGGATTCAGTCAGCTAGGAAGGATCGTCAGTTTCCCCAATGAATGGGTACTCACGGGATGCACCACAGGAAGGTCGATTCCCAACTACAACAATAACTACAATAATAACTACTACAAAACAAGGACAATAAAAGGAAATAAATAAAAAATATAAAAAATAAAATATCGATGTTAGAAAAAAGAAAAGAATCTCAGTCTTCCTGTGGTCTGGGAGGTGGCACAGTGGATAAAGAGCATTGGACTCTCAAGCATGAGGTCCAGAGTTCGATCCCCTGCTACACATGTACCAGAGTGATGTCTGGTTCTTTCTCTCTAACTCTTCCTATCCCTATCATTGATAAATAAATAATTTTTTAAAAAAAATCTCAGTCTTCCTTAAAAATCAAAGCAAACTCTCCTACACTTTTAGACAATATTGGTTTACAAGATAAAAAGTCTCATGAATATATGTAAAGTTTCTTTCTTTCCTATACACACACACATTGGAATGATTTTATATATATGACTATAAAGACCTACTCACTGACTTTGCTAAAACAAACAAAAGTTACACTAAAGGTGAATTGACATTTTTCTCCAAGAGAAAGCAAATACTGCTAGTAAATTTTAAATGGCCAGCCCCTCACAAAAACAGTTATCAAACCAAACAAACACAAGTCTAAAATCAATGAATCAATACAATGTTTCTGCTTCTCCCATTGCACTTGTGAAGCTCAGGATAAAACAACTTTTCTTCTGTTTAATCTGAATCTCCATGGCTGATTTTCTTTGCAGCAGTCTTCTCTCAGTAGGTCACATTCTTTGCAAGCTCAGGATAAAGGCCTCTATACCTTAGACGTGGAGCAACTGGACAGCAGAAATTTTAAACATCTTTTAGAGCAGAAATCCATGTTGGGTAGGATTCAAAATGTTCACAGCTAGGGAAAACATAGGGGCATACATGATATTTCCTATGTCATCTCACTACAAAACCTCCTTTGGTCTCTTTCTGACCAAGAGACATAGTATTCCCTCAATAAATATGTATAATTACACCATAAAACCAATTAGTATACTGACTCTTCCTCATTTTTATCTCTCTTGTACTATACCTAACACATTACTTAGTACATAGTTGCTTATGGAAAATATTTTATGAATAAATGAATGATAATTGCATACCAAATGTGAGTTACTAGGAAATTCTCATTCTACTAACATGGGAAAAATGAAATATATATTTGTGTAGAGGACAAAAAAAAAGCAATAAAGAATAAAATCCCAAAGTGTCTAAAATGAGAGAAGTGTTTAGTGGAAGCACATTAATATAAATTTATAGCAATATATATATAGATGCTATAGATGCTCTTCATGGTTCAGATGTGTTTGAGTTGGTTTATAGGGGGACATAACAATAAAAACCAGGAGGGTGGTGAGGTACCTGGTTGGGTACACGTTATAATGTGCACAGACCCACTTTCTAACTAGACAGAGCCCCTGGTCCTCACATGCAGGGGAAAAGCTTTGCAAGTGGTGAAGCGGTGCTGCATGCATTTCTCTGTCTTGTTACCTCTATCTCCTCTTTCCCTCTTAATTTCTGGCTATATCTACTTATCCAATAAATAAGTAAAGATAATTTTTTTTTTTTTTTTGCCTCCAGGTTATTTCTGGGGCTGGGTGCCTGCACTAAAAATCCACTGTTCCTGGAGGCTATTTTTTCCTTTTTGTTGTCCTGGTTGTTTTATCATTGTTGTGGTTATTGTTGTTGTTATTGATATCATTGTTGTTGGATAGGAAAAAGAGAAATCGAAAGAAGAGGGGAAGACAGAGAGGGGGAGAGAAAGACAGGTAGCTGCAGATCTGCTTCACCACTTGTGAAAAGACTCCCCTGCCGGTGGGAAGCCAGGGGCTCGAACCTGGATCCTAAAGCCGGTCCTTGCTGCTTTGTGCCATGTGCACTTAACCTGCTGCACTACCGTCTGACCCCTAAAGATCATTTTTTAAAAATTAAAAAATAATCATAATTAACAGGGTACCACATTACTTTAAAAAACGAATAATAAAGAAAAATATAAATGTATTTGGGACATATAATATTACTAGAAACTCCAAGTAGCTATATTTCTCTGACAAAACAAGTGTTGATTTTAATCTCTAAGAAAAGATGCGAATGTACAGAGTTAAAGAAACAGAAAAGAAGACAGAAAAGTTAGAGTATTATTTTAAAAGAAGAAAATAGGAAAATAGCATTCATGCACTTCACAGAGATGGTCTGTTTATTTCTAAAGACTTGATCAAACTGACTTCTGAAGTTTAAACTTCATTAGTTTCTAGGCCTATTTTCCTGAGTATTTTATGAAGTAACCCACCCCAATAAAAGTCAGGACATTTTGAAGAGAATAGGAAGAGTGATTAAAAAAAAAAAAAGGAGCTATGAAAGACTAAGATCTTAAATTTAAGCTTAATTTTAAATTTGATGGCAAGTTATTGAATATTTTCTCGTATGCCAGGAAATATGGGAACTGTGATCTTTAAAAAATATTTAGGGATAGGGTGGGTTTAAACTGATTGTAGATAAAAACATATTGCAGAGATATATGTGTACTTGATGGGATGATAAATTAACAGACTTTGTGCATTATAGCATTATGTTTCTTATGAAATTATACAATTTTAATTGGTGCTAAAGTGACAAAAAGAAGATTGAATTTGAAGGAGAAGTTAAATTGCAGGGTAGATATTATTTCTATCAGGCTCTGCATGCCTTCAACGTCTTTTCTGAGGCTGCCAAAAGAAAACTCACAAACTTCTGTTCCTCTTATATAAAGACAAACAGTAAACTGTTGGTCCAACCTAATTTTATCTTTTACTACCAGAAAGGACTGTCAAGCAAGGTATTTCCAAAATACTAAATTAACAACAATATACCTATTATAGAATAAAAAGCAAGAAGAAATCTTTTGTGACTTGATTCTTTTTTTTTCTTTAAAATATTTATTTATATATGTTGGATATTTATTCATTTTCTTTATTGGGGAATTAATGTTTTACATTTGACAGTAAATAAAATAGTTTGCACGTGCATAACATATCCCAGTTTTCCATAAAAATACAATCCCCACAAAGGATCCTTTTTGGACCTGTATTCTTCCCCCCACCTACCTCAGAGTCTTTTACTTTGGTGCAATACGCCAACTCCAGTGCAGCTTCTACTTGTGTTTTCTCTTCTGATCTTGTTTTTCAACTTCTGCCCATCTCATATTCATCCTTCTGTTTTTGACTTATTCCACTTAACATGATATCTTCAAGCTCCATCCAAGATGGGCTGAAAATGGTGAAGTCACCGTTTTTAAAAGCTGTGTAGTATTCCATTGTGTATATGTAACACAACTTGCTCAGCCACTCATCTGTTGTTGCTTCCAGGTTTTGACTATTACAAATTGTGCTGCTAAGAACATATGTGTGTTGGGATCCTTAGGATATATCCCCAGGAGAGGAATTACAGGATCATAAGGTAAGTCTATTTCTAGCCTTCTGAGAGTTCTCCAGACTGTTCTCCACAGAGGTTGGACCAATTGACATTCCCGCCAACAGTGCAGGAGGGTTCCTTTGACCCCACAACCTCTCCAGCATTGGTTGCTTCTACCTTTTCTGATGTATGACATTCTCACAGGAGTGAAATGGTGTCTCATTGTTGTCTTTATTTGCATTTCTGTGACAGTCAAAGACTTGGAGGATTTTTTCATGTGTTTCTCAGCCTTTTGGATCTCTTCTGTGGTGAATATTCTGACCATGTCCTATCCCAATTTTTTGGATGGTGTTATTTGTTTTCTTGTTGAGTTTGGCAAGCTCTCTCTATATTTTGGTTATTAGCCTCTTGTCTGATGTATGGCATGTAAAGATCTTCTCCCATTCTGTGAGGGTCTTTTTGTTTGGGTAGTAGTTTCTTTAGCTGTGCAGAAACTTTTTAATTTGATGTAGTCCCATAGGTTTATGCTTGCCTTAGTCATCTTTATAATTGGATTTGTTTCATTGAATATGTCTCTAAAATTTGTGTGGAAAAGAGTTCTGCCAAATTTTTCCTCTTAGTATCACATAGTTTCTGGTCTAATATCCAAGTCCTTGATCGACTTGGAATTTAATATTGTATTTGGTGAAATACGGTGGTTCAGTTTTATTCTTCTACATGCTTCAACCCATTTTTTCCAACACCATTTGTTGAAGAGATTCTGCTTTCCCCATTTAATAGTCTTGAGCCCCTTGGTCAAAGATTAGATGTCCATAGGTGTGAGGGCTTACGTCCAGGCTCTCAATTCTATTCCACTGGTCAGTGTATCTATTTATAACTTGATTCTTTTATGTGACATCCCTAACCCCCAATTTTTTCCTCCAATTACTGGATGGTTTTGCTCTTATTTGTAGTATAGTTAACTATAGCATAAATAAATAAATAAATAAATAAATAAATAAATAGACTTAGGAAAAAATAAAAACCAAATTATCTGTTGGACTTTTTGAGAACTATAGTGGTTATTGGAATGGGGGTGTTAAGAACACAGAACTTCAGTGGAGCGTGTTTGTGAGATACACTTGAATGAATATGAAACTATACCACCTAGTATTTAATAGTTTTGTAAGAACTCTGTGAAATTACTCATTTAAAAACAGAAAAAAAAAAACACCTTTATTTTTCTGGCTAATAAAGATAGCAGGTGCCGAACCTTCTTTCCAGCTTTTCATACCCATAGTGTTTATACATTGCTTATTGTCTGTGCTTCATAGTTATCGAATGGATCTGACACTTGCTTGCACACTGTACTATTTGTTAAGATTGTTTATTCACTTGTGTCTTGATTCAGTTTTAGTTCTCTGTTTATTGGTATTTCGCGTTTCAATTTCTACAACTTTGCCAGCACGTGCTAAGTTTTTAAGATTTGTAGACTCATGAGAAATCTTCAGACAACAAAGATGAAGACAAGTTCATAAAGAGACTGATTTGGGGTCACCGGGATATCAAGCTATTTTTTTCCAGTTTATTTTTTAAATATTTATTTATATATTCCCTTTTGTTGCCCTTGTTATTTTATTGTTGTAGTTATTATTGTTGTTATTGATATCGTTGTTGTTGGATAGGACAGAGAGAAATGGAGAGACGAGGGGAAGACAGAGAGGGGGAGAGAAAGACAGACACCTACAGACCTGCTTCACCGCTTGTGAAGTGACTCCTCTGCAGGTGTGGAGTTGGGGGCTCCAACCAGGATCCTTAGGTCCTAGCGCTTTGCACCATGTGTGATTTACCCGCTGGACTTCCTCATGCTATTGTTTTTAACTGGCAGAACTCTGTTGGGTTGAGAGATCCATTTCACCTCATAACTACCAGGTCATGTCAATATAGAAATGTTCTCTTCTCCACCTTGGGGGCCACTTGATTTTCTTAAGTGTTTCCATTTCAGATTAACTCACCACACAAAGGAAAGTAATCACTCCGTTCATGAGTCTTTTATTCTACCTCACCACATTCCTCTCAGGTAAATATCACTGCGGCTATCTGTTGTGTAAGTGAGGAAGCTAAAGGTTCAAAAGGGTGAAACCACAGACTCACAAATCATGCCAGAAAGAGAGAGAGATAGGCACAAAGTCTGGGTATCCTATCTGTGACTTCTGTTGTATGATGTTATAGCATGATGTGAAATTTTATTTGAAATGCTATCTTTATACTTGCACATGTCTTCCTTCCATTATCTTCTCTAGCCCCAATTTCAAGTGGGGTCACAACCCCATTTACTGCACAGGGCAGAATAACAAGGCTAAGCCCTTCTCTGTTTCCTGACCATCCTGACTACTGTGAAATTGTAGTGCTTAACAGTGCTCCTGAGAGTCTATGAAAATCTCTGCTCTGACTCTCGAAGGGAAAAAATAAGGTCAACATTTTAAGTAAAATGGACGGCTGCTCTGCTTTCTTTTACTTGTCTAATGACATGAAGATATGGAGTAAAATTTCAAGTTGGCAAAAGAACCTAGAACTGCAGGAAAAAAATGTATAACATCGTTAGTGTTAACGTTTACTTCTCTACTACTTAAATAAGCTTTAACCCAGCTGAGAGTCTTAGCATACACGTCAGTTTTGTCCATTTCAACCCAGATAATATTGTTATTATCTTCTCTCAGAATGTAAAATCAAGAATATAACTGGGGTTCCCTCTTACTGCTTCATTTGAACCTCTCACTGCCCCCTGAAATCTAATGCATCAAGATAAAAAAATTATTTTATTTTTTAGTGTCAGTAAAGCTCTGAATATAGTGTCTAGGTATACAAAAATTTGCATAGATTCAATGCCCATAATTTTTATTATTATTTATTTTTCCTTTTGTTGCCCTTGTTGTTTTATTGTTGTTGTAGTTATTATTGTTGTAGTTGTTGATGTCCTCGCTGTTGGATAGGACAGAGAGAAATGGAGAGAGGAGGGGAAGACAGAGAAGAGAGAAAGAGAGATACCTGTAGACCTGCTTCACTGCCTATGAAGGGAATTACCTGAGAATCCCCTGCAGATGGGGAGCCAGGGCTCAAACCAGAATCCTTAAACCTGTCCTTGCACTTTGCACCACGTGCACTTAACCTGCTGTGCTACTGCCCGATCCCAATGCCCATAAATTTTTTGCAACCTGGGGTAAAGAGAGCTCACCTTGTGGAACACACACTTTAACCATGTACAGTTACCTGAGTTCAAGCACTTGACACCACATGGAAACACCATGCATGCCACCAGGGCGTAATTTAAAAATGGTCAAAGAATCAGACTTGCACCGATGAACAGAAGAGGTTTTATTCTAGTAATAATACAATACTTGGCATTCTGAATGTCCTCATACAGAAGAACCTCAAGGCCACATTAAAGAAAACTAGAAATAGGGCTACTAGAAGTAATAGTAACACAGTTAACACAAGTATAGATTAATTCTATATAGATGAAGGTCTAGATGAAGGCCTAGATTTATTTTTTTTATCATCATCAACAAGCCAATAGGATAAGAGCGGGGATACAATTCCATACAATTTCCACTGCCAGAGTTCCACATCCCATCCCCTCCATAGGAAGCTTTCCTAGTCTTCATCCCTCTGGGAACATGGACCCAGGATCATTATGGGGAGCAGAAGGTGGAAGGTCTGCCTTCTGTAATTGCTAATTCATTGAACATGGGTGTTGGTAGGTCTACACATACCCCCGGCCAGTTTCTACCTTTCCGTAGTGGGGCAGGCCTCTGGAGAGGTGGGGTTCCAGGACGTATTGGTGAAGTCATCTGCCCAGGGAAGTCAGGTTGTCATTATGGTAGTATCTGCAAATAGGTGGCTGAAAAGCATTAAGATATAATGCAGAACAAATTATTTAATAATCAGGAACCTAAAAGTGAGAATAGAGCAGATGAGATTTGGGGGGTCTCCATTTTGGAAAAAGCTAGGAGGTCTATTTTAGGTGTATTCCAAGAGGCTCATAACTTTACTTATTTTTGCCTGACAGCATAAAAGTGGGCTAAAGGTATTGTCTGGAAGAAGGTGTCGCAAATAGGACCTGGGAAATGGATCAGGGAAGAGAATAACTTCCAAATATGGGAAAAGCATATATATATTTTTAACTCTAAACCCTATCGATTTGACCTGGGGCCCATATTCAGCACAGGAGCCTGTGCAACCTCTGCATATCTGTACGTCTGGGCTTGCTCGCATTCTGTGCTCATAGCAAGGAACATTAAGGGCTGCATTCATTGCAGGCCAGTCCACCTCTCATGGCAGAGTATTTTGACCCAGTTCCCCTTCAGAGAGTGGGGCAGTCCCTACCATGTTGTTTAAAGTTGAGGGCAAAAGTGCTCCAGTGGCGCAATCGGTTAGCGTGCGGTACTTATATGAAAGTTGAGGGCAAGGCCCTGTAGAGGCCCACTCTTGTGGGTTTACGATGTTGTTCCTGATGGAGATGACTGGTGATGGTGGAGAGAGGGATCTACTTGAGGTCTGGGCCCAGTATGTATATGTGGGAATCTCAGGATACCCTGACTAGGGTCTTGGATGATGGTGTAGGCCCAGAAATTCTAATGTGGTTACAATAATCTAACTATATACTTCGTGGTCTCATGCACAAATATAGAAACCCCCATAGATTTCAACAGGAAACCTAATATAGGAAATTGAAACTATAATAATAATTCCCCAAAGAACTTCTGTTTTGTTATAGACCTTTAGGGAAGCATTATAATACCCATGAATGCTAGTTAAATGTCTTCATTATTCAGTAGTGAAGTTTTGGCTATTACTGTCCAAGGATAACAAGGAGAAAACCTGCACGGAGTGATATTATTTAAGACCATATGCTCCATCAGAACAATACACAAAAATATTAACAACATTTAGTCACAAGGGACAGAGGTGATTTCCAAAAGTGTTCTGTGAAATCCAACGTAATTTTAATAGGTACTATGTCTAGCATTATACATTGTCAAACACTTAGGAGAAACCATGCACAATTGTCCCTTATGAAAAATAAAAACGCATTTACTCTAATATTTACACATTTCCACCTACGAAAGACTTAATAATTAAAATTCTGATACACTGTGGCTTGAAAGAAAGCTTAAAATAATATGGTGTGGCGAATATAAAATGCAACCACTCGGTGTATAATTTTAATCACTATACTTATGCATTGTTAGGGGCTGGGTGGTGGCACACATGGTTAAGTGTTCACATTGCAGTGTGCAGGGACCTGGGTTTGAGCTCCTGGTTCCCACCTGCAGGGGGTGGCTTCATGAGCAGTAGAGCAGGGCTACAAATGTCTCTTTGTCTCTCTTCCTCTCTATCTCTCCCTCCCCTCTCGATTTCTCTGTCTCTGTCTAATAATACAGATAATTATTTTTTTAAAGTGCCCACATTACTTATGCATTTTAAGCCTTTGTTCATTTGCAAATAAGAATTTTTTGTCGATAGTATACTTAGCTATTTAAGTTATATATATATATACATATCTTTTTCCTCCAGGGTTATTGCTGGGCTCAGTGCCTGCACCATGAATCCACTGTTCCTGGAGGCCATTTTTCCCCCTTTTGTTGCGCTTGTTGTTGTAGCTCGTTGTGGTTATTATTATTACCATTGTTGATGTTGTTGGTTGTTGGATAGGACAGAGAGAAATGGAGAGAGGAGGGGAAGACAGAGAGGGGGAGAGAAAGATAGACACCTGCAGACCTGCTTCACCGCCTGTGAAGTGACTCCCCTGCAGGTGGGGAGCCAGGGGCTTGAACCTGGATCCTTACTCTGGTTCTTGTGCTTTGCCACACGTGCGCTTAACCCACTGCCACTGCACCACTGGCTGACCTCCTTAAGTTATATTTTATATTCTGTTTGAAACATTGATTAGAGTCCAATGTTTGTAAATATACTATTTAGTTAGTCACTATGCTAAATTGACATGAATTTATAATATTGAACTTTTAAGAAAAAAAAACTGCTTAATGATCCAGACTTGTTCACCATTTTGTCCATATAAAATCCTTATTTAAATTTTGCAGAAGAAGAGCTCATCAACACATCATGAATGCTTTATTAAGTAACTTTTCAAAAACAACGAAATTATATAAAATCTTGGTGGGTGAAATATAACTTGTAGAGGATGACACTTTCCATGAAGCACCAAGATGTTTAGTCCTTGGAACATCTCCAGTGGTTAGCATTATATATTTAATTTCAAGTTATCAGCAGCTGTCATTTTTGCCAGGCTGGCTTCACGGGCGGTAGACAGAGACAACTAGAGACTCATGGCTGAGCTGAGAACGGAGTTCAATCTTTATTCATGAGTAGGGATGCAGTCCAAAAAACTAATATCTTCTAATCACAACACAATTCTCCTGTCTTGCATCTCTCTTCTACCTCCCTCCTGAGGTGGAAGAGTCAGGAACAAAGGAAATACTTATGATAGGGAGTGGGGAGAAGGAAGAAGCTCGAATAAGCGATGACTAAACTAAATTGCCCAGAGGCAGGGGAGGGAAGACCAAACTAATATCCTGGAGGCAGGGGGTGCCCAGCCAACAGTGGACGTGCAAACAGAACACATAGCAAGCAACACAAGCGAACCCAATGTGATGATAAAATCAGAAGGCTTCACAAGCAGAATCCAGAAGCATACCAACGATTCCCCCTTTTCTTTTTAACTAATAGCCATAGTATCAGGAGTGTGGGGTGAACAGAAATCTATATCGTACAGGCATTTAAAAAAAAAAAAAAAAACTGGCACAAGACATGGAGGAACAAGTAAGAAAGCAGCAAGAACCAGTATGATGCCAAGGGAAGGCCTGAGGGGGGGGGGTTATTGCCTCTGTGGGCAAGGCCTATCAGACTAAAGGACATTTCCTGCCTCTGTAGGCATCTCTTGCCTCTGGGGGCACTTCATGCCTCAACGGGCGTTTCCTGGCTCTGTGGGCATTACCTAGCAAGGAGAGGCGTGTGTGTGTGGCCTATAGAGTCCCAAGGCAGCTGGCTGCAGTCAGTCTTTGAGAAACTCAGCAGCATAAAGGGAAGCTGCTGTAGAGCTGTGTACCAGTAAGTCCGATAGAAGTTTCAGTCCAAAGTAGATGTCTAGGGGAAGAAATGCCAGGGGATGAAATGTTCCGTGTCTATCTCCATGGGGAAGGTCAGCCACTGGAATTCTGCTTTTCTGTAGAGAGTGAGCTTTGGAGTCTGTGAATCTGTTTCTTCAGGTTGTGCCAAGTCACATCATTGGTATTTGGGGGGTGCATTGTCCGGCGGTGGCCTCTTGCCCAACTTCACCTCCAGGAAGTGCAGGGGTGTGATCACTGCACAGATGTCTGCATATTCTAGCTCTTCTGCCATCAGAGCCAAGCTGGGGATCTTGGCCAGGGGACCCAGTCTTGGCAGGGACCCTGCAGTCACCAGAGGGTCCAGGATCTGCCCAGACATCATAGCAGGAGGGCGGGTGGGCCAGCCATGTAGAAGGCGCGGGCTGAGGCACCCCGGGGTGGGGGCCATGATGGGCTTTAGCCCTGCCTGCCACCCTGCTCCCAGTGAGCAGGCTCAGGTGGGCGGGTGGCAGGCGGAAACCAAAGTGTGGCCCAGACAAAATGTTCCAGAGACAGAGAAACTGTCTCATGAAGAAAGGGTAGACGCTTTTGGAAACCTCTCCATAAGTAGAAAGGCAGGCCATGGCAGCTTTATTTATCTGATCTCCTTTGGTCTGCTGCATGTGTGTGGAGCCGAGATTCTTGTCCCTCTTCAGGTGCCGTTTGTCATTTTTGCTGGGCTGGCTTTGATGATAAGATCTAGAGACAGTAGATTGGACACACCTATTTGCATTTAGTCCCCTGCAATTATTATTGGTATGCTAACCAAAGAAATTTTAAATATATATATATATATATATATATATATATATATATATATATATATATCTCCACAAAAATAAAGAGAAGGGCAAATAAGCAATCTCTAAATTTCAAAGCTATAAATTAAATTATGGATGGATGAACTGACTTAGCAGATTCTACAAAATCACATCATAAATCAACATTGCCAAGCTCTAGCAAATGGAACTACTTATACAACAAAAGTTATAAAAGGTTCAGTAATTAGCTAATGCATACTTCTAGAATTACTCTGCATAAAGTTGGTGCTAAAAAGGATGATTGGGTAAATGTTCACATATGGGTTTTTTTCATTTTTATCCATTTTACCATTGGATATTGGTAGGTAGTAATAACTCCACACACAGGCTCAAAACAGGACATTTTTCCCTGGAAAAGATACGATGGAGAAACTGTGGCAAAGAAGCATAGTTGAGAATAAGAATATTGTATTGAAAATCAAGATATTAGATGGATGATTATATATGCAGATATTTCAGATTTCTGTACCTCTTATCTCCAAGAACATTGGCAATCAGATCCTAACCTCCAGTTAGAAAACTGGAAGAATCTTACCCATGCAATGCAATTTTATTGTTTCTTCTGCTCGTGAGTAGGACTGATTTCCGGATTTCTTTTTCTTACTTGGTATTTGCATAAAGGAATGCCACCAACTTTTGTATATTAATTTTTTAGCCTGATACTTTATTGTATAGCTCAATAATTTCCAGGAGCTTCTTGCTGAATTCTTTTGTTTTTTTTCTCTTTTTTTAATTTTTTAAAAATTTATTTATTCCCTTTTGTTGCCCTTTTTTTATTGTTGTAGTTATTGTTGTTGTTGTTGATGTCATCCCTGTTAGATAGGACATAGAGAAATGGAGAGAGGAGGGGAAAACGGGGCAGGGGAGAAAGATAGACACCTGAAGACCTGCTTCACTGCTTGTGAAGCGACTCCCCTGCAGGTGGGGAGCTGGGGGCTTGAACCGGGATCCTTTTGCTGGTCCTTGCGCTTTGTGCCACCTGCACTTAACCTGGTGCGCTACTGCCTGACTCCTTTTGTTTTTTTCTATAGATATTATTATCATGCCATCAACAAATAGTAACAGTTTGACTTCTCTTCCAATCTGCATCCCTTTAATTCCTTTCTCTTTCTTAGTTGATTTGGCAAGAACTTCCAACACTGTGTTGAATAGTAATGGTGATAGTGGGCAGCCCTGTCTATTATCTGACCTAAGAGGGGATGTTTTCAGTTTCTCACCATTGATTATGATGTTAGTTGTAGGTATGGACTCCACTAGGTTAAGGAATTTTCCATCTATTCCAATTTTTTGTAGCGTTTTGATCATCAAGGGATGTTGAATTGAATTAGTTATTGATTTGCATATACTGAACCGGCCTTGCATCCCTGAGATAAATCCCACTTGGTAACAATGTAAAATATTGTTAATATACTTCTGTATGTGGTTGGATAGAATTGTGTTTAAAATTTTAGCATCTAGGTGCATCAGAGATATTGGTCTATCTTTTTCTCATGTGGGTCTCATCTGATTTTTTTTTTTTCTTAATTAGGGCTATGTTAACTTCATGGAAGTTGGAAGGGTGTGTTCTCATGTCTTCGATATTTTGGAAGAACTTAAAAAGTATATAAAATAACTATTCCTTAAGGGTTTTGTAGAATTCATTTGTAAAAAACCATCTGGGCCTGGACTCTTATTGTTGGGAAAATTTGTGATAACGTTTTCAATTTCTTTGGCTGTGATTAGCCTGTTTATTGGGATGCATTGGATCGACCTTCCCGTGGTGCATCTTGTGAGTACCCATTCATTGGGGAAACTGACGATCCTTCCTAGCCGACTGAATGCACATGGATCCCAGTCACTTTCAAAGCCATCAACAAGCAGTTCCTGACAGCTTTCAAGCTGTTGGTCCTGCTCTTCGAGTCCTCCAACTTAATGTTGAGGGGCTGTCCTTTGCCAAACGCGTTATTATTGGTCAATTGGCGATACAGCATCAGGCAGATGTTATTTGCCTACAAGAAACACATATAGTAGTCGATGAAGCTGCTCGATTCACCATCAGTGGATTCAATTTAATATGCTATAACCTCCATCCTAAACACAGCCGAGCCATCTATGCCAAATCATGTCTTGCGGACGTTTACCATATGGCCTCTTCGACCTTCTACGCCTCCATTTCTATTGGAACTATTCAGCTCGTCAACGTATATAAGCCTCCCAGTGCCTCATGGGATAATGAGGTCCTGCCTAGCCCGAATCACCCAGCCGTTTACGTTGGAGACTTTAATAGTCATCACCAAGACTGGGGATATTCCTCCACTCGTGCTGATGGCTCTATCTTAGCCAACTGGGCTTCAGCGAATGATCTCTCCCTATTATACGATCCCAAACAGCCAGGCTCTTTTCACAGTGCTAGATGGAATAAAGACTCGTCACCCGACCTGTGCTGGATCAGCACAGTCAACGGCCAAGCCTTTCCTGCTACGAGACAAGTTCTCAAGATCTTCCTGCACAGTCATCACCGCCCAGCTATCATCCACATTGGTCTCCAGCTCCCACTGATTCTGTGCTTGGAGAAACTAAGATGGAACTTTCGGAAAGGAAACTGGTGTCTGTTCAGTGATCTTACCAACAAATCTATTCCTGCAATTCCAATTAACTCTATCCCCTCTGAAGATTCCTACAGGCGCTTCCGCCAAGCCATCTTCAAAGCAGCTTCCCAAGCCATTCCTCGTGGGAGACGTGCTAACTATACACCTTGTCTTAATGCTGAATGCGAGCAACTACTAAAGCAGTATGATGAGTCGGGCGACCCAGATGCGGCTGACCATCTCATTGCCTCCCTGGATGCAGCACGCCAAGCCCGCTGGCAACAACTCACGGAAAGTCTGAACTTCACCCACTCAAGTAGGAAGGCCTGGAAGCTTCTTCACAGTTTGGGTGCCGGTAGCCAACCCCCTCCCGTCTCCCATCCTTGTGTATCTCCAAACTCAGTGGCCAGTCACCTAACTCAAGTTGGACATGCTAAGATCGACCCAGTCTGGAAAAGAGAAATTTCCCATGAGTGGTCATCCCACTTCCGGTTATCTTGTCCATCTTCAAAACTCTCTCCCTTTACACTGTCTGAACTGGAAGACACTTTGAAGAGGGTTAAACCGGGAACAGCTGCTGGCTATGATAACATCACCACAGAACTCATTCTTAATCTGGGCCCCGCGGCAAAGAAGTGGCTCTCTTCATTCCTGTCCCACATCTTGGAATCTGAGTCTATGCCCAAAGTTTGGCGTCGTGCGAAGATTATAGCGGTTTTGAAACCAAAGAAAGACCCAACACTGGCCGCCAGCTATAGACCAATTTCTCTCCTCTCCGTGTGTTACAAACTCCTTGAGAGGCTGCTTCTGTCACGTATTTCTCATCTTACAGAGAAATTCCTATCACCCGCCCAAGCTGGTTTCCACCCAGGAAGATCTACCAGCGAACAAGCCCTGGCCCTCTCAACTTACATTGAAAATGGATTCCAGAAGAATTTAAAGAAGGGTGCTGTCTTTGTTGATCTCACAGCAGCCTATGACACGGTCTGGCACCATGGTCTCCTAGTCAAGATCTCAAGATGCCTGCCTCCATGGGTGGCCAACACTATATCATTTCTTCTCCAAACAGAAGATTCCGGGTGCATCTGGGTGGCAAGTCTAACAGATGGAGACTTGTCTTAAGTGGCCTCCCCCAGGGCTCTGTTCTGGCTCCTACGCTATTTAATATTTACATCAATGACCTCCCAGAAACTTCTTCAAGGAAGTTCATCAATGCCGATGACATCTGCTGTGCAACTCGGGCATCAAAGTTCGACATCCTGGAGGAAACACTCATGAAAGACATGTCTCTGATATCTGATTACTGTAAAAAATGGCGACTAATCCCTAGCACTGCAAAAACGGTATCATCTGTTTTCCATCTACACCATGCTTCGGCCTCGTGTGAGCTTAATGTGCAGCTTGGCGGTACGAGGATCCGGCATGAAGCCCAGCCAGTCTATCTTGGCGTTACTCTCGATCACACTCTGTCATTTCACAAACATCTCATAAAAACTGCAGCAAAGGTGGGCGCGAGGAATAACATCATTGCAGGACTGGCCAGCTCCTCATGGGTCGCGAGCGCTTCCACACTACGATCATCATCTCTGGCATTATGCTATTCCACTGCAGAATACTGTGCCCCAGTATGGTTCAGTAGCCCCCGTGTGCACTTGGTCGATTCCAAATTATATTTCTCCCTGAGGATAATTTCTGGAACCATCCGTTCCACCTCGGTTCCATGGCTGCCAGTTCTTAGTAACATTGCCCTGCCAGATATTCGTCGGGATGTGGCATCATCTAAGTTCATTTCCCACGTCTACGCTCGACTGGACCTGCCAATATACGCGGATATCTTCGCCCACCCTGTTCAACGCTTGACGTCTCGTCACCCAATCTGGTCCCCTACGCCTACACTGAACTTCTCTGTTCCAGTCTCTTGGAAACAGAGCTGGCAGTCAGCTGAGGTAAAGAACAAACACCTCATCACAGACCCCTGCAAGCGTCAACCCGGCTTTGACCTAGCACGTTATGACTGGGCCCTCCTCAATCGCTATCGAACAGGCCATGGCCGGTGTGCCGCTATGTTCCATCGCCGGGGAGCCAGAGACGACCGGAACTGCCCCTGCGGCTCCAGACAGACTATGACCCACATAGTCAATGACTGCCACCTCTCCAGATTCAAAGGAGGTCTCGAAACTTTACATCAGGCTCAACCTGACGCTGTTGACTGGCTACGGAAGAAGGGCAAACGCTAGAAGAAGAAGAAGCCTGTTTATTCTAGTTCCTCTTGGTTCAGTTTTGGAAGGTCACTATTAATATTGACCCCTGAGGTCAAACACCCTTTAGAATCCTGTTCATTTCAGTCTTCTCCCCAGAAACTTCTACCTCTTAATTTCCCATCTCCTTCTAGTCTTTCAAGGTCAAATTCAAGATTTCTTTTAGCCACAAACTATCATTTGTTCACTGGAGCTATACATGTTTTACTTCTTGAATTACTCTGTAAATCATTTCTAAATTATGTTATGACTTCTCATGCCGTAATAGCATTTGATGTTAATTAGTTAGTGTTATATTTAATTTCCACTTCTATTTATGTTTATCTCTTAACCCAAAAGGCAAAATCTTTGAGGGAAGAAACCATGTCCAGCATATTTAATATTCCTTGTGGTGACTGCACACTATCAACAATCAATTTTTATCTCATCATTTATTAAACAATGTACCATGCAAACTCTGGGGCATGGGGGACATCACTGTGCGTAAAATAGACTTCATAGTTACTGCAATGAACATTGCAATCTATTGGGGAAACTAGATATTGATAGAATGCTGAAACAAGTACAATGATATTTCAGCCAATCGAGAGGCACAAGATGCTTCAAGGGCATCTAGGACTGGAAAGTCAGGGGAAAGCCTTTCTGAGATTTCTTCACTCTGTTAACTAGGGATAAATATGTTGCATTACACAGGGATAGAAAAAGGAGAGCATGGCTTATAAAGAAGTTTGGAACATATGACCAATGAGACAAGTGCAGTGTGTCTAGAGTCCTGTGGGTCACATTGCAAGAGGATAGAGAAAGGTAAGCTAAAGATTAACCTGCACAGCGAAGGGTAGACTAACCATATCATAGTAGCTTCCAAGCATGTTACGATTTTTATTTGAAACACAAAGGAAATCTATTCAATTATACTGAAAATATGCAATACACGATCAGTTTTCTACTTTAGAAATATTCCATTAGTTGCTCTGTAGATGATATATTGAAGTATCCAGAAATAAATTCAGGTAAGGAATTAACAAATCATTACAGTCGTGAAGGCTGTTGGTTTCATCATTTTATACTTGGGGGAAGGTGAGGAGGAGAGAGAAAGAAGTTAAGGGCATATAAGAGAACATAATTCTGATGAAAAAATATAATGGTATGGGATGTATTAGCAAAAATCAACAGAATTCTTATTTACATGTCTAAGAATATGCTCTTATCATTAATTGAGATTAGGAACCAGGACCAGGCTGGAGGGAGATAGAGCATTTGTAAAGATTTGAGAGATGCAAAGCAAGTAGTTACTTGTTACACAAAACAGAAAACAAACAAACAAAAAAACATATGGGTGGAAAGATAGCTGAGTCATTATACTAAGTGATAGTTGATGCTAGTTTAAAAAAGAACAGTTCAGAAGAGAACCTAGCACACAGTTGAAAGACAGAGGGAAAGAGGAGAGGACACAACAAAAGTGAAGCTTCCCCAGTGTGTTGGGAGCTAGCTTCAATTCTTAGTCACGTGCAGGGCAAAGCAAGCAAGCTCCCAGATGAGCTTTCCTGCTAGCCCTACCCATACCTTTAGATGAGTATCTCATTGTTCCATTATGAAGTTTATAGCTAAAGAAAATGTGTCTAAGGAAAAACAAAAATTCACAAAGCATGTTTTTGAGTTGATTTTTACCTATATAAGACTTGGTATATGCCTGTATAGGGTTGTACAACTAAGTTTATAGGGCAGGGAGAATTCTTGCTCCAAAGAATTTGTTTGACAGATTTTGTGTGAACAGAAAACTAATGTTTTGTTTTTAGATTAATCCAAGAAGTAAAAGCTCAGTTTAGAAAAAGCTGAACAGAGATGATTCAGTAACTATTTTGGTTTTTCTATGGGTGGCATGATCAGCTTGCTCCAGAGAGTTGGGTAGGCTGTGAAAGTTGACTTCCACTAACTACCTTTATCAGTAGTGCCTAAACTTTGGTACTGACACCTGCAGAGAAAGGCTGGCAAGCCTAAATAATGCACCAGGATATCTGTGGAAAGTAACGAAGGCTGAGAGAGTTCTCATTTCTCAGAAACTAGTTTCCCCTAGCCTAACTCGCACATCAACTTCTGTAATCAAAGATGAATACTTAAAGGTTTGCACAGCAGTAGAATGCAATGCAGCAACTACTTTTTGATGTCTCCAGTATGTAAAGAAACATTTCAAGAGCAAGAATCTAAAAGGTTCATACCTGTAAAATTTCTGATGCTGTACCAGAAAATATATGTCTCAATTTCTGCTTGTAGGGCCTCTCTCCAGGTAAGTTTGTAAAATAATTTCCCTTTTTTGAAGGGTGAATTTAAAATCTGGTGCAGGCAGAAAGCAATGACTACAAGTCTTTTTTTTTGTGTGTGTGTGTGTTTTTTCCCTTTTTTATTATTTATTTTTTGTAAGGCAGAACTCTGCTCAGTTCTGGCTTATGGTGAATGGTAGCACTAGGACATGAACCAAGAAACTTCAGTACCTCAGGCATGAAAATGTATCACTTAAATCACTTTTATTTATTTATTTATTTTGGCTTGGCCTCTTTTGTGTATATGTTTATAATGAGCATGCCTATAATTTTAAAAATTGGCACTAATGTGGCAGGCTGTGTTGTGAGTGGTAAGAAGTCAATGTAAGTCTTCAGTGATGTTCCTGATTGCTTTTTAAATAATGAAGTTAAAGAAATTCTTGCAGAAAACAGGCATAAGGTGATGTGACTTTTGCCCTGTTCCTATGGGGAAAAAAGCTTTTCCCTTCATGTCTTCATGTTTGACATACACTACTATTTTATGTCTACTCAGATCTATGTGAAAAGAATCAGCAACAGTAAGCTTACACTTAAGGGTCACTAATAAAGACTTTAAGTATTTTAAGCAAATTGCCACTTCATTGTTCATAGCTTTAAAGTTGCACACCCAAATAAGTAATAATCTAATAACTAGTTCATTTTGGCAAGGGTCAATCCTTGGTATGTGCTGGAAATTACAAAACTCTGGAAGCAGTCATCACTGATATGCACTGTGAAGGTTGGAAACTAGGAGTAATTTATATCGGTTTGTCGAGTGTTTAGTCTTTTATACTGATGCCTTAGTAAATGGTTTCAGAAAACTTTGGACAAATCTTGGACGTATTCAACACAAAAAGGAAATTTGTATGTCAAAATTTAGAATACATTCATAAGCTTGTGAAGTAAATCTCATAGGTAAAATTTCTTTTTTTTCTTCAAAGTTACTCTTATTTGAACACATAAATGTCATATAAAATTGTCCTGAGGATAAAAAAAAAACTAGAAAACAACAATTAAAGTTGATAGAAATAAATATGTTTACTAATTACTGCAGGGATAAAAAAAAAAAAAAAAACTATTGGCTGCATTGAGCCCAACCCATGAAGGCTGGAAAGGGACATCAGGCATTTGTTAAAAACAGTTGTTAAGACTCTTCTGTGTTTTTGCTGGCCAAGAAGTAACTATCATAAGGATGGCACTGGGGGGGCGGAATTCTGTCAGCCAAGTGTAGGATTCAGACTTTCAAACAGTGTGTGTGTGTGTGTGTGTGTGTGTGTGTTTCTTTTTTCTTTTAGATTTTAGTTGAAAATTAATGTAGGATCAACTCCTGGGTAGAGAACTCTTGGCTGTTCTATAATCGGTTCTGCTTTGCACATTGGAAGAATTTCATAATGTGTGGAATAATTAAAACAAATGTGGAATTCTAAATAAGTAAAATAATCAAAGGGGCACTTATGATTTTGTTCTAGCACATTGGCTGCAGCTGGTTTCATTTTACTCTTTTTATATTAATTTAGCTCCTATTATCATGCCATTTTTTACCTTTGGCTACAACATTCATTACATTACACTGAGGTTAATTGCAAGATATTTTAAAAAAAATTTTATATATATATATTTTTTTAATATTTATTTTATTTATTTATTCCCTTTTGTTGCCCTTGTTGTTTTATTGTTGTAGTTATTATTGTTGTTGTCGTTGTTGGATAGGACAGAGAGAAATGGAGAGAGGAGGGGAAGACAGAGAGGAGGAGAGAAAGATAGACACCTGCAGACCTGCTTCACCGCCTGTGAAGCGACTCCCCTGCAGGTGGGGAGCCGGGGTTCGAACCGGGATCTTTATGCTGGTCCTTGTGCTTTGCGCCACCTGCTCTTAACCCGCTGCGCTACAGCCCGACTCCCTAATTGCAAGATATTTGACATAGTCATTGTTCCTTTATATATGTAAAAACATGAAAACTACTGAGTATAATCTTGACTAAGTAGTCGGCAAAATATGGATCTCTTGTTATTTGAATGATGGAAGTAGTAATGCTCTGATGATGACATGATATAAAACCTGAGATTTGATTCCTTTCATGTGTATACATTTCTTTTGCCACTCATCTGGGTTGCTTCTAGGTTTTGGCTATTACAAATTGTGCTGCTATGAACATAGATATACACAGATCTCTTCTGGTAGGTGTTTTTGTGTCCTATGGGTAAATTTCCATCAGAGAAATGAATAGGTCATAGGGTAAATCTATTCCTAGTGTTCTGAAAAGTCTCCAGACTGTTTTACACAAAAGTTGAATCAAATTGCACTTCCACCAGAAGTGTATTCTCCACATCTTCTCCAAATTTATTTTTTTCTTTTTGCCTCCAGTCACTGGGACTCAGTGCCAGCACTATGAATCCACTGTTCATAGTGGCCTTTTTTTCTTTTTTCTCCATTTTTTTCTCCATTCTCCATATCTATAGGACAGAGAGAAATTAAAAGAGGAAGGGGAGATAGATAGGGAGAGAGAAAGAAGTGTCTCTGCTATAGTGGGGAGTGAGGTGTCAAACCTGGGTCCTTGCACGTAGTACTATATGCACTTAATGAGGTGCACCACTGCCCCCACCATCACCCCCACCCCCACCCCCGGGTCAATGAGTATTTAGGCTTTTTTCAGTCTTTGGGTACTGTATATAGTGCAACAATGAGCACAGGAGGGGTGTGTGTCTTCCTTTGGATAAACGCCTGAGAGTGATAATGCTGCATCATAAAGCATTTGGGATGCATTGGATCGACCTTCTCGTGGTGCATCCCGTGAGTACCCATTCATTGGGGAAACTGACGATCCTTCCTAGCCGACTGAATCCACATGGATCCCAGTCAATTTCAAAGCCAGCAACAAGCAGCTTTACATCAGGCTCAACCTGCCGCTGTTGACTGGCTACTGAAGAAGGGGAAACGCTAGAAGAAGAATCATAAAGCAATTGTATTTTTACTGAAGCGCACTCTATATACTTATGCAAAGAAGCTGCACTTGTTTGCATTCCCACTAAAGGTGGAACAGAGTCTGGTTTCCTCTACAACTTTGCCTACAACAGTTGTTTCCTTGTTTTGTTAATACAGGCAATCTTCTTATGTCTGTGGGCCATAAGTGTCCCTTCTTTAGAAAATTGTCTCTTTATGGGGCCAGATAGTGGGTGGCACACTTGGTTGAGCACACATGTTACAATGTGTAAAGAAAGACCCAGGTTCAAACCCTTGGTCCCCACCTGCAAGGGGAAAGTTTCAAGAGTGGTGAAGCAATGTTGCAGGTGTCTCCCTGAATTTCCCTATCACCCCCTTCCCTCTTGACTCCTGGCTCTCTATCCAATAAATAAATAGAGATAATTAAAAAAAAATAACTTGACAAAAAGAAAACTGTTTATTGTTTGGCCTATTTTTTTATTGGTTTATTTATTTTCCTTTGTAGAGTTCTTTATATATGTTTTAAATCAGTAGCTTATAAGATATGTGATGTGCAAATATCTATTCTCATTTACTGGGTTGCCTGGTTATCCTTGTGTAGTTTGCTTTCTATTGTATCTATGTGCAGGAGTTTTTAGTTTGTTGTAATCCCATTTATTTACTTTTTTTTTCCTTCTCCATGCTCATGGTGGGGTGGAATCTCCAAATACATCTTTGACATGAAGATTTTACAGTGTTTCACCAGTGATTTATTCTGCAAATTTTAGAGTTTCTGTCCTAATATCCAGGTCTGCCAAGATCCAAGTCCTGACCCAAAACTGAAAGAAATGAATGTCAGACACTATAGCTAGTGTAAGAGACAATGTCTGGAGGGACTGCACCAGTTTTGCCCACAATACAGGACTCCATGAGTACAGCAGCTCTGACATCTCACTCGTTTTATTTGGTGAGCAAAAGGGTTACATCAAAGAGGAAGATTTTCAAAAAGATGATAAAAAAGTCTATGTCTGCAAAACCTTCAAAGGTGGGTTACCCACAAGTCAGACCTTGTGGTGTCTGCACCATTGTAGACATTAATCTTTATGTCCTTCCTGTACATTCCTCAACCTTTTGGGGGGTGTTGGTATCATGCCTAGGTTCGTAAGATAAAACCTTTGCTTCTGGGAAGTTCTTTGACAGGATCTAGTACCAACTTGTGATACCCACCAAACACCCACTCATCCCAGTAGAGAAAATGTGATAGGGAAGAAAATGAGTCTTTGTAATAATCTTTTCTCAAGTTTCCTCATAGTGGATACAAAACTGTGAACAACTAGTAGCTGCCACATAGTCTCTAATGTAGTTGAATAACGTTTAACAATTCCCAATACAGATCTTTGATGCATTTTTATTTGATTTTGGAGTATAGTCTTTGGTGGTGGTCTAGTTTTACTTTTCTACATGTGGCTGTCCAGATTTTATGTTGAGGAACTGTCCATCTATTCCCAATTTCCAGAGTGTCTTTACCATAAATTTATGTTGGGTCTTGTAAAATGCTTTGTCAGAATCAGCTGATAGGATCATGTGATTTTTCTATCTTTCTCTTTGTTGATATGATGTGATATAACAATATCCCTTAGATCATAAGTTAAGCCCCCTAAAACTTTCCGAATTCCTTTCTCTGACAATGTGCTGTTGCTTAATTGCCAAAATAGCATCACGAGCTGCCTCTAACCATGGCTTCTTAAGTCCCAAGAATCTTTCCCTTTCCCCTTTTTCATCCAATGACCACATTTGCCCCCACTCACTTGTAGCTAAGTGAGTTTCACAAAATGTCACAGTTGTGAATTTGCAATTTTTTCAGGTGGTTTTCTTGTTACTTTAACTAGTTTATCAGGGGAGCAAGCTCTGGAGGTTGGTTGTGATTTATTTTCCTAGCCTGCTGCAGGGGTGTGTGTGTGGGGTGGGGTGGGGAGTTAGGGGACATGAGCCTTTAGTTCTCATCCAGGCTTTTCTTTAAACACTGGTGTGTCCTTGTGGGTAGATCAATATCCTGTTGCCACTGAGTTTACAGTTTAAGTCCCCAGAAATTCCCCACCTTCCCATCTCCAACGATGTCTTCCTCTGCATAGCTACTAAGATGGAACCAGCTACCTAAGAATGGCTTGTGAAGTCCTTAGAATCTCTCCTTCACTGTGTCTCCATTCTACACACTACACATGCCTGCATCCACCTATGTTTAAATGAGTTTCTTAAAGCATCCCAGTTGTAATTTGGTGAATTTTCAGGTGATTGTTCATTGCTTTAATGAATTGGTCGGGTGAGTGGTGTATGGAGCTGTCACTTCATGGCCGTGCCTCTGGAGTTCCCCTCCTAATTTGAATTGTTGATGTAATATTTAAGAAATTAACTAAAGAGATCAATAAGAAATGCTTGTTTCAAATGATGGCTAGAATGAGTTTGAAAGTCAGTTGAATAGAGAAAATAACTGAAAAAGTTTTCCAAATGACATAAATTCTCTAATTTAGAAATTCTAGGACTTTTTACTTCCAGGCTGAGATCTCAGAATACACCATATGCATCAAACACCAATCATCCCCTCTGTCAATTATCTTCCATGAATACGTCACATGCAATTTTCTGTCATCATTTCACCAGTTATTTTTATTCAAGTAAAATATCCATATTGTTAGTTCAGCAGTGAAGTTCTTAGTTCATTAATACATCTAGAATCAAAGCTACAACTGAGATATTTGTATATTTTTAAACCATAATACCTCCCAGTTTCATTTTCTGAACCACCTTAAACTAGAGTTAAAATGTACTCCAGTATGTCTTTCTGTATCTCTCTCTCTGTATTTCTCTCCCTCTCCCCCTTTCTCTCATTAAAATAAAACAAATAAAATGTACTAAAATCAAATGAAAAAGTAATAATACATTGTCATAATAAATAAGTGTTATATGCATTAGTGCATTTTAAATCTCTTTATTGGGAGAGATAATGATTTCCAAAATAGTTGTTGCTTATTTACAGTTCCTTACCCTCCTTAATAGATGTTTGCATATGACAGCCATGCCTTTCTCTCTCTCTTTCTGTTATACTTGATAAGATAAGACAGAGAGAAATTGAGAGGGGAGAGGAGATAGAGAGGGGGAGAGAGAAAGACACCTGCAGACCTGCTTCATTGCTCCTGAAATATCTCCTTTCAGGTCGAGAGCAGAGGCTCAAACCTGGCTCCTCGTGCATGGTAATATGTGTGCTTAACTGGGTGTGCCACCACTTGGCCCCCATAAATTATTTTATAGATAGACAAATATACATTAAATTATTTTTCCAAAGTGAAATCCTGTACATTGAAATGAGTTTTATATAAAATTCATAAACTTTGCAGCTATATAATAAATTAATTTTATTTTTTAATATTTATTTATTTATTTAGTATAGACCAAGAGAAATTGAAAAGAATGGGGAAGAAAGAAGGACCAAGAAATAGAGACACCTACTCTACTGCTTCATTGCTTGTGACGTTTTCCCCCTGCAGGTGGGGACCGAGCGTTTGAACTCAGATCTGCCAGCATTTGTAACATGTGTGCTCAACCAGGTGTATCACTACGTGGCCCCATAAAGTAATTTTGACTGAGTTATCTTATACTGTATGGAAATAGATAATAGGAAAAAAATCATCAAAAAAAAAAAGCACAACGAAATATTTTGCCTCCAGAAATATAAATAAGCATTGTGTGATAAAGATAAAATAGACTTCTGCCTTATGGGGAACACATGTCCCAATGCATGGCTTTTTAGCAGTAGCCATGGTTTGAGGATCAGATCCAGCACTATGCATCCTCTTTATAAAATATTCTTGTCAGATGTACAATTTATTTTTATTTTATTTTTTATTTTTTAAAAACAATTTTAACTTGATTTATTTGTTATTGGGTAGAGACAGAAAGTAATTGTGAGAGAAGGGGGAGATAGAGAGGAAGAGAGACAGAGAAATACCTGCATACCTCTCCACCACCTGTGGAGCGACTCCCCTGCAGGTGGGGAGCCCAGGGCTTGAACATGTATCCTGACCGGTCATTGCGCTTTGCACCACGTGCTCTTAACCCGCTGCGCTACTGCCTGACTCCCTATTTTTTTTTTTTTTTTTTAAATTTTTTTTGGTTGTTGTGACAACATAGGAATTCATTGTTTCAGGACAATTTTTTGAGATAGAAATGCAGAGACAAAAAGAGACACAGAGAAAAACACTACATCGTCAGTACCAATACATCCTTCAGTGGTGGGGGGGCCAAGCCCGAACCTGGGTCTTACCCATGACCCATGACAAATCAATCACACTACAAGAAGGAGCTATTTTTTTTAGCATTAAGGATTATTTTTTAAGATTTTATTAAGAATTATTAAAATAGTAAAATGATACAGACACTAAAGAATAAAAATGTGACCAAAAAAGCAAATGTGCTTTAAAAAAGACTAAGATATTTGGCCCTTTACAATAATTTTTATCAACTTTGACTATAGTACATATATTTTCCTTTGAAATTGTTATAAAATGTTATTAGATTCCTCACCAATTAAATAATAACAGAAAAGTTTGGATATATGTTCATTTTACTTTTTTTATGAAATAGAGGATGTTCTCTTTCTTGAAACTTAAAATTTTAGTATCCCTACATAAAGTTTATAACTTCTACAGTTGGCAAAAATCAACTTTAGTACTTATTAATTTAAACACAATGGAAACTAACTTAATTTTCAAATAAGGAATAAAAATGAACACTAGAAATCCTTAACTTTAAAATTTAATAGACCTCTCCATGTAGGCATTTACATTTAGCAAAAAAACACTCTATAATCTATGTAAATATATGATTATATACCCTAGTTTGCTTTTCAAAACCACTCATCAACTTAGGACTGATGGAGTGTCTAGTATTGCCTTCATTAATTTTTTTTCAGAGATGTGAGAGAAAGAAAGTAATCATACTTTAAATCTTGTTATTATAAGTAAGATTATGATTTACGCTCCCTATAAATAAAGGCCAGCCATCCAGTGCCAAAATAAATGCTGGTCATTTATATAATAGCGAAATCCTAAGTAGCAATTTTGTCAGGAACCTAGAATTTATACATTGCATTAACTTGATAACATTTGAGATTTAATAAAGAATTGAAAATGTGATGGTGTTAGATTTTCAATTGCTTTCCACAATGCTTATGACAAAGTAAAAACAAAAACTTAATAAATTGCTACTAACTAAAATGAATTAGTTATAAACTTAGTTTCTGGATTATAAAAAAATCGACTGATGAAATCTATACAGTATAAAATACATATCATCTCCCAAACCCAGTATCGTATTCTAATATTATTCTGTCTTATTAAATCACCATATTTCATCTGTCATATTTGTTTTATTACTCAATTATTTTATGCAGGTAGAAAATTTTTAGCTCAGATTATATTTTGCCATATACTGTAAATATTGTTTGCATTATGTTGAAGTCAAAGGTGGAGTGAAATAGCTTTCTTGGAAGCAACTATTGAAGATCATAGGAGATGCATAATGAAACAAGTTGTGGGGGTTTATTCAGATTCTCCTTAATACAACCATAAGGAGCCAAGAGAACTAACATTGATCTAGGAGAAAAAAAAAATAAATGTAACATCAAAATACCTCTTGAAATAGAAGCTATCAAACATTTTTGTCAAAATTGGAGTACATATTCTTGAAAATTATAAAATTCTACTACATCATGTATAATTTGGGGCACAAGTATTAGCATAAAGTGTTGCATAGTTTCTTAACTTTTGCACCAAAAGATGTTTTTCATCCAGGTAGAAACATCAAGAGAACTCTGCATGAAAGAAAAATATTAGTATGGAAGATCAGAGGGAGACCAAACTTCTAAGGATTCTACAAAATGCTCATCTCAAGTTGGACATTCCCATCAATTAATTTATTTACAAATTCAAAAAAAATCAAATGTTACAATCAAATATTGAGACCAAAGAATTAAAGAATGAATTCTAGCTGTCACACTGATGAAGCTGTTTTATCCCTAAACATAAAATTATTAAGGTATGTGGATATTTTCACTGAAATGATTTGAAATGTAGCTTTTGATTGTGAAATAGCCTTTGTTCCAGAGGAACAAAGATTTATCTAAATCTAAAATGCTTCAGGTAGAGATAAATCTAAAAGACTTCAGGTAGAGCAAGAAAATAAAAATTAATACTGTATTCTGAATTTAAAATGTTCAGTATAAAAATTAAAATTACATCACAATCAGAGTTAATTTAAGGAAACAATCTCTATGGATTTGCTCTTATAGAATATATAATGAGGAAAAAAATTAGAACATTTTAAACTGAAGAGCAGTTAAGCTCTTTGGTTATAGTGCTGTGCATAGCATTCATTCAAAATATTTAGAATGACTCACAACTGCTTAATTATTCTCCTAATATTCCATGGAGAACTGAGATTGTGGGTGAAACTAAGAAAGGGAAATTTAAGGTACTTCCTGACATAGGAAAATATTGGATTACAAGAATAATCTTGAAGGAAAAGTAAATGATAGAAGTTTAATCACTAGGGACATACAAAAGTCAACAGTACAAACATATTAAAAAGTTTATTTTAGGAATCAGTTTTCCCTTGTTGGAGTATGTGTGTGGACTGAACTGCTTACTTGATCTTTCCTCATCTCTATTGTTCATTTCTGTGCCTGAATTTGAGTAGAGAAAGCAACTTCCCTAACATTTGAGATTGTATTATTGATCTGATGCTGCCTGACTTGCTGACATTTGACCACCTAACAAAAATTATGAAAACAATCTTAATGCTGTTCTCTTGATAGCTGCCCACTACTAATCTGATGTGCACAGCCTCTCAAAATTATGAAATAACTCATAATAATCTGTGACCAAACACAGAAAACCATTAAATGAAACAGGGTTTACTTTACTGGATGACACCACACTGGAAACTTTACAGATACTGAGTGAGTTCATTAAGGCAATTATGCCTTAAATTCTGGAAAGACACAACTGACTTGGTCATGGTTAGTGTTAGTGATTTCCTGTGGTGTGGTGTTTATGATAGCAGCATAAACCCAGCATGAAGTTACATTTGCCTGGGGGCAGTTGTAACTTAAGTGTTTGCTTTTTTGACATTTGTTCTTATTTCTGAGAAAGAACATGCATTTTTGTTGGTTTGTTTGTTCAATCTTTATTCTTAGGGGGAAAAAAAGACAATAGAACCTATATGACTTAGCAATGTATATTATAAATGTGTTTGCCAGAGGAAGTAGAATCCTACTGTCTTTGGACAAAGTAACCTATTATTTTGTACATGTTCCTAATACTGACATATTTAGATTTTCTTTTTCCTTGAGAAGTGGTATTCTCTAAATCAATATTTCTTTTCCTTAAATTACGGAGCAATGGAAATAAATAAATAATATTAACAACAATAATAATAATAACTTTTGAGATTCATGAAAATTGATCAACATCTGCTTACTGTTACAAGATATGGGACCTTTCAATGTTTTATTTATTAAAAAACACTAAGCAGGGAGTCGGGCGGTAGCACAGCGGGTTAAGCGCATGTGTCGTAAGGCGCAAGGACCGGAGTAAGGATACCGGTTCGAGCCCCTGCCACCCCACCTGCAGGGCAGTTGCTTCACAGGCGGTGAAGCAGGTCTGCAGATGTCTATCTTTCTCTTCCCCCTCTGTCTTTCCATACTCTCCATTTCCCTCTATCCTATCTAACAATGACATAAATAACAACAATAATAACTACAACAAGGGCAACCAAAGGGAAAATAAATAAACAAAAAATTAAAGAAAAATTTTAAAAAGCCACTAATCAGAGAAGTACTCCATGCATATACTTCATACCAATCTGAGTTACGTTTTTGCCTTTTCTTCAACAAGTCATAGCTCTTGTTCTCTCTCCTCTGCGTAAAGTTTTAGATTTCATGGTAAAAAAGACTTATCATATATACTGACTTGTTGTCAAATATATGCTAATGACAATGTGCACAAGATATAGCAAATTTCTTAATAAAACCAAATGAGAAGAACTTCTCTGCTGTTGGCTCTGTCTTTGACAATCTGTACGTGCACAGCAGATGGGGACTTTAAAGAACTGCTCATTCTACATTGATTCAGTCACAGTTAGTTTGAGGGTTGTGTAAATCCTGATAGAGTTGCATTTCTCACTTATCACAAAGTATATAAATTCATAGAAATACACATCTTTTTTACACCAATGTCTAGAATATATACTCCAGTAGTTCAGAGTTTAGTATGCAGGAGTCTAGAGTTGCTTTTTTTTTCTCCCCACTCCCCTCTTTGGTCCTTCTGAAAGTGATTTTGCTTTTCTTGTCTGAAAGACAATTTCTTTGGACATTTTTGAGTTCCAAATACCAGGCATGGTAAGGAGGGCATTTGCTGATATCAGATGTCATTATTTACATGTATTGTCTAATCTCAAGTTGGATTAAAAATACATCTATTTTTGTAGATCTTTTCATTGGCAAACTTAAACTGTACTAATCAGAACAGTGAAGCTTTAAATAAGCCCTGTGACATACTTACAATCTCTGTACTTAAAAGATTATGCATTGTAAATCTTTTGATAGGGCCAAAATTAAATAACCATGAATTATTCAGTGACAAGTTGAAGGATTCAACTGTAGATTGGTTCTATTTGTTAAAGCTAAGTAAATAAGGAGTTGGCAGTGTGCCTTCTCCTTCTATTTGTAGGTTGTGACTTTTCAAGCACTCTGTGACTTTTCAAGCACCCTTCTCTGTGGGCATCAGTGCTGAATTGTAGAGTAGCTGAGTGAAAAAAACAACTTTAGGTTTTTGGACTGGGCCCAGGGAAGTCCCTAGGAAATAACAAGGCAGAACTGTTTATATAAGAGAGAGAAACTTGTTTATAACAGATTTAAAACATTTTACCCATTTTGCAAAGCACAATTAAGTAAAATAAACAGCAAATTATAAAATGGAATAATAAATAAGCAAAAAGCATATTCAGTTCTAACAATGTTGTATATGCATTACCTACCTTGGGGGTAAACTTGCAATTACTAGATATTTGTCAAATGAGAAACAGTCCATGGAGTCAGACAGGCTTTGGCTGAATCCTGACAACTTTATAGTTGTGGATGCCTAAACAGCTGGCTTAACTTTATTGATTCTTAGAGAGTACTCAGGTCCTATTATAGCTGATAAATTTTTTCCTTGTTATTTTATTTTTATTTATCTATTTATTTATTTATTTATTTCCTTTGTTGCCCTTGTTGTTTTATTGTTGTAGTTATTATTGATGTCATTGTTGTTGGACAGGACAGAGAGAAATGGAGAGAGGAGGGGAAGACAGAGAGGGGGAGAGAAAGATAGACACCTGCAGACCTGCTTCACCTCCTGTGAAGCGACTCCCCTGCAGATGGGGAGCCTAGGACTCCAAGCAGGATCTTTATGCAGGTCCTTGTGCTTTGTGCAACGTGCGCTTAACCCGCTGTGCTACCGCCCGACTCCTGATACAATTTTTATATTGATAATAGTTATCCAAACTGATATTAATACTTTATCCAAACACACCTGATCAATTTTTGTGCAGTTATTTCTTTTTGATGATACTAACTGCCATAGTTCTCTTTTCAAAAGTCTTTAAACTAGTGCAACTTTCTCTCTCTCCTCTCTCTCTCTCTCTGTTTTATTTCCACCAGAGTTATGACCTGGGCTCGGTTCCAGCAGTACAAATCCACTGTTCTTTCTAATTTTTATTAGCTAGGACAGAGAGAAGTTGAGAGGGAATGGAAGACAGAGAGGGGGAGTGAGAGATAGACACCTGTGCATTTGCTTCAATGCTTCTGAAGCAGATCCTCTGCAGGTGAGGAGAGGGGCTGGAACCCAGTACCTTGCTCATGGTGATATGTGTGTTTAACTGGGTGTCACACCCCTTTTCTTTCTTCTAGATAGTCTCTTTGATTTTTCAACTTTCTTCTTTGATTTTCAATGATAGGGTGACTAGTATCTTTTTTAAAAATTTTCTTTATTGGGAGATTAATGTTTTACATTCGACAGCAAATGCAACAGTTTGTGCATACATAACATTCCTCAGTTTTCCACATAACAATACAACCCCCACTAGGTCCTCTGTCATCCTTTTTGGACCTTTGCTCCCCACCTCCACCCTGCCCCCAGCCAGTCTTTTACTTTGGTGCAATACGCCAACTCCAGTGCAGCTTCTACTTGTGTTTTCTCTTCTGACCTTGTTTTTCAACTTCTGTCCATCTCATATTCATCCTTCTGTTTTTGACTTATTTCACTTAACATGATATCTTCAAGCTCCATCCAAGATGGGCTGAAAATGGTGAAGTCACCGTTTTTAATAGCTGAGTAGTATTCCATTGTATATATATAACACAACTTGCTCAGCCACTCATCTGTTGTTGCTTCCAGGTTTTGACTATTACAAATTGTGCTGCTAAGAACATATGTGTGTTGGGATCCTTAGGATATATCCCCAGGAGAGGAATTACAGGATCATAAGGTAAGTCCATTTCTAGCCTTCTGAGAGTTTTTCAGACTGTTCTCCACAGAGGTTGGACCAACTGACATTCCCACCACCAGTGAACGAGCACAAATACGACATCTGTACATAATTTTGACAAAAGATAAGTTGTATAGAAATAAAAAATATGTGAACCGACTTTTTTCAAAATCAGAAAATGTGTGCATCATTTTAAATTAGTTTCTTTGTTAAGAAATCATATCTCTGTGGATTATTTTATAATAAAATAATCATAGCAGGTTAAGTGCAGGTGGCGCAAAGCTCAAGGACCTGCGTAAGGATACGGGTTCGAAGCCCTCTGCTCCTTACCTGCAGGAGAGTTGTTTCACAATCAGTGAAGCAGGGCTGCAGGTGTCTATCTTTCTCTCTCCCTCTCTGTCTTCCCCTCCTCTCTCCATTTCTCTCTGTCCTATCCAACAACATTTACAATAATAACTACACAATGAAACAAGGGCAACAAAAAAAAAGAGAATAAATAAATAAATATTTTTTTAAGTTTTTTAAAAAGGAAGTTTAAAAAAATAAATGAAACCCAAAGCTGTTAGGATATTCACAAATTCAAGTATGTTGACTGAAAGGTTAACATTTAAAGAGTTCAGACTGATTTTTCACTGTCTGCAACACTAGAGCTGCTTTAATGTATTTTTGAAATTATCTTTTAAATAATTTTATTGGGGGATTAATGATGTAAAGTTCTTTACACTTGGGTACAATTTCTTACTTTTCTGTGATAAGTGTCTGCAAAACATTTTCACCCCCAACTTAGGCCATTTTTCCATCATCATTTATTTATTGCTTTTACTCCACCATATTTGATATTTCCATGGAATTTTTACATAGATTCCTTCGATCAGTTCCATGATTTAACTACTTTCCTTTAATTTCACTGTGTTATCTTGTACTTATCTTTTTTTTAATTCTGACTCTGCTTGTATTATTATTTTTTTTAAATATTTATTTTATTTATTTATTCCCTTTTGTTGCCCTTGTTGTTTTATTGTTGTAGTTATTATTGTTGTTGTCGTTGGATAGGACAGAGAGAAACGGAGAGAGGAGGGGAAGACAGAGAGGAGGAGAGAAAGATAGACAACTGCAGACCCGCTTCACCGCCTGTGAAGCGACTCCCCTGCAGGTGGGGAGCCGGGGTTCGAACCGGGATCCTTATGCCGTTCCTTGTACTTTGCGCCACCTGCGCTTAACCTGCTGCGCTACAGCCCGACTCCCTCGGCTTGTATTATTTTATTGAGAGCATAGTTTAAGTTCCAATTCTCTATCAACAATTTTTAATTACACAAGCCTACCTTTTAAATTTTTTAATGTGAAATATTTTTCACTGTCCCTAGAGCATTTTGCTTTATTTATTTCTTCGCTGGCAGATTGATTGGCTTTGTTTCCTTCATTATTCATTCCTGATTCTCTGCTTGATGTTTGACTCTAAACAGTGTAAGTCGATTGTTTTTGAAATTCCAATGAATTCTCTGGTGATGTAAGGCTCCTCTAAGATTTCAAGCTCTACAGTGGCTGGTAATTTTCCATGATCAGATCATAGGTAACTGAGAAGCATGAAGATAGTGAAGATATTCAGCTCGTCAACGTATATAAGCCTCCCAGTGCCTTATGGGATAATGAGGTCCTGCCTAGCCCGAATCACCCAGCCGTTTACGTTGGAGACTTTAATAGTCATCACCAAGACTGGGGATATTCCTCCACTCGTGCTGACGGCTCTATCTTAGCCGACTGGGCTTCAGCGAATGACCTCTCCCTATTATACGATCCCAAACAGCCAGGCTCTTTTCACAGTGCTAGATGGAATAAAGACTCGTCACCCGACCTGTGCTGGATCAGCACAGTCAACGGCCAAGCCTTTCCCGCTATGAGACAAGTTCTCAAGATCTTCCCGCACAGTCATCACCGCCCAGCTATCATCCACATTGGTCTCCAGCTCCCACTGATTCTGTGCTCGGAGAAACTAAGATGGAACTTTCGGAAAGCAAACTGGCGTCTGTTCAGTGATCTTACCAACAAATCTATTCCTGCAATTCCAATTAACTCTATCCCCTCTGAAGATTCCTACAGGCGCTTCCGCCAAGCCATCTTCAAAGCAGCTTCCCAAGCCATTCCTCGTGGGAGACGTGCTAACTATATGCCTTGTCTTGATGCTGAATGCGAGCAACTACTAAAGCAGTATGATGAGTCGGGCGACCCAGATGTGGCTAACCATCTCATTGCCTCCCTGGATGCAGCACGCCAAGCCCGCTGGCAACAACTCATGGAAAGTCTGACTTCACCCACTCAAGTAGGAAGGCCTGGAAGCTTCTTCACAGTCTGGGTGCCTGTAGCCAACCCCCTCCTGTCTCCCATCCTCCTGTATCTCCAAACTCAGTGGCCAGTCACCTAACTCAAGTTGGACGTGCTAAGATCGACCCAGTCTGGAAAAGAGAAATTTCCCATGAGTGGTCATCCCACTTCCGGTTATCTTGTCCATCTCCAAACTCTCTCCCTTTACACTGTCTGAACTGGAAGACACTTTGAAGAGGGTTAAACCGGGAACAGCTGCTGGCTATGATAACATCACCCCAGAACTCATTCTTAACCTGGGCCCTGCAGCAAAGAAGTGGCTCACTTCATTCCTGTCCCACATCTTGGAATCTGAGTCTATGCCCAAAGTTTGGCGTCGTGCAAAGATAATAGCGGTTTTGAAACCAAAGAAAGACCCAACACTGGCCGCCAGCTATAGACCAATTTCTCTCCTCTCCATGTGTTACAAACTCCTTGAGAGGCTGCTTCTGTCACGTATTTCTCCTCTTACAGAGAAATTCCTATCACCCGCCCAAGCTGGTTTCCGCCCAGGAAGATCTACCTGCGAACAAGCCCTGGCCCTCTCAACTTACATTGAAAATGGATTCCAGAAGAATTTAAAGACGGGTGCTGTCTTTGTTGATCTCACAGCAGCCTATGATGCTATGGTCTGGCTCCGTGGTCTCCTAGTCAAGATCTCAAGATGCCTGCCTCCATGGGTGGCCAACACTATATCGTTTCTTCTCCAAAACAGAAGATTCCGGGTGCATCTGGGTGACAAGTCTAGCAGATGGAGACTTGTCTCAAGTGGCCTCCCCCAGGGCTCTGTTCTGGCTCCTACACTATTTAATATTTACATCAATCACCTCCCAGAAACTTCTTCAAGGAAGTTCATCAATGCCGATGACATCTGCTGTGCAAATCAGGCATCCAAGTTCGACATCCTTGAGGAAACACTCACGAAAGACATGTCTCTGATATCTGATTACTGTAAAAAATGGCGACTAATCCCTAGCACTGCAAAAACGGTATCATCTGTTTTCCATCTACACCATGCCTCGGCCTCGCATGAGCTTAATGTGTAGCTTGGCGGTACGAGGATCCGGCATGAAGCCCAGCCAGTCTATCTTGGCGTTACTCTCCATCGCACTCTGTCATTTCACGAACATCTCATAAAAACTGCAGCAAAGGTAGACGAGAGGAATCACATCATTGCAAGACTGTCCAGCTCCTCATGGGGCGCGAGCGCTTCCACACTACGATCATCATCTCTGGCATTATGCTATTCCACTGCAGAATACTGTGCCCCAGTATGGTTCCGTAGCCCCCATGTCCACTTGGTCGATTCCAAATTATATTCCTCCATGAGGATAATTTCTGGAACCATCCGTTCCACCCCGGTTCCATGGCTGCCAGTTTTTAGCAACATCGCCCCGCCAGATATTTGTCAGGATGCAGCATCATCTAAGTTCATTTCCCAGGTCTATGCTCGACTGGACCTGCCAATATACGCGGATATCTTCGCCCACCCTGTCCAACGCTTGACATCTCGTCACCCAATCTGGTCCCCTACGCCTACACTGAACTTCTCTGTTCCAGACTCTTGGAAACAGAGTTGGCAGTCAGCTGAGGTAAAGAACAAACACCTCATCACAGACCCCTGCAAGCGTCAAGCCGGCTTTGACCTGGCACGTTATGATTGGGCCCTCCTCAATCGCTATCGAACAGGCCGTGGCCGGTGTGCCGCTATGTTCCATCGCTGGGGAGCCAGATACGACCCGAACTGGGTCGTATGTCATAGTATGACATACCCTGTGGCTCCAGACATACTATGACCCACATAGTCAACGACTGCCACCTCTCCAGATTCAAAGGAGGTCTCGAAACTTTACATCAGGCTCAACCTGACGCTGTTGACTGGCTACGGAAGAAGGGCAAACGCTAGAAGAAGTAGTGAAGAGTGCATTTTACTATCTGGTCTCCTATCATCAAAGTTTATCCTTTGTTTTAGATGAAATAAAGAGCAAAGTCAAATATTGAAAAATGCAAGTCGTGTATGATCACATGTCCAACTTATTCAAGAGGAATACGATGATTAAACTGAGATTGAAGCCAAATGTACAGAGATCAGAAGATGACAGGAAAATAATACCTAGCACTTCTTTTTTGTTTTAATTTTCACTGTGTTTTAGTATGCACTGTTTATGCTTATAGTGACTGAGAAATATTTTGTTTTTTCAAATGTGCCTCAGAAAATTTATTACTTGTACCCATCACTCAACTAGTAAGTTGAAAATCTAAGGTTTGGGACTAGGTAGTGGTGCTCCTGGTTGAGGGAACATGTTACAACACTCAAAGGTTCGAGCCCCAGATCCCCACCTACAGGTGATGCTTCTTCACAAGTGGTGAAGGAGTGCTGCAGGTGTCTCTCTGTCTCTCCCTCTCTCTATCTCTTCACCTTCCTCTCAATTTATGTCTATGTCTACCCACTAAATAAAGAAATTTTTAAAAAATTGAAAAAGAAAATCTAATCTTGAATTTTCCTGGTTCCAACATTCCTATTCGTTACACTATACTCTCCTATATAGAGGACAATTTTCAAGATTCACTTTATACAGTGTATAATTCACTAGTACTATGCATGATGACAACAGAGAGATGATACCAAGCAATCTCCTTAATTTCTTTCTTCACCTTCATGATAGATGTTAGCACACCACACATTTCACTGAGTTGTCATCTTTACCCACCACAGAACAAAAGGCTTATTCTAGCTCTGCCACTAAGAATTTGTACAGCTAACCTCTGCTTTTTGTTTTTTGTTTGTTTATTTGTTTTGTGGTTTTTTTTTTTCCATGAGTACTGCTCAGTTCTGGCTTCTGATGGTGCTACAGGTTGAAACTGAGAGCTCAGAGCCTCAGGTTTGAAAACAATTTGCATACCCATTATGCGAATAATTTGCAGACCCCTGTTTCCCCTTGACATACCTTTGTCATAGCTTATAACTGTGCATATGCATATATACCTTTCAGTGCTCACATTACATGATTCAGTCACTTTTAAGGAACTTCAGCTCCTCTTATTGAAGAAGCCAACACCTGAACTTCCTGGGTATATCCATGACTATTAGAACCTCGTTGTAACAGAACATCTTAGTTGACAAATCAACAAATAGAGATTTAGATGCAAATCAGTTATGCCTTAACAGATTTGCATTCTAATTATTGTGTTGCTAACAGCTTGAAAAAATTTAAAAAATCAGTAAGTTTTTTTTTTTTAAATCTTATTCAAGGAGACACAACAATGAATGATAGCAGAAGCTGCAAAAAAGAAAGTATAATTATTATCTGCTAGTTACTGATATTTAAGTGCCCACAGTCCAAACAAAATGTCCTAGCCTTTAGCAGGTTGCCTAGTAACCAATATTTGAACATGAGGTGAAACAAGCATGTAGTGTTGGGCATAGAGGTTATATACCGATGGGCAAGACTTGACGCTTTACTTTTATGTCCACGTGTTCCCTGCTTATCAGCATTATTCTACACAATCATGACAGTAATGTAGGTAAAAGTCCAGAGTGCAGGTGGTAACAACATCATAGAAGGACTCTGATGCAAATGAGAGCAATGGATAGCAGGGGTCAGCAAAACTGGTATTTAATTAGGTACTGAAAAGTAAAGAAAGAAATTGATCAAAGGTAAACTCAGTTTTGTAATCCAGTCTCAAGAGAATGAAATTCACAAAAATGATGAATTTTGGATTTCTAATTAATTTGAAGGGAAGTTAATCAATTCCATTTTAAATCAGTAGAGTTTTTGTTAACTTGATGAGCTGTAAGTATATTTACATTGACATATTCAGCTGTTTGTTTTAAATAAAAAGGAAGAAAGATATTTCATTTGGAGACTGATCAAGACTCCAGTATTATTTTTTTATTTTTTAATTTCTTTATTGGGGAATTAATATTTTACATTTGACAGTAAATACAATAGTTTATACATGCATAACATTTCCCAGTTTTCCATACAACAATACAACCCCCACTAGGTCCTCTGTCATCCTTCTTGGATCTGTATTCTCCCCACCCACCTACCCCAGAGCCTTTTACTTTGGTGTAATGCACCAATTCCAGTTCAGGCTCTACTTGTGTTTTCTCTTCTCATTTGTTTTTTCAACTTCTGCCTGAGAGTGAGATCATCCCATATTCATCCTTCTGTTTCTGACTTATCTCACTTAACATGAATTTTTCAAGGTCCATCCAAGATCGGCTGAAAACGGTGAAGTCACCATTTTTTATAGCTGAGTAGTCTTCCATTGTATATATACCACTACCTGCTCAGTCACTCGTCTGTTGTTGGACACCTGGGTTGCTTCCAGGTTTTGGCTATTACAAATTGTACTGCTAAGAACATAGATATACGCACATCTTTTTGGATGGGTGTGTTGGGTTCCTTAGGATATATCCCCAGGAGAGAAATTACAGGATCATAAGGTAGGTCCATTTCTAGCCTTTTGAGAGTTCTCCAGACTATTCTCCACAGAGGTTGAACCAATTTATGTTCCCACCAGCAGTGAAGGAGTGTTCCTTTAATCTCGCAACCTCTCCAGCATTTGCTGCTGTTACCTTTTCTGATGTATGACATTCTCACAGGAGTGAAGTGGTATCTCGTCTTTATTTGCATTTCTCTGACAATCAAAGACTTGGAGCATTTTTTCACGTGTTTCTCGGCCTTTTGGATCTCTTCTGTGGTGAATATTCTGTCCATAAGTCTCCAGTATTTTTAAACTATATGGTTTAGTATTCCAGATCTAGCACATAGGATAGATTGTGGACCTTGCCTTACACGTGTGATCCATGACCAAACCCTTACATGGGAGATGTTATGGCTCTGGAGAAAGCTCTGGTGCTGTGTGTGTCACACTTTCTCTGACTCTACATCTTACACAGGGGCCAGATAGTGGCTTACTCAGTTGAACACTCACATTACCAAGTACAAGAACCTAGGTTCAAGCCCTTGCTCCCCACCTGCAGGGAGGAAACTTCATGAGTGATCTGCAAATGTCTGTCTCTCTTCCTCCGTATCTCCCCTCTCCTCCCAATTTCTCTCTGTTCTATCAAATAGAATAGAAAAATAAAAAAATAAAACAGCCCCCAGCACTGTCAAATTTCACATATGCAAGGCCCTGGATCTGCCATACATACATACAGAAAATATATAGTTAAAATATCTAAACCATTTATTTTTAAGTCTGATAAAGCTTTTGTATAGCAAACTTTTTTTTTTTACCCACTAAATATACTTACATAGATTAAGAGCATAAGGGTTTCATATTTTCAAGGCTTATCTTGACAGGTAATAATCACTGCTTAATATAATTGATAGTAGGACTTACTGAGAGTGATCAAGTATTTAATAGTTTTGGCTTTTATCTCCCTAGAACAGTAGGAAAACAGAAGGATTGTAAATGCTAGGAGTACTCCGGTTAAGTTTTTGCATTTCATTTATTATGAAAGGTTGACTAAGATAGGGGACTTTTTACATGTTGCTATGTTATTCACAAAATCCAGTTAGTGTTTAATCATATAAAATCATGGGTCAACTTGACGTCTAACAGTTACCAAGACAGGTACTTTTGTAATGACTGTGACAGAAAAATTTGTGTTTCAGTTCTCCAGCTCAAGTGTAGCGAAAGAACAAAACCAAGGCAATGTTCAGAGCTGGGAGCTACGTTTATTTCAGTCTGAACAACTTTCTGCCTCAGCACCCAGCCTTTTTTCATTTTCAAACTGGGTTCAGCACAAGTTGATTGGTTACAGAGTCCGCCAAGTTGCTGGGACAGAATCTGCCAAGGTATGCTGATTGGCTGCAGAAGGAATCCAGTAAGATTTCCACTGGGGGCACTGGAATGTGGAAGGAAGAATCCACTACTTGCAGCGGTTTTCTCTCCTCACCTTTTTTCTTTTTCCAGAAGATTTTCCATTTCAATTTAAAAGAAAGTAGACCGAAAAGAAATTCTTTAGTAGGGGGGTCGGGCAGTCTTGCAGTGGGTGAAGTGCGCATGGTGTGAAGCGCTAGGCCTGGCTCAAGGGTCCAATTCCAGCCCTCCAGCTCACCACCTGCAGGGGAGTTGCTTCACAAGCAGTGAAGCAGGTTTGCAGGTGTCTATCTTTGCCCCCCCTTCTTTGTCTTCCCCTCCATTCTCCATTTTTCTCTGTTGTATCCAACAACAATGACATCATCATCAACAACAATAGTAACAACTACAACAATAAAAAACAACAAGGGCAACAAAAGGGAAAATAAATCATAAGAAAAAATGTAAAAAAAAGAAATTCTTTAGTAAAGAAGTTCACAGGTCATATTCTTTAGAAGAACAGGTCAATGGACATTTTTTAAAAACAAATCTTTAAATTAATGTAAGAAGTTCAGGTTCAAATGTATCAAGATAAAAATGTGTGTTCTGGACAATTATACATCTTGGTGTATTAATACTTTTAATTCTTTGTGGCTCCATTTTTTTTTTAGGTTTATTTGCATGAAAGAGAGAGTGTGAACCAACCACTAGGACCATATGGTAATGCCTGGGATTGAACCTGGAACCTCTACATCTCAGACATGTAAGTCTGCTGTGTAACCTCCTGAGCCTGGGTCTCTTAAGGTTTTGGTTTTGCTTTATTTATTTTTTTTCTATAAAATTATATCAGGCAAACATTTTGGAATATTACCCTTATTGAAACTTTGTCATCTAAAATGAATTTTTTGCATGCATTATTTCATTTAGACTCAGTAGTAATCTCAAGAGGCAGAATATGGCAACAAGCAGACACACTCTTAGTGTAGAAACAGACCTGATTGCAACATAGATAGCTTTGGGTTGAAGGGGAAAATGATCACATATAGGATCACAGGATCAAAATACCAATAAAACCACAGAAGAAAATTCTAAACCAAGCTGACAGTTTTTCAGAGAAGCTAGGATACAATTCCAGGGATCAAAGGTAGGTCTCTGACACTGAGGGCAGCTGGATAGCCCACATGAGCATTGGAACCAGGAGTGCATCTAACCTACGTTCAGAGAACACAACCCAATTTTTGCAACATTAGATAAGCCCTTGAACATTCCAAAGGGAACTTTATCAAAATTGGTATAAAAAAAGATAGCAAGTTCTCACACCAATGCTAAGCCTGCGATCTAATAAATAGGGAAGTGTCCTGTAGACAAGACCTGAATACCCAGATGAATTACTGCAACTAGTGAAACATTCCAAAGAAGGCTAAGCTCTTCCTTCTAATGAGTGGGGGTTGTTAGCACTTCCCACTGGAAAGGAACTCATTGACCAACCCCTCTTTTTTTTTTTTTTTTTTTTAACCAGAGCACTATTCAGCTTTGGTTTATGGTGGGGTGGGGGGATTGAACCAGGGACTTTTGAGCCTCAGGCATGAGATACTGTTTGCATAACCATTACGCTATCTAGCCTCTGCCCGCCCAACCCCTCTTTAAAGGGGTCAGCTGAGGTCCTTTGCCAGGGTCTGGTTTGTTGTATTGGCAAGACTACCCCAGGCATCCTGAGAAGAGGGCATTTTGCCTCCTCCAGAAACAAAAGAAAGGAAGCTAACAACAGGCCCTCTTGGTTCCTTCAGAAATTATCAGCAAGAACAGGAAGAGAACAGGCGCTGCCAGCCAAAAGGAGGCAGGACCAACCTCTCAGGAAGTGACACGGGGGAGGGAGTAACTAACTGGTGATTGACAAACCTGCAGCTAACACACTGAAGAAACAGAAAAGAGGAATTAGAAGTTTAAACGCCAACTCCACCCCAGTCTATTCCATAAAAAGCAGCAGGGTGAGTTGGGCCGTATAGCAGCGGGTTAAACGCACATGGCGCAAAGCTCAAGTACCCGCGTAAGGCTCCAGGTTCGAGCCCCAGTCTCCCCACAAGCAGTGAAACAGGTCTGCAGGTGTCTTTGTCTCCTCTTTGTCTCCCCTATCCAACAACGAGGACATCAACAACATCAATAATAACTACAACAATAAACAACAAGGGCACTGAAAAGGAATACATAAATAAATAAAAGTCGAAATAAACTAACAAAAAAGAGCGGCAGGAAGACACAACCTGGTACCAGCAATTCTCCAGAAAACAGAACATTTCCACCTCATCTAACAGAGGTGCGGTGCCCTGAAACTCAGAAGGATTGGCTCCTTCAGTAAAAGTCAGAGTGAGAGTCCTTAAAATATATTTTATCTTATTTATTTACTATTGGATAGAGATAAGGAGAAATTAAGAGGGGTGGAAGGTAGAGGGAAAGAAACAGAGAGGCACCTACAGCCCTGCTTCACTACTTATGAAACTTTCTCTCTGTAGGTGGGGAGCAAGGGCTTGAACCTGGATCCTTGTGTACTGCAGTGTCTGCACCACCACCTGGCCTCCGGAGTAAAAGTCTTTTCTAAGTTTTACTTTTGTTTCCCCTTTCTGTTTGTATTTCTCAACTTCTGTCCATGTTTTTTCTTTTTCCCACTAACTTTTGTTTTTCATATATATATACACACATTCTACAAACTTCTCTTGGTCACTTTTAAGTCTCTAAAATACACACACACACACACACACACACACACACATATATATATTCATGTACATGTATAAGTTTCTTTGTGAATAGGTGAAATGTTATTTATTTATTATTTATTTATTATTTATTTATTCCCTTTTGTTGCCCTTGTTGTTTTATTGTTGTAGTTATTATTGATGTCGTTGTTGTTGGATAGGACAGAGAGAAATGGAGAGAGGAGGGGAAGACAGAGAGGGGGAGAGAAAGACACCTGCAGACCTGCTTCACCGCCTGTGAAGGGACCTGCCTGCAGGTGGGGAGCCGGGAACTTGAACCGGGATCCTGACGCCGGTCCTTGAGCTTAGCGCCACCTGCGCTTAACCCGCTGTGCTATAGCCCGACTCCCGAAATGTTATTTTTTTCTCCTCAAACTTTCTTTTGAATTTTCATTTCTTTGTCTTTATAATTTTGCTTTTCTTTTTCTGATCCCCTCTTTTTCCTCCCTTCCCCTGGTATTCATTTATCCCCTGATCCCTACCTCCTTCACTTTTTTATTATTAGAGTAATTAAGAGTTTATATTAAATACAGTTGTTGGTACATCTTTACAATTTTTTTTTCAGTTTATTGCAAGACTGAAACCCAGCTTAGGTCCTCCTCCACCATCCTAAAAGCTAACCAAGACTGACTCCACCTCCCCACCCCCCCAACCACACTGCCCTACACCCACACAGAGCCCTTGACATTGGTGCAATACACTAGACCCAGTCTAATTTTACATTGTGTTTCCTACTTCTGTCCTTATTTCTCAACTTCTGTCCATGAGTGCATTCATCCCATTTTCATCTTTCTCTTTCTGGCTTATCTCACTTAACATGATTTCTTCGATCTCCACCCAAGTGGAAGTAAAGACAGTGGATTCATCACTCTTAATAATTATTCCATTGTGTATATATACCACAGTTTTCTCAGACACTTGTTGCATACCTGCATCGGTTCCTTATTTTGTCTACTACATATTGTGCTGCTATGAACACAGGCATACACCACATCTTTTTGGATGAACATGTTTGATTCCTTAGGATATATCCCCCAACAGGGGAACTGCAGGTTCATAGGGTAGGTATATTTCTAGCCTCCAGACTCCTTTCCATAGGGGTTAGAACAATTTACATGTCCACCAGTAGTGCAGTGCGGGAAAGTTTCTTTACCCCAGCAACCTCTCCAGCATTTGTTATTGCTATAGTTTGTGATGTATGACATTTTCACAAAAGTGAACTGGTTTCTCACTATTTTTATTTTCATTTCTCTTACAATCAATGGGGTGGAATCTCCAAATTATTTTTTAAATGTATTCTATGTATTTTATAGTTTCAGGTTGAGTATCCGTATCTTTGGTCCATTTTGAGTTAATTTTGTTACATGGTATCAGGTGGTGGTCTAGTTTCATTTTTCTGCTTGTGGTTGTCCGAATCATCCAACATCATTTGTTAGAGACATTCTTTTCCCCAGGTTTAGCCCCTTTGTTTTATATAATGTGCCTATATTTGTTTGGGCTTGGTTCTGAGCTCTTTGTTCTATTCTATTGGTCCATATGTCCATCTTTATTATAATACCACAGTGTTTTAACTATTGCTTTATAATAGAAGCTGAAGTTAGGAATTATGACGCCTCCATTTTTCTTCTTTTTCCTCAGGATAACTTTTGCTATTCATGGCTTTTTATAATGTCATACAAATTTTTGGATAAGTTTTTCAATTTCCTTATATATACTGTTGAAACTTTAACAGGGATTGCATTGAATCTATTGATTGCTTTTGGCAGGATTGCCATTTTAATTTCTTCCAACCCATGAACAGGGGGTATTCTTCCATTTCTTTTTGTCATCTTCTATTTCTTTTAAGAATTTCTTATAGTTTTCATTGAAAAGGTCCTTACCCCCTTTGTTAGATTTATTCCTAGATAACTTCTTTTTGGATTCAATTGTAAATGGGATTACTTCCTTGAGATCCCTTTCATTTGGCCTCTTTTGTATAAAGAAATGACACTATTTATGAGTATTTATTTTGTAACCTGCTACTTTACTAAATTTATTGGTGATTTCCAGTAGGTTTTTACAGTCCTCTAGGTAGGTATGATAGTATATTGTCTGTAAATAATAATAATTTAATATTATGCTTCCCAATTTGGATTTCTTTTTTTTAAAATATTTATTTTATTTATTTATTCCCTTTTGTTGCCCTTGTTGTTTTATTGTTGTAGTTATTATTGTTGTTGTTGTTGGATAGGACAGAGAGAAGAAATGGAGAGAGGAGGGGAAGACAGAGAGGAGGAGAGAAAGATAGACACCTGCAGACCTGCTTCACCGCCTGTGAAGCGACTCCCCTGCAGGTGGGGAGCCGGGGTTCGAACCAGGATCCTTATGCCGGTCCTTGTGCTTTGCACCACCTGCGCTTAACCCGCTGCGCTACAGCCCGACTCCCCCCAAATTGGATTTCTATAATATCTCTTTCTTGCCTGATTGCAATGGCAAGGACTTCTAGGACTATGTTGAACAGAAGTGATAAGAGTAGATATTCTTGCCTAAGTTATGATTTCAGGGGGAAAACTTTCAGTTTCTCCCTCTTGGGCATGATGCTAGCTATGGGTTTGTCATATATAGTCTTTCTTACGTTGAAAATTTTCTTTCCACTGCCATTTTCCTGAGGGCCTTTATCGTAAATAGGCATTGAACCTTATCAAATGACTTTTTTTTTGCATCAGTCAATAAGATCTTGTGATTTTTTTTTTTCATTCAAAAGAAAGAAAGAAACAAAAATATTGATATGGTGTATTACATTGATTGACTTGCAGATTTTGAACCATCTCTGTTTCCCAGGGTCATGATGGATTATTCTCTTAATACCTTATTGGATTAGACTAGTCAAGATATTGTTGAGGATCTTTGTATCAATATTCATCAAGGATATAGGTCTATAGTTTTCTTTCTTGGTGAAGTTCTTTTCTGCTTTGGGGATCACAAAAGACATTTGGGAGTAATCCCTATTCTTCTATTCTCTGGAAGAGTCTGAGGAGAATGGGTATTAGTTCTTTCAGTGGTTTATAGAATTCACTAGTGTAGCCATCCGGACCTGAGGTTCTCCAAGGAATAGATTCAAAAGACCAACAGACAAGAAAAAATGCTCAAAGGCACTGATAATTTGGAAAATGCAAATTAAAACAGCAATGAAATACCACTTTACACCATGAAAATGTCATACATTGGAAAAGACAGAAACTAACTGTTGGAGAGACAGGCAGAGTGAGGTGGGGAGGGACTCTCCTGCATTACTACTGGGAATGTAAATTGGTCTAACCCCTATGGAAAACAGCCGGCAATTCATCAAAACACTAGATATGGACATACGTTATGGCCTAGTGATCCTTCTTCTAGGAAAACAAAAATACTTATATGTTTTCCAGGAAAACAAAAATACTTATATGCAAAGATCTATGGACAGTCTGCTTTATCCTAAAGTTAAAAGCAACTCAGATGCTCAATGACAGATGGATAGCTAAGAAAGTTATGGTATATATTTTATACACAATGGACTACTATACAACTTTTAAAAAATGATGAGGTCATTACCTTTGCAACATCTTGGTTAGAACTTGAAGGGATTGTGTTGAACAGGACAAGCAAGAAAGAGAAATACAAATAACAAATGGTTTCACTTAAAAGTGGGACTTGGGAGTCGGGCAGGTGGCGCAAAGCACAAGGACCGGCATAAGGATCCCTGTTTGAACCCCGGCTCCCCACCTGCAGGGGAGTCGCTTCACAGGCGGTGAAGCAGGTCTGCGGGTGTCTGTCTTTCTCTCCTCCTTTCTGTCTTCCCCTCCCTCTCTCCATTTCTCTCTGTCCTATCCAACAATGACAACAACAATAATAACTGCAACAATAAAACAACAAGGGCAACAAAAGGGAATAAATAAATAAAATAAATATTTTTAAAAAAGTGGGACTTATGAGTTAAGGACAATAAAGGAAAATTTAAGGTGAAACTTGGTATGGGTGTATTGTATTGCACCAAAACAAAGAATTTTGGGGAAGAAGGGAAAAGACTGGCATGAAGGACGTTGGGGTTCTGTTGTGTCTCTTAGCCATCTATAAAAGGGAGATGAAAAGCTATGCCTATGTGTTAGAGATGATACTATAAGCCATTAATCCTCCAGTTAAAAAATGCAAAAATAGTAACCTCATATTGCTAGCAAAAGAGCCCTATAATATTATCATTATTTAATTAAAAATGGAATAATTTAGCTAAAATTCAATAGCTGATTGTTTGAAGGCCTAGAATTAGTGGTCATGTCTTCTGACTTTCAGAACACATTGTTCAAAAAGCTACTTTTTTAGAATTCATAAAGCACAAGTACAAATCAGAAGATAGTAAATTTTTGCATCTACAAAGTGAGGATATTGATTTTTTTCTAATCATTTTCATAATTATAATTCAGTCTAGTTAATTTTTAAGTTATATGAAATCTTGTTTCATAAATCAATATGAAAAAAGAGATTAATTTTTCTGTATATCATTCTATATATTTTCCCTCTGGGTTCTTGAATCAAAATGGATTATGTGTAATTCTTCATACTGCTAAAGGGAAGTAGTGTTGTGTCCATGTTCTATATTTACTAAATACTCTCTAAAATAAAGTTACACAGTTTTAAAGTTTGACTTGACATTTGCTTTCTGGTTCAAGTTAATATCTCTTATAAATAGCAGAAGCTGTAAGAATCAAGGACATTAAATTATTTTAAATGTTTATTTCAGGTGCTTTAAAATGAAAATTTTTAGAAATTCAAATTGCTTTCTAGGCAATTTAAATTTAAATCTAATATTTAAAATGATCTTTTGTCCCCCCACCCCAAATCATTTTACTGAGGGAATAATGAGTTACAGTAAGTTTAAAAACTTTCTAAGTGTGTTTGGAAATCTGTTAAATGGGCATATATTGAAATATTTACATGAGAGTTGCACCTCTACCCTAGAAAGGCTATTTCATGGAAGGAAATGTGAGAGAAGTCTTTGTAATCTAAAAAAACTTGAGTGCCAGAAACTAGATCACAAATGAGAGGCAGGAGCATAGATTGTCATGCTGGAACAATACATTTGGAAGTTTACATAGCAAAAATAATTGAACAGTTTTGGAAGATAAGAAGAAAATGATCACAAGAAAGTGATGAAAACCTGTACAGATTCAAGAAAAAGAATCAAAAAGCAAGAGACCTACATTGAAGAAATTGATGGCCCTGTTTTCCAATTGCATGGATAAGTCATGCCAGTATGTTTTCAAGTCACAACAACCTGAAGGATTATAGTAATAGGAATAAGAGTTGTTTTATTAGGTCAATCTCCTTTCTGGATAATGTAATTTGTAATTATACTCATAACATTGCATTATTTCACATGCAGATTTGTGAATTAAATCAAATAACTTTAACTCACAAAAATGTATAAAAAGTCATTTAATAATCTGCATAATTTAAAGTTATATGGGTAAATATTTCAACTTATTTGAAAAATTACTATTATGCCTATTAGTCCAATTTGTTTTAAATAGATAAATATCAGTTCTCTAGATTTCACATAGGAGTGAAATCATCCAGTAATTGTCTTTCATCTTTTCACTTATTTTGCTAAACATTATCACCTACATTCCATCCGTTTTACCCAATAGATAATTTAAAGGAAAATTTAGAAGGAATAGTGATGCCATACAACTATTAAAGGAGAGAGGATTATGTAATGAGTTCATGGAAGAGGACTATGGCAAAGTACACTTTAGATTATTTCAATAAATATTTAAAAGAAACTTAAACAAATATATCTTTCCTCAGAATTTTGAAATCAATTACCAGAGAAAAATTGAGAAAATATAATCACTAAAAATATTTTTAGAGATTATTTGATTACCTTGATCAGAATATGAACCAGGGAGATGGCTCAGCAGAGAACACAGGACTCATATATGAGTCCCCAGGTTTGACTCCTAAATTCACTTAGGACAGAGGTAGATGGAATTGTTATAGTCCGAGAAAGAGAAGAAGAAAGAGAGAAAGAAAGAACGAAAGAAAGAAAGAAAGAAAGAAAGAAAGAAAGAAAGAAAGAAAGAAAGGGAAAATAAAAGAAAAGACAGGAAGAAAGAAGGAATGGAAGGCAAGAAAGGAAAAAGACTCAAGAAGGGTGATTCTGTGTTTCACAGTGTGGGTTCTATAGAAAGCTTCCTCTACTTTATCTTCCATGTTTCTCTACTAGATTTGGAGAAAGGAAGAGGTAACAAATAGAATTTATAGCTTCTATGATACGTGATCACTCTTTCCCACAGTGATCTATATAGCTTTGCTTAAAACTTTCTAGTTCTACCACTTGAAGTAACCTAAAACTTGTAAGATTTCTTTATATTTTTGGAAAATCTATTGCTCTAACTGCTGGGATTATATTAATGTCATCCTTTGTCAAGCTTAATACAGAATATTATCACTTTCTTAATAAATCCAATTATTCAGGACTTTTAGGGCATTTTACTAGAATTGGTAGATTGAATTAAAGATTTAAAGTTTTTTTTTTTTTAACAGAGATCATATACAATATAGTATTCCTTTTCTTCTTTTTTCCTTTTATCCTTTCTCCCCCTCTCTTTCTTATACCTTTCTGGTTTTATGCATGTTCTGTTGTTTGTATATAACTTTGATATCTCAATATACACTCAGATAATAAATAGAAACATATATAAACATATACATGTATATGTTTAAATAATTACAGGGTTTCTACCAAGAAATCCTGATGAAAAATCCCTTTCTTTTGCACTTTTTCATTTTAGCATATATCTGAAACTATATTAGACAGCCAAGAGTATAAGACACTACAGATAGTTTGTTCTGCATAGAATAGAGCAAAATAAAACATTAACTTTGGCATAGGATATTTCTCCTTCTTCAAAAAGGTGACATTAATAGCATAGAAGTGAACTTGTTGGTCAGCAGCATCACTGATGGTAGACAGTCACAGTGACCCAAATTAGCCTGGTTTCTTATGACAACTAGAACAGGAAGACTTATGCTACTAGTAAGCGGGGAGTTAGCAGTAGAGACTGTCTACTTGACTACCTAGATCAGCTTATGAACCAGGGGGACAGCTCAGCAGTAGAGCACAGGACTCCTATTATGTGAGTTTCCAGATTTGATCCCTCGACCCACTTAGGACTGAGATGGATGTTGTTCTCATCTCTCTTTCATAAAAATAAACAGAATCACTAAGGGTGATCATGTGTTTTCCTCAGTATTGGGCCCTAATGCTGATATCAGGAACAGAAGAAGACTTACTATGTCTGTCATAGCATAAAGCAAGAACAGATATGTGGTCTGCAAATTCACAGTTACAGTGCCAAGAGTGGTAACAATGATGCTATTATATAATAAATTGGGAGATTATATCTGGCAGTCAACATGAGGCATTCCTTGGGGAAATTCTGAATTAAAATGAATGAGAGTGTGAGCTGGTGTCTCTACAATATGAATGAATCTGGAGTCTGAAACAGGCTATGCCATAATTACATTAGCCAGTGTGATGTCAGATCAAACATGGTCATTTTTGAACTAGCACTGAAGTAACAATTAGACAAAGATCGACTCATTTCAGGAAATCCTGTGCTTCTTTTTCAGGAGTTACAAGTAGAAAAATACCAACCCCACCTTTTTCTTAGAAAATGTTAAGATATTGTTACTGTGATGTTTTATATCCACAGAATTCTGCTAGTTTCATTTGACTGTCATTCCTAGAAGAATACTTTAATGGAGATGTCAAAGGCATGTGGAAAATTTTGGAAAGTTTAGTTGTATTTCAGAGCATCCTGTACCATTTCTTCTATCTACTTTAGTACTACCTACATTACTCTTAAAATTTAATGTTTTAAAACTGGCACCAGTAGCTTTACAACTATAGTGAAACTATTGACTGGGAACTTATTACTTAGTTTATAAATTATTTGCCTAGCACTTTTCCCTCTTCAACTATTCTCTTTTTAAATTTCTACCATTTGCTTTAGCTACAATTATATGTATGGCACACACTAAGTATATAAAGAGGAATCCTAAGAACTGATACTTTTGAATATTTATCTGGTTCTAGGTGATTTTCATTCCCTATAGATTTTAATCTGTAGGGGAATCCTTAAGATAGTGATACTACAGTACTTTGAAGTTGGAACCAAAAAAAAAAAAAGTGGTGAGTTTCTAGGAGAGTCCTTTTTTGTGGTCTGTGGGTTCTGATGCAGTTGTTCACCACGTTCTCATTGGGAGAACGGTGTGGAGGGCCTTCTGATGTGCAGCCCCACTGCTGGGCCACCGGGCTGTGGATCTTCTCCTGGGTTTCCTGGTTGGTTCTCTGTCTCCTCCCCCTGCTGCTCTTGCCTCTGAGGGCAGTGGCATGGAGGCTCACAGTTGCATTTGAAGAGTATTTGGATAAAGAAGGAGGAGAATATTTCTCCCACCATCATAATGATTTTTAAATCCTAAAACATAAAATGTGCACATCTTATATGTAAAACTGTGTGTTATGAATATAAAGTTCAGCATAGAAGCCTATGTAAGTAACCTCTACATCCCTGTAGGTCTGAACTTGCATTCTGTGGTCATCAGTAGGAACATTCCGAGTTGCACCAGTTTCAGGACCCATCTTCTTCAGGTGGTAGCTAGAGTATGTTATCCAACCCACCATCAGAGGATGGAGCACTGTCTGCCATTGTAGATCCACATTGAGCAGGGTCCTATAGGGACCCCCAAAGGGGTCCATTGTGTTGTTCCTGATGGAGATGACCAGTGATAGGGGAGAAAGGGATCTATTCGAGGTCTAAGCTCATCCTATTTGCATGGGAATCCCAGGACTCCCCGACTAGGGCCCCAGCTGATGGGGTGGCCTGATAGTGACTAAGGAATCATCAATAAAGTATGCCAGTCTCTTGCCCTTATTCAGCTTTTATAGTCCTTACTTTGATAGGGTTAGCTTTGGAGTGACTGAGGGAAGTATAGTAGGAAGTGGGTGAGGAGGGTATCTAGGTCTAAGCAGAAACTTTCATTAGGTACTTTAAGGTGCCTTTTTAGGTCTTACTTGCTTGTGGCATTTATTGACTCTCTGAAAACTAGTGCACACTTTTTGCTTTAATGAATATATTTTGTCCTAAGTTATGGATACATGTGTACATCTGCCCTATCTCATGTGACCTAGTCTATATCTAGGTTTTGAGATTTTGTTAGGAAGTGAACCACCTGAAATGGAGTTAAGGAGTCCTATGAGAAAGGAAAGGTCTCACCTGAGTAATGATGATGAAGGGTTGACATTCCAAACCTGACATCTCTGGACACATTCCAAAGTGAAGCATGGCAAGGTGCTACTCATTGCACTGAATAGGTCGGGAACAGCAGATACAGTATCAGTTGGCATGAATTGAGAGAAGCATGCTGGAGAGTGAGCCCCACTCTATAGGTTCCCATGTTCATTGGGGAGGCAGTTGCTGAGGTCGGACCTTCTACCTTCTATGCCCTGTGATGGCCCTGGGTCCATACTCATAGAGGGTTGGAGAATAGGGTGTTGTCAGGGGGAAGGGATGGGATGTGGAACTCTGGTGATGGGAACTGTGCCCCTCTTGTCCTGTGGTCTTGTCAGTGTTTCCATTTTATAAACAAATAAATTTTAAAAAGGAATATAAAGTTAAAAACAAAAAATTAAATTCTATTCCCTTTTTTAATTAACTTTATTTTTTATTTATTGGATAGGGCAGTCAGGAATCTAGAGGTAAGGGGTGATAGAGAGGGAGAGACAGAGATACACCTGCAACACTGCTTCACCACTTACAAAGCATTCCCACTGCAGGTAGGGACTGGCGACTTGAACAGCCAGGTGCACCATCACCTGGCCCCAATTCTCTTATTTCCTATAGGTAGCAACTGCCATTATTAGGATTTCAAACCTGGCTTGGACAGCTAGTAAAGACTTCCTTATCATTACTGTTCAGTTTTGCTTCTCAACTTCTGTAATAGGGATTACAAATGTAGTTGAAGAAATAGACAACTTGTTTTGTACATTAATGAGCAAGTTGTGTTATAATCTATGCATTTGCATAAACTTCAACTACATTTCCTACACTCTCTTCCCTTGTAGGTTGATTCAGAGAGATGTTGAAGTGAAAATTTGGACAACAGAAAAACAAATGTGTTGGGTGGAGGGTAGATAGCATAATGGTTATGCAAATAGACTCTCATGCCTGAGGTTCCAAAGTCCCAGGTTCAATCCCCTACACCACCATAAGCCAAAACTGAACAGTGCTCTGTTTAAAAAATAAAAATAATAAAAATAAAATAAAACAAAATAAAGAAAAAAATATGGCCATGATTTTCTGAAAGCCACTATGGTTGAATTCAAAGAGATACAAAGGTAAAGTTGTTGGCAGGTTTAGCTTTCATAATCTCTAGTCTCTGTGCAGCTGTTTTGTTGTTGTTGTTTGTTTTGTTTTTGTTTTCCTATTAGTCACTTTTTAGAAGCAGTAAAGAAAGACTGGAGTGGAATTTTTGTAGTAGTCTGGATGAGGGGAAAGAGAGGAGAGATTTTGCCAGGGACATGCCGATCGATCACACTTCCCTGGACAGATGACACCATCAATGTGTCCTGGAGCTCCACTTCCCCAGAGCCCCAATCTACCAGGGAAAGAGAGAGGCAGGCTGGGAGTATGGACCCATCAGTCAACACCCATGTTCAGCGGCAGGGAAGCAATTACAGAAGCCAGACCTTCTACCTTCTGCATCCCACAATGACGTTGGGTCCATACTCCCAGAGGGTTAAAGAATAGGAAAGCTATGAGGGGAGGGGATGGGATACGGAGATCTGGTGGTGAGAATAGTATGGACTTGTACCCCGCTTATCCTATGGTTTTGTTAATGTCTCCTTTTTAAAATAAATAAAAAAAAATAAAAATCATAAATCATTAAAAAAAGAACATTTTATAAGATTATGTAAGGACTTTGGCTATTATTGAAAATAAAATAAGAAGCTAGGGTTGTGAAAGGGTTTGGTGGAGTTTGGCAAAGAACTAGTACAATTCTACTGATCCCCCTTTTTTATCATTGTTGTGGTGATTATTATTGTTATTGATGTTATCGTTGTTGGATAGAACAGAGAGAAATTGAGAGGGGAGGGAAGACAGAGAGGGGGAGAGAGAGATAGACACCTGCAAACCTGCTTCACCACCTTTGAAGCATTCACCCTGCAGGTAGTGAGCTGGGGCTTGAACTGGGTCCCTTATGCTCTTCATGCCACCTGCGGTTAACCTGCTATGCTACTGCCGGATCCCCCTTTACTGATTCTTTAAAAACGTACTCTGGTCATTGTGATAAAGATGGGGTTACAAGTAAGCTTTTTTTTCCCTTCCCTCCAGGGTTACTGCTGGGGCTAGATGCCTGCACTGCGAATCCACTGCTCCTGGAGGTTATTTTTTCCCTTGTTAAGCTTGTTTTTTTTATCATTGTTGTCATTATTGTTGGATAGGACAGAGAGAAGTCAAGAGAGGAGGGGAAGAAGGGGGGGGGGGGAGAAAGACAGACACCTGCAGACCTGCTTCACTACTTGTAAAAGCAACCCCCTGCAGGTGGGGAGCCGGGGGCTCCAACTGGGATCCTTACACTTCCACCAGCTGCGCTACAGCCGGGGTTGGCCACCTACAAGTAAGATTTGAGGTGTCACTAGTCATGTGAATTCACTCTAATCAATTGATAAAAAAAAAGTAAACGAAAGCCTGGATATCCGATAGAGAGTATCATGAAGAAGTGATCAGCTGTGCTAAATGAAAAAATCAAGTTCGATTAATAATGAGAATTGACCGAGGGGCTGGGTGATGGTATACATGCTACAATGCCCTCGGGCCCCACCTGCAGGGGGAAAGCTTTGCAAATGGTGAAGTATTCTTGCAAGTGTCTCTCTGTCTCTCCCTCTCTCTATCACCCCCTTCCCTGTCAATTCCTGGCTGCCTCTATCCAATAAATAAAGATAACTTTTTTTAAAAAGTATCAAGGGAAAATTAATTAGTATATTTTACTTAAAAAATGATCCTAAGTTGAGCGCACACATTACCATACACAAGGGCCTGGGTTTCAGCCCTGGCTCCCCAACTGTAGGAGGGAATGCTTCAGAAGCAGTAAAACAGGTCTGCAGGTGTCTATCTTGCTCTCTCCCTTTCTACTTCTCTTCCCCTCCCAATTTCTCTATGTGCTATCAAATAAAATAGAAACAAAAAGAAATGCTGCTAATGCAGTAGGTTCATAGTGCCAGCACCAAGACCTAGCAATGACCCTAGTGGCAATAGAAGAAAAATTATGTAATTGTAAAATATAGAAAAACAAATGAAAAGGCAGAAAACAATAGATTATGTCTTCCTATTATGTTGCTACCTTCACTCCACCTCTGACTGAAATTTCAAATTCATCTTTGAGAATCAATTCAGAGAGGATCTTTTTTTATTAAGCATTTGGAACTCCCATTGGTAAAATAGTTCTATCATTCTTTGTGTTCTTTCTAGCATCTTCTTCGTAGATTTTCATTGTGACATTTGCCACAATGACTTTTAAAATATTTTTCTCCCTTTGCAGGATATGATCTTCAAATGTGAAGGGAAATGTTAAATGGAAATATTTGCTGTGCATCTAGCATGTACTAGACATATTGGTAGGAAGATAGTATTTTCTTTTATTTTTTTAAACAAAAATTATTTATAAAAAGGAATATTGACTAAATCATAGGATAAGAGGGGATGTATCACATTCCCTCCCCTGATAGCTTTCCTATTCTTTTTGGTTTTGTTATTTATTTATTTATTTATTTTTCCAAAAAAAAAAGAAATATTCAAATAAAACATTTAAACACATTATGTTTCTTAGGTTTTTAAGAAAGAAAAACTACAGAGGGCTTAGGCATAGGTGCACTCTGTTGAGTACAAGTGTTATAATGCTTATTGTTATATGGGAATCTGGGGAATGTTATGCATGTACAAACTACTGTACTCACTGTTGAATGTAAAACATTAATTCCCTAATAAAAAAAAAAAAGAAAAAGGGGAAGAGAGAGATAGGCTGGGAGTATGGATCAACCTGTCAACACCCATGTTCAGCAGGGAAGCAATTACAGAAGCCAGACCTTCCACCTTCTGAATCCCACAATTACTTTGGGTCCATACTTCCAGAGGGTTTAAGAATAGGAAAGCTTTTTTTTTCTTTCTTTCTTAACTTTTGTTTATGAGTGGGATCATCCCATACTTACCTTTATCTTTCTGACTTAACTTACTTAACGTTATTGCTCCTAGCTCCATCCAAGATGGGTCAGAGAAGGTGGGTACATTGTTCTTAATAGTTCCATAGTATTCCACTGTGTATATATACCACAACTTTATCAGCCACTCATCTGTTGTTGGGCACCTGGGTTCCTTCCAGGTTTTAGCTATTACGAATTGTGCTGCTATGAACATAGGTGTACACATTTCTTTTTGGTTGGTCCTTGGGGAATGTCCCTAGGAGAGGAATTACTGGGTCATATGGAAGGTCCATGTCTAGCCTTGTGAGACTTCTCCAGACTGCTCTCCACAGAGGCTGGTAAAATTTACATTCCCACCAGCAGTGCAGAAGAGTTCCTCTGTCCCTACAGCCTTTCCAGCATTTGTTGCTGCTGTCCTTTTTGATATATGCCATTCTTAGAGGAGTGAGGTGGTATCTCAGTGTTGTCTTTATTTGCATTTCTCTGACAATCAGTAACAGAGAGCAACTTTTCATGTGTTTGTTAGCCTTTTGGATCTTTTCTGTAGTGAATGTTCTGTTCATAGCCTCTGCCCAATTTTGGATAAGGTCATTTGCTTTGTTGGGTCTAAGTTTGCTGAGTTCTTTGTATATTTTGGTTATTAGTCTCTTGTCTGATGAATGACATGTGAAGATCTTTTCCCATTCTGTGAGGTGTCTCCTTGTTTCTGTGATAGTTTCTTTGGCTGTGCAGAAGCTTTTCAATTTGATGTAGTCCCCTTGATTTGTTTCTGCTTTAGTCTTCCTTGCAGTTGAGTTCATATCATCAAAGATGTCCTTGAGGTTTAGGTGGGAAAGAGTTCCACCAATGTTTTCCTCTAAGTATTTGATAGTTTCTCATCTAACATCCATGTCCTTGATCCATTTGGAATTGATTCTTGTTTCTGGCGAGATAAGGTGGTTCAGTTTCATTCTCCTGCATGTTTCAACCCAGTTTTCCAAGCACCATTTATTGAAGAGAGCCTCCTTCCTCCATTTAATACTTTGGGCCCCCTTATCAAAAATTAGGTGTGGGGGGTTAGTTCTGGGCTTTCAATTCTGTTCCACTGGTCTGTGTGCCTATCTTTGCTCCAGTACCAGGCTGTTTTGATAATGATGGTATTTTCATACAAAGCTACTCTGTATGGCTGGTATTACTTATTTTTGTCTTTATTTTACATATTATTTATTCAGTTTTTGGATAAAGACAAAAACTAGAGGAGGGGGGATGATAGAGCAGAAGGAGACACTTTCAACACTGTTTTAGTGCTCATGAAACTTTTCCTCTGCAGATGGGGGCCAAGGGCTTGAAATTGAGTTCTTGTACATTGTAACATGTACTCTAATATCCATTTCCTGGTATTATTAATTTAGTTATCTAGTTTTACCACATTTTACACATTTGCAAGTGCGATTCATAGCAGTTGAACCTGAACACCCACACACAAACTTACACTGATTGTAGAACTAGAATTTGAGTAATAGCTGAAATCAAGATTTATGATATTTTCATTAAACTACATTGAATATGTAAATAAATGACAGATAATACTTTTTAAATTTCTTTTTAAATAGAGGTAGAACAGCACCAAAGAGAGGTGGGGGAGAAATTGATTATAGCCTCAAAGTGCTTCAATGAAGTGGGGCTAGGCTCAAACCTGGGTCATGAACATGATAAAGCAACATTTTATCTAGGTGAATTATTTTGCTGGACCAGAAATTTCTCCCTTTGATTATTAGTTCTAGAATAACTATCTTAAGAGGACTACTATGAGTTTGGCTTCTCAGTAGATGTAGAGACATTACATTGCCATCCCAATGGATAGTAAGAGAAAAGAAAAAAAAAATGTTGAGGCCCTATTTTCTTCTCTTACCAGATAATTCCAAAACTTAAGTAATTTGACTAAGTCTCCTTAGTTTCCTGATGGTATGTTGGTGTCTGTATCAATATGGAGATAAGTCTGACAATTTATCTGTACTTTATGTGATATGCCAGTCAGTTTCCCCTTCAGAAATAACTATTCACTTTTTTGACTTTTGGGAGAACTTGCTAGCTAGTTACCCCAAGTAACAATCTTACAGGGATTTCAGAGGCTGCACATCTCTATCCAAGGGGTACCTCTTTCTCTCCTCTCCTCCCCTCCCCTTCCCCTTCCCCTTCCCCTTCCCCTTCCCCCTTCCCTTCCCTTCCCTTCCCTTCCCTTCCCTTCCCTTCCCTTCCCTTCCCTTCCCTTCCCTTCCCTTCCTCAAGACTTTTCTCAGTGAATCTCCTGCTTATTATTCTCTACTTGGAGTTCAATCTTTATACAACTTAACCTGTGAAACCTCATGAGTTTAAATACTTATTTTTTTCTAATATTTATTTTATTTATTTATTCCCTTTTGTTGCCCTTGTTTTATTGTTGTAGTTATTATTGTTGTTGTCGTTGTTGGATAGGACAGAGAGAAATGGAGAGAGGAGGGGAAGACAGAGAGGAGGAGAGAAAGATAGACACCTGCAGACCTGCTTCACCGCCTGTGAAGCGACTCCCCTGCAGGTGGGGAGCCGGGGTTCGAACAGGGATCCTTATGCCGGTCCTTGTGCTTTGCGCCACCTGCGCTTAACCTGCTGCGCTACAGCCCGACTCTCAAGTTTAAATACTTTTGCTACTGAATAATATCTTCAATTTTAAACAGTTTTGGTGAAAGAGCAGAATCAGAGTATATGGGCCTATTCCATATCTGTCATTTATTAGCTGTGATTAGTTAAGAATGTCACTTAACATTTTAAAGTCTCAGCTTCAACTGAAAAATGGCATAAATAGCATGGATTAAATAAGAAATTACAGTGTAAACAGTGACTGACTGATTCACAGGAAACTCCACATATAAGAAAATATTTGGGCTATTATTATGAGAGATATCCAAATACTGAACAGAATACACAATGCTGACAGTTCCACAGATGAAGACAGTAAATTGCCAAGATATGGAGTTGATCCAGATCTTTTAATTCTAGTGCACTACGTGACTTTAATTTTTGGCCAAACATCTTGAAAGTATAAACATTCTGCTATATGGCAATAGTTATCTTTCGCATTTATGCAGAAAGAAAGTTTGCTTCCAGAACAAGTGGCTATAATCATTCTTAGGTTATAATTACAAAAGACTATAATTCAATCAAGATCATTAATCCAAAGAGCATTTTGGAAATGTTTTCATTTTTCATGTGTTCCTGTTTCTGGTTCCAATTATAGTCTAGAAAGGTCTAGAGATTTTGACTTAAGTGTCTTCTATATTTCTGAAGCATTTTCAAGACATAAGATAGCTGTGCTAAGAAGTTAGGACCTTGCAGATCATCCTATTGTTGTAAGATAATAGAAGTCTTTCTGTTTCCCAGAGATAAGTTCTGTTTGCCTTTATCTCAGAAATTAAGGTCAAGAAGAAGCAATTTTAAAAAGAAAATTATCAAAGACAGATAAAAGTTGCCTTATTTTATTCAGATTTTAAATTGTGTAATAAGTGACTATAACACTGAATCCCATGAATATTTGAGACATAGGACATAACTATATTTAAATGTTTTCCTTTGTTTTTTCAAGTCAATATTCAACCATTTTACACAAATTTATTGAGCACCTACTATAAACTCAGCAGCAGATTTATTCCTTAGTCTAGTAAGCCAAACCTATTCTATTAAAATGTGAAACCTTGGAACAACAAAACAGATCCCTTTGTGGGCCCCCATAGGACCTTGCCCTCAACTTGGATCAACAATGGTAGAGAATGTTTCATCCTCTGAAGGGAGGCTGGGAATATACTCTATGCTACACCTGAGGAAGATGGGTCCTGATATTGGGGCAGCTTGGAATGTTCCTACTGATGACCACAGAATGTGAGCTCAGATCTCCAGGGATGCAGAGGTCACATAGGCTCCTAAACTGAATATGGGCCCTAGATCAGATAAAATTGATGGGGTTTACAGTCAACAATATTTATACACCTTTCCAATATTTGAGAGATACTCTCTTCCTAGATCCAGCTTTCTGGTCTTTTTTCCAACCATGACATCATCTCCCCAGACAATAACTTGGATCCACCTGCATATCCGATTTCAGGCTCAAGGAAAAAAATAGTATACCACGGGCCCTTTGGAATATAACTAAAATAGGCCTACTAGCTATCCACAAAATGGAGACCTTTCCAACTCTTCATCTGCACTATTCCAGCTTTCAGGTTCATGATTAGTCAACAACTTGTTTGGCTTTATATTTTATATTTTATATTTTCAACCACCAGGTTCCAGATGCTAGCATGATGCCAACCATCCTTCCTTGGACAGACAAACCCACCAATGTGTCATGGAGCTCCAATTCCCCAGAGACCCTACCCACTAGGGAAAGAGAGAGGCAGGCTGGGAGTATGGATCAACCTGTCAACACCCATGTTCAGCGGGGAAGCAATTACAGAAGCCAGACCTTCCACCTTCTGCATCCCACAATGACCGTGGGTCCATACTCTCAGAGGGTTAAAGAATAGGAAAGCTATCAAGGGAGGGGATGGGATTTGGAGATCTGGTGGTGGGAATTGTGTGGAGTTGTACTCCTCTTATCCTCTTATCCTATGGTTTTGTGAGTGCTTCCTTTTTATAATATATATATATATATATATATATATATATATATATATATATATATGTATATATACATATATACATGTATATATATATATATATATGAAGATTAGAAAGGGAAAAAAAAGTGAAAGCTCATAAAGAAGTGGCTTAGTTGATAGAGCATCAGACTCCAGTGCCTCAGGTTCCTAATATTGTAGGCTGTGCTGCATGTAACATTGTTATGTTCGATAATCCAAGAAATTCACCAAGAGAGACCAGAGTGATGTAAAAACAAAGAGCCTTTATTTCTAGCGCGGGCATGGGGCTGGGACCGAGACCTCACAGCTGTTCTAGGTGCTCCACCACGAACCCCAGCACACGAGGAGATGTATAGGGTATGGGTTACATAGCATACACGACAAGCTTAGCCTTGTGGTTATCTTCTTTACACATCTGGGGAAAATGTGGGGAAATGTTTAGCAGTCTCTATCTCTCTATCTGGAGATGCCTTGGGAATGCTTAATGGTTTCTATTTCTCTGGAGATACCTTTCTTAATGCTCAGCTTACCTTTGTTCCTGTTGACTCAGGGCCATGGGTTCAATTTCCAGTAATGGTCCTGAATTCCAGGACCTGTTCTTCTGAAACCAGGGACTATCTCATTTCTGCAGTTTTTGGAAACTGTCACGGAGTCACTACAGTCTGCACCCTTCAACATGAAAAATCTGTAGGCAAAAGAGTGAGAATACAACTGATGGTGGATGCTGACTGCAGCCAACCTGTTCTCACCTTTACTGTCAGCACCTTGATGGGCTCTGTAACCAATCAGCTTGTGCTGCACCCAGCACCAAACAGATAAAAGTTGGCTACTATGGTACAAGGTTGTTCAGGTCTGGTAGGAATCAACCTGTAACCCATTAATGTGAAAAACAGGTAACTCTCTGTCCTCCATGCAGCCTGGGGTCTCATTCTTTAGTTACTTTTGAGCTATAACATTGGAGGACAACATTATGGAATTTTTTGTAACACATGTACTGGAATGGGTCTCTGACTTGCCTGTCTTTCTCTTTCTTTCATATGAAATTCTCTGTCTCTCACATGCAATAAAAACAAAATCTTTAAAGGGGCCCACTTCTCTGTATTTCAAATCCACTTCTCTCCACCAACACACTCAAATACATGCCTTGCTGTATCACAATAGCTATACAACTTAATATGAGTTACATGCTTACAGGGGCTGGGCGGTGATGCAGTGGGTTAAAGGCATGTGGCCTGTGGCAAAGCACTTGCACCATTGTAAGAATCCAGTTTCACGCCTCCTGGCACCACAACTGCAGGGGATCACTTCACAGGTGGTGAAGCACGTCTGCAGGCGTCTATCTTTCTCTCCCTTTCTGTCTTCCCCTCCTCTCTCCATTTCCCTCTGTCCTGTGTGACAACAATGACAGCAATGACAACAACGATAAACAACAAGAGCAACAAAAGGGAAAAATAGCCTTCAGGAGCAGTGGATTCATAGTGCAGGCATGGAGCCCCAGCGATAACCCTGGAGGCAAAAGAAAAAAAAAGTTATATGCTTACTATGAGTAATCAGTTATTTAATAGATATTCTAATATTTATGACTTTTTACAAAATTTAAATCATATACTTTTCAACTGTGTTTGAGCATTATAATTTAGTTAACAGTAAATAAAAGTCACATCAAAATGGTGCTACAGGTGAGTGACATTTTGATGTCTTCATTTATGAACACATGTACGATATATTAACCCTATTGCAAGGAATAAATATCAATAAAACAGCAGGTCTTTGATAAACAGATATAATTACCAGGAGGATCTGTCTATTTACACATCAGGACTGCTGTCTTCATATATTTTATCCTGTTACATAATTATCAAATAAAGGAGTAATTTCTGAACAAGTAATAGCAATCACACAGAGTACTGCATGGTTAAACATTTTCATCTTGGCTGGAAGACACTAATATATAATCTTTAACAATTAATGACTTTGAATCTTAAACAGTGAACTAAAACCAAACTCGTGTCTGGAAAACAAAAAACAAACAAGCAAATAAAAGCAGAGAAACCCAACAACAATCTGTAACCAAGGAATGAGCATTTCTCTCCTGATTCTTGTATATATTTTTTTCACTGTAGTCAAAGGAAAAAAAAAAGAACTGTCTGTCTTAAGATGCATTGCTTTTTCATTTTAGCTTTTTAAATTTGAGAGGTTTCCTTTTGTAAAAATCAGAAGTCCTTAAAGGAGTGAATTCAGCAGTACAACTCCAGATTCTTTTGCTTTTCAGGCAAGTGTCTCAATATTCTTTTTCTTCTGGTGCTGTGATGGGCACACCAAGCACAGTTTCTTGCTGAGCTTTGCATTTCCTACAGATGAGGACAGCAGGAGCCCAGGCAGGTAGCCAAGACAGAGAGTGAGAGGAGCTGAGATCACAGCCAAGACTGTAGAAGGCAATCGGCTACTTAAAGGCAGAAAAAGGCAGCTTCTGCCCTAAGTCCTAAGACAACCCTTAAAGCCTGCTGGTTTGGTCACTTGCCCTCAACTGATTTGGGCTTCTATAGAATCTGAAAGAGTTTTATTGAGATGCACAGGTTTGAATCACAACTTTGCATCATATGTTTGGAATTGCCTGTCTCCCAGATAGAAAGAAGTAGCCTGCAGGTATTTGGAGACCTTTGAATTGATTGATAGGCCACTTACTAACTGCCATTCAGAAGACTCTTTCAGTTCCTTCTTTAGATAAGATTTTGGCCACTCTCCAAACCATTTTCTTTTTTTAGAATACTTTTTTTTTTTTTTTGCTTTTTGTTTTTGTCCTTTAGGATTAGTGCCCCTGTCCTTCAGGTTAAGCAAGATGGAGCATTTCAGTGTCACTCAACAATCAGTCAAATGGTGACAAAAGGCATTCCCTTCCAGTCAGGAATTTGAAGGGGGAAGGGGGCCCTCAGCAGGGGTGGGGGTGGGGGGGCTCTTTTTGCAACACTTAATGCTTTTTGTCCTGAAAACAAAGAGTGGGAAGGAGCAGGAAATTGGACTTAAGTCACCTCCAAATCAGTACAGAGTTCAGTCTTAGTTGGTGTTTGTTTATAAAATAGCTTTCTAAGTAATTCACACTCTGTCTCCCATTTAACCTCTTGCACACATGGTGCTTGGCCTACCAAGGAGATTTTTCTGGAGTTGTTCATGAGAAAGTGCTGAGTTTGACACTGACAGAAAGGAATTTGGGGTCAGAATTACTATTTTAAACTTGGCCTTTGGGATTTATAAAAGATGTTTCCGATATGCTTAAACAGCTGGAAGAGCCTCTGAGATCTGCAGTGTAAGAGAGGGTTTTCTTAATTTGTGTTACAGGTGAGGAAAACCAGGCCCAGGGAGGTTGGCTGACTTTTCCCTGCACCTTCAGAACTTATGATAACATCTTGCAGTCCGTATGACACAGAACTACTGTGGCTAAGGGAACATAGCCCCTCTGAATGCTGGATCATTCTCCAATTAAGTTGTGTTTGACTGAGGGTGGGGTGGGGGTGGGGAGGGCTACCCCCTGTCTCTTTCAGTCTCAGCAGAAGGTGTTTCAATCTTCACCAGATAAAAAGAGACATTCAAGGTCATTAGCCCAATTTTTCTCTGTGAGGGTGGAGCTGAAATTGAATGCTGAGCTATTCTGATGACCTAGAAATTACATGTATTCATTTCTTTCTTTTGGATAAAAGCATTTCTATTCCAGTTTTTCTATGGCTCTTTTTCAAGTGAATGGGGAGAGGGGGAGTCCAACATCTTTGCAAGCTGACCCTCCTTTTCTCTGGATAGTCTTTTATAATCTACCTTGATTTCAGCCAGTACCTTACTTTTTTTTTTTTTTTTTTTGTACTTTATGTCTTTTAATCACCTAAGGAATCTGACTCAGTGTCCTCCCCTCTGAATCACAGGCTACTCCTCCTTCATCTATATCTCCCAGGAGGAAAGGGAGGAGTTAGAAACCTCTGTTGGATCCTGCCCTGACAATATAACTTCCTTCTCTCCCAGACCACAGTTGGACTATTCTTTTTGCCCCCCCCATAGAACAAGACTCTCTTCTTATTTAAAAAGTTAAAAGGTTGTTTCATATGTGTGCATACACAGAGGCATAGATGTAACAATCTCCAGCGTGTGATGAAAGTCATTCTGATGTGAAAATGGTCAATGGAATGACTAGGAACAAACCTCATTTCATTTTAGTCCTAGATTATGGTTTTTAAACCTTAGAATTATGGGTACATTTCTTTTGAAACAAAATCTTTTTTGGGTTCAAGTTCCAATTTCCATTCTTTAAAAACATTCTTTTTTGCTTTTTTTTTTTTTAAATAAAAATGTTTTATTTATTTATTTATTTATTTACTTAGGAGAAAAGAGGAGAGAGAGAGAAAGAATCAGATATCAGTCTGGTACATGTGCTGCCAGGGATTGACCTCAGCCTCCTGCTGCAGGGTCTAATGCTTTCTCTGCTGCGCCACCTCTTGGACCACTCTTGCTTTCTATACAGTATTCAAACACATTTATTTCTGACGAACATCTTAAAGTTTGTATAAAACACCAAATTTGGAAAACTGCAGTCTCCTTTAATTTGACATTTGTAACTAAGCCGGTTTCGTGCTTGGAATGTTATTCGTTTATTTATTGACTTTTCAAATGATGCACAATTTGAAAGAGTCATTATACTAAAAATATAACTTCCTTCTCATGCTTTCTATGTACCTTGTGATTTATATATTTATTCATTAATCTCAGCATATGGAATTTTAAATGAAGCAATTAGAAGCAAAACCTGAACTAGCACTTGCTTTAAAGTATTAATACTGATTCTGAAATGTGGTGTTAACTCTTTCTTCTTTCAGTGAACTCAGACAGTAATTGCACAGACAGCAAGAATAAAAATAGCTGGAGTTTGTAAAAGAATACACACACACACACATATATATATTAAAGAGCATCTCTCTGTCTCTCTTCCTCTCTGTCTCCCCACCACCCCATACTCTCTCTCTCTTTCTGTCTCTGTTCAAAAAACAAACAAACAAAAAACGGCTACCAGAGTGGTGGTGGATATACCCTACAAGCAGAAAGCCCCAGTTATAAGTCTGGTGTCGATTAAAAATTTAAAGAAAAATGAACTAGAGAACAAAGGGGTTCTCTTCGGGTGACCCACACATGTCTGTACACATGTTTTCATTGTCCCAAATAAAGCATGTGATGTCTGATCACAGCCTCTCCAATTCTTCATGGAACTGACAGTCTGGGGGAGACATTTCAGATTCTTCTCCTGCAACAATATGTGGGATTTAATAAACACAGCAAAGGAACATGTAAGATGAAACATATATAAATTTTTGGTCTCTGCATATCTAAGGTCGTGAAGGGGGTGGGGTTGTAAGGAAGAGGAAACCAGTATCTTGCAATGGAAGGAAAGGACACATTGTGTTAGGTATGATAATATTTTGGAGAGAGGTAAAATTGTATTCATGAGATGACAAGAATCTTGTTAAATAACATTTCTTTAATAAAAATCAATTAAAGTAATTGAAAAAAGGGATAGCACATTTTTACAAATCTTAAAAATAACATATGTAAAATGCCAAAGGAAACAAAAAGAAAAGAACAAAGAACTAAGGGTGAAGGAAAATAAGCAGTGTTCTCCAATTGCACTTTGTGAAAGAATAAATCCACTAGGGCTGGCCATATTGTTAAATCTACCATCTTATACAACCGCACACATTGTATTAGAGACACAGATAACTCTGAAGCTATATAAATTACCAGGTCCTTTTTCTATAGCATATGGAATGAACCTAAACAAAACATAAGAAGATAGAATTACAGAGGTTTTTGTGGTTCAAGATTGTATGTATTAAACTTCATTTGGTCTTTAATAACTACTAATTTGTTTATTTGCATTGCAATAGATAGTTGATTGTAGATTCTGTGTTAGGATTATATTATTTGCTAGGAGACTGTTGCAGTCCCTGCCTTCAAAGAGCTTAGAGAGAACAGAGAAGATGTTTACTGATAAAATAGTCATAAGTACAGTTACATTCTGGGTTTACTAAAAAAAACAAACTCTGGTGGTCAGAAAAATATCTCTTGTTTAATATAAATGTAAGAAAATGAGTTGATAGGATGTCAAAAGATTTCTCCCTTGAAGAAATCAGATTTGGAGGATTATAATCCAAATAATTGGTAAGATTAATTAGTAATGAGATAGTAGGCAACTATTCAAGAAGAGGATTTAAACTAGGCAGTGGCTTTTTGGTGAAAGGAAACATCCACACACAAGGATCTCAAGATGCTGGGGTACAGAAAAAGAAGATGATGGGCTAGAATTTGAGAGTTACCATGAATGAAAATCACAAAACAACCACATCAATGAAATCATTACAGGTATATGAGTTGGATAGAGAAAGACAAGTAGAATGGAAGTAGGGTAGTGGTAGTATATTTAAGATGAATCAGACAAAGGATATGTAGGAAGCATACTATCTTCATTGAAGGGTTAATGACTTTACAGTACAGTTATTGATACATTGCTACAATTTTTTTTTATCTCTCTGTGAAAGATCTCTGAAGAACAATGTCAGTCTTAACTTAGGTCCTTGGACAGACGGAAACCATGGGGTCTTGATGTAGAGGCCATATATTTGACTGAAATTTGTGAGTGAGGAAAAGCAAAGGACCTAGGAAAAATATTGTGGTATGACTAATACAGAGACTCAAAAGTTGATAATCTATAGATTAATTACATAGGAGTCAGCCAGTTCTGAAGGTTACTCTGATGAGGTCTGTTCTGGAGACCTGTTAAAGATGGTTAGCAGATTTTATGATAATGAGTCTAAACATCTGGAGAGACTGTGATGAAAATACACATTTGTGAATTTTAACATGAAAGTGGTGTTTGAAAGTTTGAAGACAGGATGAAATTGTCTAGTAAGTCTGTGTCCAATAATAATACTAGTGGGTCAAGGACAAAAAAATCTTCAGAATATCAATGACTGAAGAACAATTAGAGGAATAGAATTCTGTGAGGACACATTTTGTTAACATCTTAAGAAGGGGAATAGTAGGGAGTTGTAGTGCAAGTGGTTAAGTGCACGTGGCACGAAACACAAGGAGTGGCAGAAAGATCCAGGTTTGAGCCCCCTGCTTCCCACCTGCGAGGGAGTCACTTCACAGGCAGTGAAGCACGTCTGCGGTATCTTTCTCTCCCCCTCTCTGTCTTCCCCTCCTCTCTCCATTTCTCTCTGTCCTATCCAACAATGATGACATCAATAATAACTACAACAATAAAATAACAAGGGCAACAAAAGGAATAAATAAAAATATTAAAAAATAATAATGCAAATTAAAAAAAGAAGGGCAATAGTAAATATGAATAGTGATAAAAATCATTGTAGTAAGCAACAATAATGTCAAATCTAACAGTTTTTTTTCATTCTTTTTTTTTTGCCTCCAGAGTTATCTCTGGGGCTCGGTGGGTGCCTGCACTATGAATCCACTGCTCCCTTGGCCATCCCTCCCCCTACCTCCCTACCCCCTGATATTTTGGATAGGACAGGGAGAAGTTAAGAAGAGAGGAGAAGACAGAGAGAAGGAGAGAAAGACACCTGCAGACCTACTTTGCTGCTTGTGAAGCAACAAACACCCCCTTGTCCCCTCACCCTTACCCCCCAGCAGTGTGGAAGCAGGTCTCCAACAAAGATCCTTGCGCTTCTTACTATGTAAGCTTAATCCATGAGCCACCACCCTGAGGGTATTTTTTAAAGCCATTTTATTAGAGGATTGACAGTCAGGAATGATCATGTGTTCAGATAAAGGAACTTGAACTGTAAGGTCAAAGGACAGATTGCACTGAATAAAGTGAACAGACAATGAAAGAATGGAGAAGACTGAAGACAATAACAATGCAAGTATGGAGGGTGGAGGAAGAGCGTTGCTGCTGCTGATAAACAACAAGTGCAAAAAGGGGGGGGGGTGGATAGCCTCCAGGAGCAGTGGATTCCTAGTGCAGGCACCGAGCCCCAGCAATAGCCCTGTAGGCAAAAAAAAAAAAAAAGAAAGAAAGAAAGAAAGAAAGAAAAGAAGAGAAATGAATGATTGCATGATTGCAGTTATAACAGAGAGGAGGGGTAACTGAAGAAGTGAGGTTATAGGTAAGACAGCTGATGGGAAGCAAACATTCAAGAGGTTAATATTCAATATTAACCTGGGGGGGTCCGGCATTAGCGCAGAGGGTTAAGAGCACGTGGCGCGAAGCGCAAAGGACTGGCGTAAGGATCCCAGTTCAAGCCCCCAGCTCCCTACCTGCAGGGGAGTCGATTCACAGGCGGTAAAGCAGGTCTGCAGGTGTCTATCTCCCCCCCGCCCGTCCTCCCCTCCTCCCTACATTTCTCCATGTCGTATCCAACAATGACGACATTGATAACAACAACAATAACTACAACAATTTTTTTTAAAAAAGGGCATCAATATTAACTTAGTGGTATAGTAACCTAGAGAACCTAGTCTTTTGAGACAAAGGAAAGAAGTTACATGGACCACTGACATTTTTCTTACACCTTTTCACTAGGTGTTCCATTAGGCCAAACATTTCAACTACAGAGGTCATGTAGATTCCATAATGAACTTTAATATGAGTAGTGACATGAAGGAATTATGACTACCTGAAGTCATTGAAAAAAACAATCTTAGGGACTGGGTGGAGACACACCAGGTAGAGCGCACACATTACCATGCATGAGGACCTGGGATCAAGTCTCTATTCCCCACCTGCAAAAGGGAAGCTTTATGAGTGGTGGAGTATTACTTCAGGTGTCTCCTTCCATTTCCCACTCTTTCTCTCTCTGTCTCTATTAGAAAAGAGAAAAAAAATAGGGGGCCAGGTGGTGGCACACCTGGTGAAGTGTACATATCACAATGTGCAAGCAGCAGGATTGGAGCCCTTGTTCCCCACATGCAGGGAGAACGCTTCATGAACATTTCTGCAGGTGTCTTTCTCTCCCTCTGTCTGTCTCCCCCTCCTGCTCATTTTCTCTCTGCCCTATCAAGTAAAAATAAAATAGAGAGAAAAAAGGAAAAAATGGTTGCCAGGAGTAGTGGATTCCTAGAGCCAGCACTGAGTTTCAGCGATAACTCTGGAGGAATAAAAAAGAAAGAAAAAAAAAAAAAACATGGCATTGTCTTACAAACTTAAAGTCCAGTGACAAACCTGGTAGAAAAGAAAAGAAAGAGAAAAATAATATTATACCACAAAGTTCAATTTTTTAATTATTATTATTATTACCTCCAGGGTTATTGCTGAGGCTTGGTGCCTGCACTACAAATCCACTGCTCCTGGAGGCTATTTTTTTCCCTTTTGTTGCTCTTGTTGCTTATCTTTCTTGTTGTTATTGCTGTCGTTGTTGGATAGGACGGAGAGAAATGGAGAGAGGAGAGGAAGATAGAGAGGGGGAGAGTAAAACAGACACCTGCAGACCTGCTTCACCGCCTGTGAAGTGACTCCCCTGCAGGTGGGGAGCCAGATCCTAAAGCTGGTTCTTGTGCTTTGTACCATGTGCGCTTAACCCACTGCGCTACCACCAGTCCCCCCCCTCCCCCAGTTCACATTTTGAGATTTGTTGTTGCCTCTATTTGTGACTATATACAGACACATGTTTGTATACAGATGTATGTACAGAATTTTTTACTTTTCAGAACCTTTGAGTTCTGTGTTATCTTGTGGAACATTGATAGCATTCACAGAATTTGGTCGTTTGAGTTCATGGAGATAATATATGCGTGTATTTATTTTATCAGCTAATATCCAGCTAGGAAACTGGAGATTACCTAGTATATTGTAAACAAAGAATATTAAAACAAGGACTTTTTTTTTACATAGGTCCTGCACTAACAAAACTAATAAAAGGACAGAGGGACAGTTTAGTGATCAGACTCAAGAGGTAGTTGCAACCATTTTACTTCCTAGAAGAACAAAGGGACAGAGTGGCTTGAGTGGAGTTAAGTGTCAGAGGTCACTTTGTAAAAGTTGAAACCAGGCCTGACCCACTGCAGACCTCTGGGAGAAGTTGGCTCATGATATTGGAACAGAGGATACTGAAGTGTTTATCAAAAAAGACACTGTCCTTCTAGCAATGCCTTCCACTGGCCAAACATACATGGAAGTCAGAGGGAAAAGCTGTCTTGGAAATAGAGTTTACACAGGAAGCAGAGCACAGAACACAGCAGGAGAAAGGATTTGAAAACTAAGTAGACGAGTAGCAAATTATGGCCATGCTGTTAGATTGTACGAAAAGTCACCATGTATGTTTTTCCATGCAAAAAATGTATCATGACTTTTTCCAACATCCCAGTGATTTATCTAACATCATATCTGACACAAAACAAGCACTTAATATATGTAATGTTCCTCATTTAAATCAATCAACTTTAACTGTAAGGCAGAAACAACAGCTGAAAGGCAAGAAAACTGAAAGTAAAAGAATCATTTCAAAATTGCTTCTTATGACTGAGTTTTAGTTTTTCACTTTTACCTCCATATATGTAATGCAGGTGAGATAGCTTCTAGTTCTTGGCATAATTGCAAGACTCACTTAATCACAATATCTGAGGATATTGGAAATATTTTAATCATCCCTTAAAATTCACAGAAATCACTGGCACTGCCTAACTATTCTCATTTTATGGCTCAGAAGTAGAAGCCTTTTATTCCCTCTTAGGCCTCAGTACCTCATGGTTATTAATATAATATCATCACCACCAGTGCAACAGGATGTACTGCTTGGAGGATCTTTGAAGTGAAATGAAACCCTCAAGCTTTCATTTGCCTAATGAAAACCTCAACCTGAAAGTTTCTCCATTTCTGATCACAGATGGCGTCTTCTCAATCACTTTGGCTTGGGATGCCAGATGCCAGTCCTGCACGTGGCATTCTCCTCTAAATTTGGAGCAGGTGTCAACTATTAGAACAGGAAACAGATATTCAATCCAAAGGAAACCCCCTCCCTCGGTTATATAGAGAAGGCAGTTAAGTACTAAATTACAAAAGAACCCCTATTAGTTAACTGCTCTAAATATCTATACATACAGGCTTTTGTCTTCTTGTTGGCCTATGACTTACTGAAAACTTGGACATAAACATTCAACTCTCACATAAGATGGTTTTATGTCAATACAATTTACCCAAAATCCAAATCTAAAGACGGTTTTCATTACAAAGTAACATTAGACTGACCCTAATAGTCAGAATAGCATGAAGAAAAATATTCCAAGTATATCTAGAAAATGGGCACCGACACAGATGTTTCAGTGTGGGAGTCTCTGCCCTTCTTCCCTTTTCTGAATCCACAACACTGAATGGTGACTCTCAAGGTCAGGAGAAGAGGAAGTTCTCAGATGCAAGTGCAAAGCAATAATCTTCAAGTGGATACCAAGCCGACAGGGATATGGTGTTGGTTACAAGGAAGTCAGAAGGCCAAGACTGAGAGTCAAGGAAAGTTAAAGACAAAATCAGTATGAGGGGAAGGGTCACAGAGGGAAGAAAAGAAGAGAGTTAGAGAGAAAACATCTGCAGAGGTTGCAAGCACTAATGGGGAGGGGAAAAGGGGAAATTCACCTCTTCTCTCTTCCTTTGGTGTAGTTTTGATATCCTCACATTTGCTTTCCTTTTAATATTCACAACTCAAGGCTGCTAACTTGTAGATATGTGGTACTTTTCCCAGAGTTAGGGTCACTACACAAGTGTCACCACTCATCGGCTGGCTCATTCAGCGCTATATTCTTGGTTCTTACACCAGACACAAGACCTCCACCAAATAGTTCACTGGCTGTTTGGGATTCCGATGCTTGACATTTTAAGTGAGAAGCACTCTAGCCTACATCTTACTGTGATACCTGAGGGTGAAATAGAATCTTATTTTCTTGCATTTCACTCAATAGGATTTGTGTTTATTTCTGAGAAGAATTTGGGGAAGCCAGCAAATGGAATGTTTTTTTAAAATCTCTTGTGTTTAGAAGAGTTAATCCGATTCTTTGTCTCATTGTACACTATCAACATTAAACCCACCGTTTTTATTTAGGTATTTATTCAATCTCCTCCTCCCTCCACTCCTGCCAATTCACGGTTCTTAATTTCACCTTACTCTCTTTAGTGAAACCCCTGGTAATGAGTTAGAGTGTGCTCTTTAGATATGAATATATCCTTTAGGAAATAGGTGGTGTTGTCAGTGTATTTTGTTTGTGTCATCTCTGGGGTTTCACCATTCTAGGCTGAATTTTTCATATGGAGAAATAAAGACAGAGAGGGAGAAAGAAAGGGAGAGGAACCACAACACTGAAGCTTTTTCCAGTGTAGTAGAGGTGGTGGTGGTGGTGGTTGGGGGTGGGGGTGGGGACAGGGAGGGGAAGGCTGTCAGGCTGGAACCTGGACAGAGCAGTGTACTATCCAAATGAGTTATTTTGCTAGCCTGCTACTAGGGTACTTTAAAATATGAATCATGGGAGTCGGGTTGTAGTAGAGCAGGTTAAGCACAGGTGGCGCAATGAGCAAGAACCTGAGAAAGGATCCAGTTTTGAGAATGAGATCCCGGTTGGAGGCCCGGCTCTCCATCTGCAGGAGAGTCATTTCACAAGCGGTGAAGCAGGTTTGCAGGTGCCTATCTTTCTCTCCCCCTTTCTGTCTTCCTCTCTGCTCTCCATTTCTCTCTGTCCTATCCAGCAACGACGACATCAATAACAACAACAATAGTAACTACAACAACAATGAAAAAACAACAAGGGCAACAAAAAGGAATAAATAAATAAATATTAAAAATATAAATGAATCATATTGTTTAGACTTTTATATTTTCATTTCACATTATATTTATAAGCTTTGTGCATCTTAGGCTATATACATCTTTATTTATAAACCTGTTTTCATCATGATATCATAAATATAGTTTCAATCAATCAGATTTTACTTATCTGTTTCTGTATTCATTTCCAACTGGGTGCTTCAAAGTCTCCTCTCCTGTAAAAATTTCTATGATGAACAATCTCACACATTAGTTATCTCAGAGATCAATGTGAGAAATCTTTTGGGATACATACTCAGGATAAGAATGACTGGACGTTGCTTCTGTACACATATTATTCCACTTGCTACGGTCAGTGCAGCAAATATTTAACAATTCTTTTGACCATCTGGTCTCTATTTGACCTCCAAACTATACAAAAATTTCAAATCAATACCCTTTAACTTCATCCCTCATTGTTACAAAATTTCCTGTGTAAATTTGCTTCTTCCAACCTGTCATCTTTTGTAGAACCACATTATGGTCTGCAGACATACTGGTGCCTAAAAAACAAGTCTGGGACTTACTTTTGAAATGCTCGGACTGCCTTTATTAAAAGGGATATGGATTTCGAAACCACAATATTATTTTTAAAGCCATTTCTAACCCAATCAGCAAACACTTTAATTTTCAGCATCTCGAGTCGTACTGACAGTCTCAGGTAAGATGTTTTCTATACTGGGGTATGTAGGTGAAGAATCCAAATTCATTTTAATGTCTTCTAATTCTATATGAAACTCTGAATTGATTCTTATATATTGCATATTTACAAACTTTCTTTTTATTGAAGTAGTACTGCATTATATGTTTCCAATATGTGCCACTGAAAATCAACATTACCTTTACTACTAAAAGTCAGAATATTTAAGAAAGATGAATATATATATATATATATATATATTATCCTTCTCCCTTTCTTCTTCTATCTCTATTTATATCTTCTATTCTTTCTTTATTTTTTACCAGAACACTACTTTGACTATAGGGGTGCCGGGGACTTAACCTGGCACCTCACAGCCTCATTAATGAAAGGTATAACCTCTATGTTATCTTCCCTGTCCCAGGCAATACAGTTTTTAACCTCAGAAAGGGACAAAAGCTATGATATATTATTCTTTCACAGATGGATTTCTTAAGACTTTTTTTTAATAAAAAATCTGAATCCTTTTGCTTTAACTTTCATCATTTGTTGACATTGATAGAAAGTATAAACCTTCATTTATTCTCATGGTTTCCCTCCTATCTCAATGACTGGTTCTTCACAATCATAGGTTCTTTCCTTTTTTTGAGAAAAAAAAGTTTTTTTTTTAAATAATTTATTTCTTTATTGTGGAATTAATGCTTTACATTCAACAGTAAATACAATAGTTTGTACATGCATAACATTCCCCAGATTCCCATTTAACAATACAACCCCCACTATGTCATTCATCATCTTTCATGGACCTGTATTCTCCCCACCCACCCACCCACCCCAGAGTCTTTTACTTTGGTGTAATACTCCAATATATATACACAATGGAATACTACTCAGCTGTAAAAAATGGTGACTTCACTGCTTTCAGCCGATCTTGGATGGACCTTGAAAAAATCATGTTGACTGAAATAAGTCAGAAACAGAAGGATGAATATGGGATGATCTCACTCTCAGGCAGAAGCTGAAAAACAAGATTAAAAAAGAAAACACAAGTCGAACCTGAAATGAAATTGGAGTATTACACCTTTTTTCTTTTTTATTGCCACCAGGATTACCACTGGGTTTCTGGGTGCCACCACTACAAATCCAGCACTCCCGGTGGCCATTTTTTCTCCCCCTCCCCTTTTTCAATTTAAAAATTATCAGATAGGGCAGAGAAATTGAGAGAGGATGGGGAGATAGCGGGAGAGAAAGATAGACACCTGCAAACCTGCTTTACAGCCTGTGAAGTGGACCCCCTGAAGGGTGGGTTAAGGGGCTTTGAACTGGCTTCCTTGAACTCAGTAATATGTCTGCTTAACTGGGTGCACCACTGCCTGGCCCTCTCTTTACTTTTTTTTTTTTTTTGCACCTTCTCTTTCATAGTAAATCTTTAAAAGTGCTTCTCTGTTGAAGCAGTATAAACCAGTCACAAAGTCTTCCTCTCTCTCTCTCTTCTTTCCCCACTGTGAAGTGTATGTGCAAAACATACTGTGACACTCCTTTCTAATGAAATGTATATCTTACAAAAGTAGAATATGCACTGATCTTGCCAACCTCTGTACTTCCTCTGCTTGGAATAATACTTGGTTGGATATTAACAAAGTTAGGACTGGGAAGTTGTGCACCCTGTTGAGCACGCATGTTACAATCTACAGGGATCAGTGTTCAAGCACCCAGTTCTCCCCCAACCCCTTTCTGGCAGGAGAAAAGCTTCACAGGCTGTAAAACAGTGCTGCAGGTGTCCTTCTGTCTCTCCCCTTCTCATCTTATTTTCTCTATTTCTAATTTTTTTATATTTATTTATTTTCCCTTTTGTTGCCCTTGTTCTTTTTTCATTGTTGTAGTTATTACTGTTGTTGTTATTGATGTCGTCATTTTTAAATAGGACAAAGATAAATGGAGAGAGGAGGGGAAGACAGAGAGGAGGATAGAAAGATAGGCACCTGCAGACCTGCTCCACCACCTGTGAAGTGACTCCCCCCATAGACTGGGAGCCGGGGATTGGAACCGAGATCCTTAGCAGGCCCTTGCCGGTTTGTGCCACTTGGGCTTAACATGCTGCATTACCGCCCGACTCCCTCATTTTCTCTATTTATATCCAGTAAATACATACATTAAAAATGAAAAAAAATATTAGTAAGTTGCAAATAAACAATGGCACAGATAATTCTAGTTCTATCATAAAACAAAGTGAAATTTTATTAGTTTGATCATAGCAAGAGTAACACCTGAATCCCACCCAGAATATAATCATTTCTTCCCATAATGCACCCAGAAGAAGAATGTGTGAAACAAAAAATGCACAGGAGCTAGATCATTGTGTTATTATTTGGATTTTCCCTTAAACACTGGTATAACATTCTATCTTAGATTAAGATAGTAACTTAAATTTTAGTGTTTTTTTTTTTTTGTATACTTGTTGGCGTTCTATAATCTGATGAAAGTAAAAGGAAGGAGCGATCAATACTTAGGATGCAATGAGGAAACTGGAATGATGGTCAGTACTATTCTTTTTTGCTGTAGGCTTTCTCAGTCATTAAAAGCAAACCGATTCCTAATGTGGCCTTTCAATGAACTTTGAAACTGCTTTTTAAAAAAAGTGGTGCACCAAGTTAAGCGCACATGGTATGAAGTGCAAGGACCTGCTCGAGGATCCTGGTTTGAGCCCCCAGCTCCCCACCTGAAGGTGTCTATCCTTCTCTCTCTTTCTCTATCATCCCCTCCTCTCCAAATTTCTCTCTGTCCTATTCAAAAAGAAAATAAATGAAAAAAAAAAAAAAAGGCCACAGGAGCAGTGGATTCATAGTGAGGGTACTAAGTCCCAGGGATAACCCTGGAGGAAAAAAAAAAACCAAAAAACTTTTTTTAAAGAACTATGATGACCTTAACTGACTTGAATAAGACAAACAGGTTATTTTTATTCCTCTTGCAGAGAGAACATATCACCAAGTTGCCTCCAGTGCATTGGAGGCCAGGCTCAAACACTGGCTGTGCTAATGCCAAAGCAGGTGCACTATCCAGATGAGTTATTTTGCTGACCCTGAATTTTTTTTTTTTTTTTTTTTTTTTTTGCCTCCAGAGTTATCGCTGGGGCTCAGTGCCTGCACTACTAATCCACTGCTCCTGCTGGCTGTTTTTCCCTCGTTTGTTGCCCTGGTTGTTTATCGTTGTTGTTATTGCTGCCTTTCTTGTTGGATAGAACAGAGAGAAATCAAGAGAGGAGGGGAAGACAGAGAGCGAGAAAGATAGATAGATACCTGCAGACCTGCTTCAACCCTTGTGAGGTGACGCCCCTGCAGATGGGGAGTCAGAGGTTCCACAGGAATCCTTAAGCTGGCCCTTACACTTTGTGCCCTGTGTACTTAACTCTCTGGCCTCCGACCTTAAATATTAAAGAACTCTTAAGTCCCTGCTCAGAAAGTTTTCCCACAGTCATTAACCCCATGAAGTTGAGGTCTCCTCCTCCTTCACCTCCCCCTCCTTCCCCAACCTCTTCCTCTTCATCTTCTACTTCCTTCTTCACTTTTTTTTTCTGGTTACAGCTCACATATATCAAGTAGTTGGATTGTTGTACAAAGAAGTATTTGATACATCAGGCCTTTGGTTGAGTTTTTGTAATTTGGTATTAAATAAATAATTCTGAAAAGTCCAAAAGGACACTATTTCTAATATCTTTCTGATTTATAAGTGGCAAGAGACAGCTGAGTAGTTTCAGGAAAGAAAGAAAGAAAAGAAAGTAAAGAAGAATTAACTACTTTTCTGTATAAATACCACGCGCTAACCGATTGCGCCACTGGAGCTTCAACTACTTTTCTTTGTTATAAAATGGACAGAAATGTGTAGGGATTTAGAATTTCTGTAGTCATGACTATACATCTTAATTTTTTTTATCTTATGTCCACATATAAAAGATAAAAAAACTTCAGGAACAAATATCATTCAGAAATGTTGCTTATATTTTGCCCCCCAAAATCTCAACCCCTTACAGTAACTGAAATAATTATTTTTAATTTTTTTAAGACCTTTTTTTTTTTTTTTTTTTAATTATCTTTATTTCCGGGCTAGCTTCACAGGCAGGAATGACCTGGGACTCATGGCTGAGCTGGGAAGCAGTGCAACCAATCTTTATTCATTAGAAAATCCTCCCCTTTATATCTCCTGAGGCGGAAGAGGAAGTACATAGGATAGGGGGTGGGGAGAAGGAAAAAGCACAAGCATTTGGAAGTATCAAGCTTGCATCTAACCAGTGGGGATTAAACCAATGCCCTATAGGCAAGGCGAGTCTCAGGTAAAGCAATGATTATGTAAATAGACCACAGCATTAAGCAACGCAAATGAACCTAAGAACCTAACGTGATGATCAAAACAGAAGGGGTCTTAGAAGCAGAATTAGAAGCATACCAACATTTATTCATTTATTGGATAGAGACAGTCAGAAATTGAGAGGAAGGGAAAGACAGGGAAAGAGATAGAAAGACACCTTCAACCCTGCTTTACCATTCACAAAGCTTTCCCCCTGCAGGTGGGGACCAGGGACCAACCTGGGTCCTTGAGCTTTGCAACATGTGCACTCAACCAGGTGCACCACCACCCAGCCCCAATAATTCTCTTTTATGAGAGAGAATATCAGTACATGCAGTTCTACAGACTAAAGTCCTTAAAACATAGAAAGACTGGACTTTTGAAGTTGGGTAAGTGGGCCTTCACAGTACACTTTTGAAGCCAGGGAAGTGGGACTGTACAGAGGTGGGTTCAGGAGCTAGGATTGTGTTAAGGCGGGTGATATGGGAAGGCTGTCAGAACGCAAAAATATCTCCTTCGTGGGTGAAGAGACCTGAAGAGCCCGAGGTGTTCAGGTATAGATGTGGCTGCTGGAGCCCATTTTTGGCAGGCATGGACCTCGAATCTCCTACTTTGAGCAAATGAGCAGAGTCATGTTGGAGCTGAGGGTTCTGGAATTATCGAAATTCACTGAGGTGGTGATGTATGGTTCTTTCTTTTTCTTTCTTTCTTTCTTTCTTTCTTTCTTTCTTTCTTTCTTTCCTTCTTTTTTCTTTCTTTCTTCCTTTCTTCCTTCCTTTTTTCTTTTCCTTCTTTCTTCCTTTACCCTTTCGTTGCCCCCCCTTTTATTGTTGTTGTAGTTATTATTGTTCTTGTTGTTAGATAGAAAAGAGAGAAATAGAGAGAGGAGGGGAACACAGAGAGGGGGAGAGAAAGATAGACACCTGCAGACCTGCTTCACTGCCTGCAGGTGACGAGCCGGGGGCTCAAACTGTGATCCTTCAGCCGCTCCTTGGGTCTTGGCGTTATAGTGTGCTTAACCCCTGAGCTACCGCCCAACTCCCGGTGTACGGCTGATACCCGTTCAAAATGAGGTGCAGGTGGCTGCTTCAGTCTATGACAGACCAGGAGCCAGGGACGCTCAAAATTGAAGAAGCCATGAATTCCTTGGAACTGGAACTGGACCCCGAGATGGAGTCAGACTAGTTTGCAGTTTGTGGAACTAGGACTAGACTGTAGCTAGTAGGCTGTGGACAGAATTGGACTGAGTCAAGCCTGGTTGAAATTCTTCCCTAGCCTGATAAAGAGAAATCAGCTGACTTTCTGGATGCAGAAAGTATCTTTGCCCCTGTATCTTAATGTAATATACCTCAATCTCACCCCACATGACCCTGGATTCCTAATTAGAAATAAATTAAACACACACACACACACACACACACACACACACACACACACACACTGTCTTCTTAGCTTGTGTATTATTATTTTTAGCAAGTTGCGTATTAAACTACCTAATATTGTTTGACATTTGTGTTTGTGTTGGTTTATACCATTTTTCATGATACTCGCTGAAACTAATACCGTTCAAGAATGGGTTTTATCCCTGATGGATATTACTATGTGAGATACCCTATAAAAGTTACATTTATTTAACGTCTATAGCAAGTCAACGTTTTTATGATTAGTATGGCCATTGTCCATGGCCTTTTAATATATTACTTCAAGTTTGTGTTTGAAGATCTCAGTAAATCATCTTATTTCATTGAGTGTGAGGCTCTGCATAAGAACTTAGGGCTACAGTTTATTAAGCCATACACAACAAGTTTTCTATAAATGACAACATGTTATTTATGACTTTCCCAACTGCACTTAATAAAACATAAAGATAAATGATAGAGGGGGCCAGGTGGTAGCGCAGCAGGTTAAGTGAACATGGCGCAAAGCACAAGGACCAGAGTAAGGATACAGGTTCCAGCCCCGGGCTCCCCACCTGCAGGAGGGCTGCTTCATGGACGGTGAAGCAGGTCTGCAGGTGCCTTTCTCTCCCTCTTCCCCCGTCTTCCCCTCCTCTCGCCATTTCTCTCTGTCCTATGCAACAACTATGACAGCCATAACAACAACAATAATAACAACAATAAACAACAAGGGCAACAAAAAGGAAAATTTGGCTTCCAGGAGCAGTGGATTGGTAGTGCAGGCACTGAGCCCCAGCAATAACCCCCAATAACCCCGGAGATAAAAAAAAAGATAAATGATAGAATAAACCTAGAAAATAATAATAAATAATTGAGTAAATCCCTACTATCTTAACTAAAATGGTTTTACAGAATTACTCTCTTACTGTTCATATACATATACATATATATATATATATATATATATATATATATGTTGATGTCTATGTGTATGTGTGTGCTGTCTAGTGAATTTGCTTTCTCAGACACATAACTTTCTTATACATTCTATGTGGAGAGATGTCATGTCTTACTTATTATCTACTGCTCCACGTTCCTCTTAGATATTGATCTGATTGATTTATAATGTTGTTGAGGTCAATTAAGCAAATAAATACTTGAAGGATGCTTTTATTTAACGATTCTTTCAAAGACTCCTGTTACTGATCTACCCTCAACCAAGGGCTCTTCAGTCTGTATAACTAGCATCCCATGTGTTTATACACAAAGTATAAAATACGGCATGGAGTGGATAAGCAGATAAAAACAATCAGATTTTCATCACCCTGCTATTTACTATTACAATATAAGAAAAATGCGTATCAGAAAGTGTCTTAAAAATTAAATGGCAAATGATATCTCTAACGCAAAATGACATGAAAGCTCTTTTCATCTTATCATTTACACTGATGAAAAAAAGAAGAAATGCAATGCATACTTGCTTATAAGGAAATTATATCTGCTTGGTTTCTTTTTAGTTGCATTACTTTAAGTGAATACCATATTTTGATATCTGCTCTAAGGTTAAGAAATATACAGGTTTAACCAAGATTTGTAGAACATAAATATATGGGGTTGTTAGTCTATTAAATCAACTTTTAGATTTTAGGTTTCCAAAAAGCAGTTAATCAATTCACACTGTATACTTTAAGTGTGGCTGTCCTAACCACAGTAACACAATGACTTATTTGGGCATATTTGATATTAAATAGTCTAGGAGGAGGACTTTCTGTCTGAGTTATTTTTAAATATATTTTAAAAGACTATTATCTTTATTTATTTATTGGATAGAGATAAAAATTGAGAGATAAGGGGGGGGGAGAGAGAGGGGAAAGAAACAGACAGACACATGAAGCATTGCTTCACCTCTCCATAAAGCCTCCCCCTACAGGTGGGGACTGGGGGCTTGAACTTGGGTCCTTGAGCATTATAACATGTGTGCTCAACCAGGTGCGCCACCACCTGACTCCTGTGGCTTAGTTTTTTAAAAGACAAGTCTTTGGATGTTCTAGATCGCTGTTAGCCTGTTAGAGTCCACAAGTCTGTGACCTCTCTTCTGAGCTACAAACCTTCCATCTCTTCAGTTACTATATATATTAACATACACACCATGTATACTGCTCTAAGATTATTGCTGGACTGTTAGTTCCATGGGGCTTAGTGTGGAGACTCTGTTCCTCAAGAAGATAGCTCTTATTTGAAGACAAAGCAAGATGGTAATTCCACATAATGCTTTCTGGTCACCTAGTGAGAAAGAAAGGTTTGGAAAGGGAAACAAAAGTCAGTGTTAACTCATTAAGTCCTCTGATAGTTCTCTTACGTAGAAAGGAAATATGCCATTACTACCATTTCACAGGTGAAGAAACCAAGACTAAGGGCCAGGCAGTAGCACACCTGGCTGAGTGCACATGTTACAATGTGCAAGTATCCAGGTTCAAACCCCAGCCCTCACCTGCAGGGGGAAAGCTTCAGGAGTGATGAAGCAGGGCTGCAAGTCTCCCTTCCTCTGTCTCCCCTTCCCTCTGGATTTCTTCCTGTCTCTATGCAATAAGTAAAATAAGAAAGAAAGAAAGAGAGAAAGAAAGAAAAAGAAAGAGAGAAATACTAAAATAAATTAAGTAACTGTATAAAGTCAGCACATAGTCAATTTGTCAGTTAGGCTCCTAGCAAAACAGAGATGGCACACAGATAAGCTAGTCATGGGAAAGCAATTAATAAAGTGGCTATTTACAAAGTGGCTATTTACAGGCAAAGTTTAAATAAAGTAACAATTAATTTTACTGTGTATTGAAGCTGATTGGTCAGTGGAGACCATTTTAATCTTTCCACCTGAAAAGGAAAATGGAAGGGAGCAGTTTCTGGAACCTGAGAGTTGGGCCGCTCTCAGTAAAAAGTCAGAGCCAACATGCAGTTACCAGAAAAGAAGTAGAAGAGATATAAACAAAAACTGAAAGGGATAAAAAAAAAAAAAAAAAAAAAAAGACAAAACAAACAAAAACACTTGGCTCTACTTTCCTCCCATATTTAATAGTATGCTGCCTCCTATTGACTAAGTTCCAGAAAAGAGAGAGAGAAAAAAAAAAAGCATGTCTAATATTCAGCATCCTGGGATATGGTTAGTTTTTGGTTGTAGAGTTAGAAGTCTAGACCAAGTAGATCAGAAGCATCCAATAGCACAGCTATATACAAGATACTGGGTACTGTACAGCAAACCACAACAAAAGGACTTTTCAAAGTTAACCCAATTACCAAATAATATGATGATAACATCAACTATCGATTGTCTTTTTGAACCCTAAGACAGCAGGAACCTCACATCTCCACTATAGAGCCCCTACTTCCCCCAGTCCTGGAACCCTTGGATAGGGCCCACTTTCTCATATGCCTCTCCCAATCCATATCAAATAATATTGCATCCGCTGATCACAACCTAACCAACGCAACGATTGCCACCTCGGCATGCTTCACTTCAGACTGTGTCCAGAGACTTCACGTGTGGAATGACAACCCTTCTGCTTCATTACTCTGGTGAGACCTTTCTTTTCATAGTATACTCTAATTCCATCTCAGGTGGTTCACTTTCTAACAAAGTCCCAAAACCTAGATATACACCAGTTTCTGTGAGAGAGAGCATATCTTCACATGTATCTATAAACTACTGCAAAATATATACCTGAAAGCAGAAGTACACTAGAGTTTGCAGTGAGTACCTCCCTAACACTTCCTCTCCACTATTCCAAGCTTTGGGTCCATGAGTGCTCAACAATTTGTTTGGCCTCGTATGTTAACTCTCTTTTCAATCACCAGGTTCCAGATGCCATCAGGATGCTGGCCAGGCTTCCCTGGATTGAAGACCCCACCAATGTGTCCTGGAGCTCAGCTTCCCCAGAGACCCACCCTACTAGGGAAAGAGAGAGGCAGACTGGGAGTATGGACCGACCAGTCAACGCCCATGTTCAGCGGGGAAGCAATTACAGAAGCCAGACCTTCTACCTTCTGCAACCCTCAATGACCCTGGGTCCATGCTCCCAGAGGGATGGAGAATGGGAAAGCTATCAGGGGAGGGGGTGGGATATGGAGATTGGGTGGTGGGAATTGTGTGGAGTTGTACCCCTCCTACCTTATGGTTTTGTTAATTAATCCTTTCTTAAATAAAAAAAAGAAAAAAGACCGAGCAGAACAAATATGAAAAATAAATAAATAAACCATTGTTTACTATAGGAAAAAAAAAAGAAGTCAGTCTTTTCCATCACTTGTTGTTAATTTCTACTTTTTTTTTTCTTTTTTGCCTCCAGGGTTATTGCTGGCACTGGGTACCTGCATTACAAACCCACTGCTCCTGGAGGCCATCTTTTTCTGTTGTTGTTGCTATTACTGTTGTTATTGATGTTGCTATTGTTGTTGGATAGGACAGAGAGAAACTAAGAGAGGAAGGGAAGAGTGAGAAAGAGAAAGATAACCTACAGACCTGCTTCAACACCTGTGAAGTGACCCCCCTGTGGGTGGGAAGCCAGGGAGCTGGAATCCTGGAGCAAGTTCTTGCACTTCGCACAAGCTATTGTGCTACTGCCCGTCTCCTACTTTCTATTTTATTTATTTTCTTTTTTGTTCTTTTCAACAAAGAGTTAACATATGTGTGTGTGTGTGTGTGTTTGTGTGTGTGTGTGTGTGAGAGAGAGAGACAGAAAGGGAGAAGGAGGGGGAGAGGGAGAGGGAGAGGGAGAGAGAGAGAAAGAGAGAGAGAGAGAGAATCAGAGCAGCTCTTTGTTATATGTAGACCCAAATGTTGAATGCAGGACCTCAGACATGCAAGTCATGTGCTTTGCCACTGAGTACCTCTCCTGTCACACATCAAGAACTTCATATATGCAATTCTAGTTTTTTTTTGGCTTCTCACATTTGCTGTTTCCCTAATTTGGACTGAAAAACAGTCTAGAAATAATTAATTCTATTCTTAATCAAATTCTAATCAACTGATTTGCAAGCTACACATAAAATATCCATGATCATGAAGACTGATTTTGATATTCCTGAAAATCTCAAAAATAACTTTGTTTTCAAAAGAACAAAAAATGTACTTTTCTATATAGAACACATCTAAAAGACCAAATGCCGAGTTATATATTTGGACATTGTTAACTAGCCATCTATTCCAGGCCCAACATTACATTTTATTTTGGAAGGCATACACAATATTGCAATGTATATACTCATACCTTTGAAAATCCACAAAGCCACTTCAAGTGTCATAGATTATTTTCATGTGAGGTGTGAAATAAAATCCCTTCTCTATTTTATTTGCAGCTATAATTTCAAATAGCGGTATTAGTGATACTCAGTAGGTATTATGTTAAATTGTTTTGTGGTCATGTAAGCTTTGGACAAAAAAAGAATGGTAGAGGAAAAGTAAACATTTTCTTTTCTACAGGTTTCTCCAGACCTTCACTAGACTCTTGAAGTACTCTTTAAGTCTTTAAAAGTATGTAGAATTTTCCTACTTTCCCTAAGTCTGAAGTCTATGAAGACTCGGTTCCAAAAACAAAAAATATTTTGCTAAAAACTGATTGCATGATAACTTATTTCAAATTGTGTGTCTATCTTCTATTCTAATGGTTTTGGATTTTTTATTTTTAAGTTGTTGACCTCTAGGTTCTCAGGACCTTTGTATACAAAACAAAGTCTCAACTGCAAATGGAGTATTAATACTTAAAGGGCATTATAGTTTTCCTTATTTTTAAAATATTTATTCTAATCTTTTCATGAATTATAGGTAGAGAGAGAAAAGTATGAAAGAAAGAAGCCAGAGGAACACTCTGGAATATGCAGTACTGGGGTTTGAACTAAGGACTTCCTGCTTGTCAGTTCTGCACTTGACTAATTATGCCATCTCCTGGATAGTTTTCTGAAGGTACTCTAGCATACACCAGATTTATATGTATGTATAATTAGTCTCTGAATTATGGTTTGTAAGTCTAAATATTTGTTCATCAAATTTCTCAAAGTAGGATAAGTCACATGTCACTTTGACTTATTTTATAGAAACTTATCGTCCATAAGGAAATATAGTTGTTTTGTAGCTATGAATATATTTTTAGTACAAACATGGACAGAAATAATTACAAATATACGTATTTTAACATATAGACTATCAATGTTTTTTCATCGAGTATAATATTTTAAAAATTATTCTTACATTTTTTTCCTGATCTTCCTCTGTCTCTACTCTGCAGCTCCCTGAGGTTGACATAAAGCTAGGATACAGACTCTAAGTGTATCTATATTGCCCTAGAAATGCAAATTCATTTGTACAACTTTACTGGAAACCCATGAGTTAGGATCTAGTGAGACCTTGGTCATTCATTAATTCAGAGTGACTTTGCTGAGGTATTTATAGAGATAGATATATGTGGGATGAAGTCAAGTCTTCCAGTGAAACTGGACTGGAAAATAAGGTGACTGTGTCATCTGTCATCATCAACCTTCAGATTTGTTGTATAGTTTTAAGGAAGTTACTTTGCAGGCTGGATGGACACATGAGGACATACTAGTTAGTTCTTCCGTGTCACTCCTCTGAAACTCTCTTTTCTATTTGCATAGACACAAAACTAAACTCTCCTCAGAATAACTGAGGGGAAGAAAGTTCACTGGTAGGTTAATTCAGTTTGCAGACCTGCAAGTCTTTGTAATAAAGGAACTTACAGAGGAGCAAAATTTCGAGCTACTGTACAATTCCTAATGCCATTTACTGGTTTTAACTTTTGTTTCCCATGCCTACACACTGCAGAGAATTTGTTCCCCATGATATGTATACACACCAGAGAGGATTTCATATAACATTTGTCACTTGTAAACAGTTTAAACAATATTTTAGTACTCACACAATGTCCGAGTAGTTGTTAAAGAGTTCCCAGACAATTGTCTGTTTGACTAGAATTTACATAGTTCTTTCTATTGAGGTCAGTTTCCTTCTCTTGTTGAATGAGAATAATTATCAAATCTAAGAGTCAGACTCCTCTGGGAAAATTTCAAAAGATAAAGAATCTGTCCCTAACCTAGAGCAACTGTTTCAGAAAATTCCTTAAGTGAGAGCTCAATGTATGCTTTCATAAAACGACCGTGGATGGTCTGACTGCAGCTGGTACATATTATGAAGTGACCAATTGATCTGGGATGAAGGTCTAATTTTAAAGACTGTGACTTGGTAGTGAAAGAGATCAAAGAGAATAGTTGCTGGCTAGGTGAATAATTATGCTCCAAAGGGAGATTTTATCTCTTAACAAATATGTCATCACCACTTTAAAGAACCCATCACAGTCATCATTGGCCTTCTTTTACACAAGATGAGTTAAAAGACTGGAGAGGATTAGGAACTTGTTAAGGTCATTGGGAGAGGACACACAGCTCCTGGTTTCTAGGACAATGGTCTTTAAACTATAGCAGTGGTAATATACGGAACAATACTGGAGAAGAGAGCTTTAAATGTCACTATCAACTCATTAAGGATTTCTCCCCTTTTTAAATTTTAGGCCAGGGGGAAAGAAATTACTTCTGGTATGATGTGGTTTTCCTGTTTAAATGAGCCCATTAAAAGTGTCTTCTCCTCTTCCTGCCTAACTAGTTTCACTTGGTTCTTAGTTGATGAAATAACACACACTGCTTAAGATTCATATTTCCTTTCTAACTATGCCTTGAAGGAGCCGGATTAACTTTCTCAGCTTCTTCTCTAGCAGTAAACTCTAATTGGCTGACAGCTTGCTCAGCAAACACATAGTCCCTGAGGGCTTTCATGGTAAAAGAAAAGAAACACGGTCACAGATCCACCATTTCTCAAGCATTTCTCCTACAAACTATAAAAATAGGACTGCAGGAAGATAACTAAAACAAAGATGCTAAACAATAGCTAACGAAGTCAGAAAATGACCCAGCACCATTCCTTCTTCTTCAGGGATTGTTTCTTTTGTTGTCCAATAGAACAAAATATCCCCAACCTTGTAAATTCCAGGCATGCCTGACCATATCCACAATGCCTTGTTGAATCACTCCAGCCTGGAAGTTAGCAGCTGTCACAAAACTGACCACTTCTGTAATGCCTGTGTGTTTGTCTTTATCTGTTTCTGTGTCCACTGGAGACATTGTAATTATTTTCCTCAGCTTCCATTATATTCTTTTTTTTTTTACATTGCATAGCAACTGTCAGTTTTAAAAAGCTGTGAGTTCCTTGGACACTGATTTGGGGCTTCAACAACCAGTGCAAGGCTTTCCCTGGTTGTAGGGGGTAATAAAGCAATAAAGGGAGGTGGCAGTGGCAGGCAGTGTTAATCAGCTCAAAGTCTAATACATTCTCTGGGAATTTGGCACTGGGACATTATATATATATTGATGTGGGCTAGAGTAACTTAAGCTGCAACAGCCATTTCGTTTTAATGAGTGAAGTCTCCCTTTAGATGAAGCCGACACAATGGAGAGGAGAGGGAAGAGGCTAGAGAATGACCGAAAAATGAAGTCAAAGATATTTCTAACTACAGCTTCTACAGTGATGAAAATGTTATTTAAAATACCATTCAGTTCCAGGATTTGTTATTTCTATTCTCCATTAAGCCAAGTCTGAAAAAAAAAAAGAATTACCAGGATCACTAAGGAGATAGACGAAGAGGATGTCATAGATTTCAGAAAAGCTTTCTGCAAATTCTCTCATGAAACTTACAAATCCTTTGAAAAATGTGTTTGGGTGAATGATCAGTGAAATGCCATAGTCTCTAGCGTTGTATCACAGGCTCTTGGATGTTCAACGTTCAAGTCACCGGCTGGATGGAGTGACTTAAACATTGAACATATGCATATTTGCAGTCTTAGGTGGAATAAGAATTATGTTTACTAAATAAAGTGTAATTTTCAGCAGAGCCTATTTCTCCCTGCCAGCTCCCACCACACCTTTAGGAATGTACTTTTGGTTGCTTTTAAGAAGCAAGAAAAAAAAATCAATAAGGGAGTCGGGCTGTAGCGCAGTGGGTTAAGCGCAGGTGGTGCAAAGCACAAGGACCGGCATAAGGATCCCAGTTTGAGCCCCCCGCTCCCCACCTGCAGGGGAGTCACTTCACAGGTGGTGAAGCAGGTCTGCAGCAGGTGTCTGTCTTTCTCTCCCCCTCTCTGTCTTCCCCTCCTCTCTCCATTTCTCTCTGTCCTATCCAACAACAACATCAATAATAACTACAACAATAAAACAAGGGCAACAAAAAGGAATAAATAATAAATAAATATTTTAAAAAATTTTAAAAAATCAATCAATAAATGAGGAAAAGAAAACACTATGTAGATTTGGGTGGTTAATTTTCTTTTTCTAATTAGATCATATCTGCAGAGAAATGTCAGTTTTGACATCCTAACTGTTTGTAGGTTTTACTTGGAAAAAAAAATTGAAAATTAGCTTTTTAAAATTACCAAGTATCATATAAAACTACTTAAAATAACTGGGACTTCTTAGTTTAGAAAAGTGAAGATCATGAAGGCCATACTAGCTACATTTACAGGTTTACTCATAGCACAACTATAAATTTAGCACTTATTAAATGATTAGAAATGTGAGAGATGGCATAAACATGTAAAAGAGATGTAAATATTCACAGTTCAGCGAAAGACAAAAACGTAAGACTAACAATTGCAAAGTGATGGGCCCAGGAGTTGAGGCAGTGAGCAGGGTGCTAAACTGGGAAGCAAGAGGTACTAAATTCAATCTCTGACATCTCATGTGTCATACAGATATTCTGTTTCTCTCTTTCTCTATTTTGTATTAATATATAAGTAAAATCTTTTTTTAATGGTGAGTTTAGTATTAAAGACAGATGCATATTCAATTATAAAGTAGCTACTGAAGTAAACTTGATAGAGACCTTGGATTCCAACTGGTGTCTAAAAGGAAGAATGTTCTCTGGATCGAGTGGAAATGTCCTAAGAAGGTGGGTTGCACATTAACGCAAAAAGATGCTAACCTTGAGTAACATCTCTGATAGGTCCATAGAGAAAACTTCCGTGGAAAAGAGGAAATAGTTTGGAAAAAAAAAAGGTTCCATACTAAATTATTTAAATAAGAGAGACAATCTAGTGTAAGCAGTTGAGCAGAATATTAAGGAATTAGGAGAATAAGTCATTAATAACCAACCCACCTTTGAAAATAAGAAAAGGCACGAGTCAGGCGGTAGCACACAGGGGTTAAGCACATGTGGAACAAAGTGCAAGGACAGGCATAAGGATCCAGGTTCGAGCTCCCAGCTCCCTACCTGCAGGGGAGTCTTCACAGGTGGTGAAGGAGGTCTGCAGGTGTCTTTCTTTCTCCCTCTCTGTCTTCCCCTCCTCTCTCCATTTCTCTATGTCCTGTCCAACAATGACGACATCAATTATAACAACAATAAAAAAAACAAGGACAACAAAAAGAAAATAAATAAATAAATAAGAAAATAAGGAAAGGAAAGGGGGTTAGTTACAGTAATTAAAATAACATGATAGTTGTCTTTCATCTCATTGCATATATTGCTAAGGCTAATCACCTTTAGTTCTATCCATTTTGTCTCAAAGGACACACCATCAGAACACTGATACACATGAACTTGGAAAAAGAAAAGAAAACAGAAGCAAGCAAACTGTTTCTAAGACTTGTGAGAACGCTAGTGGTTATCTTTAGGAAGTAGGGACCTAGAACTTTGGTGGTGGGTGTAGCATAGCCCTTTACATTGTTATCTTAGTCTTGTAATCTGTTGCTAGTCACGAATAAAGAAAAATAGGAAAAAATGATACTTGACATTAAAATTCACAGAACAGAAATAAAACCTATATGTGCATGTAAATGTATTTATCAAAGACTATGATATTGCAAATATCCAAAATGATATTTCAAATGTGTACAAGAGTTATTCAGAAAATGAACAAAGTTTCTATAATACTTGGTTAAGTGTTATAGAAAATCAAATCAAAACATGATACTATTTCTCTAAATAAGTTCCAAGTGACACAGAAATTTAAATAGAATAGTGGAAATCGTTAAAAAAAACAAAAACAAACAAACAAAACCCCCTGAAATATACATCATTACTTTTGAGTGAGAAAGTTTCTCCCTAGCATTCATTTAAAAGAATGAAAATAAAACTTAGGGTAACATTTAACATTTACTCCATAAAAAGAGAAGTGAGCAGGAGAGAGAGAAGGAAAAGACAATAAATATTTTTTAAAACCCATAAGGCTTTGGGGAGATAGTTCAGTGGTGTTGCACAGGGATTGTGTGAGTCTCCAGGTTTGTTCTAATATCCAGAATCACATTCACTGAAATTGAACAGTGTTCTGTTATTCCTTTCATAGAAGTATTTCCAAAAAAAAAAAAAAGGAGTTGGGCAGTAGCTCAGCGGGGTAAGTGCAGGTGGCCTGAAGCGCAAGGACTGGTGTAAGGATCCGGGTTCGAGCTCCTGGCTCCCTACCTGCAGGGGAGTTGCTTCACAGGAGGTGAAGCAGGTCTGCAGGTGTCTGTTTTACTCTCCCCCTCTCTGTCTTCCCCTCCCCTCTCCATTTCTCTCTGTCCTATCCAACAACGACATCAATAACAACAATAATAACAACAAGGGCAACCAAAAGGGAATAATAAATAAATATTGAAAATTAAAAAAGTAAGTAAAGAATATTAAAAAGACAAACAAAAGTGGCCCAAGAGATGGCTGAAGCATTCGATTCTCAAGTACTAAGTTCCAAGTTTAGTCCTTGTTTGTATGTGCCAGCATGATGCTCTGGTTCTCTTTTTCTTTTTTCTTGCCTCCAGGGTTATTGCTGGGGCTCGGTGCCTGCACCATGAATCCACCGCTCCTGGAGGCTATTTCCCCCCCCCCCCCCTTTTGTTGCCCTTGCTATTTTATTGTTGTTGTGGTTATTATTGATGTCACTGTTTTGGATAGGACAGAGAGAAATGGAGAGAAGAGGGGAGACAGAAAGGGGGAGAGAAAGATAGACACCTGCAGACCTGTTTCACCACTTGTGAAATGACCCCCCTGTAGGTGGAGAACGGGGGCTCAACCAGGATCCTTTTGCCAGTCCTTGTGCTTTGCGCCATGTGCGCTTAACCCTTTGTGCTACCGCTCACCCCCTCTCTCTTTGTATTTCTCATAGGTAAATAAATCCTTTTTAAAAAAATTTATTTTAAAAATGAGACATTAACAAAAGAGGGGTACAACTCCATACAATTCCCACCACCAGATCTCCGTATCCCATTCCCTCCCCTGATAGCTTTCCTATTCTTCATCCCTCTGGGAGTATGGACCCAAGGTCCTTGTGAGATGCAGAAGGTGGGAGGTCTGGCTTCTGTAATTGCTTCCCCGCTGAACATGGGCGTTGATAGATGGATCCATACTCCCAGCCCGCCTCTTTCTTTCCCTAGTAGGGTGGGGCTCTGGGGAAGCAGAGCTCCAGGACATATTGGTGGGGTTGTCTGTCTAGGGAAGTCTGGTTGGCATCATGATAGCATCTGGAACCTGGCTGAAAAGAGAGATAACATACAAAGCCAAACAAATTGTTGAACAATCATGGACCTAGAGGCTGGAATAGTGCAGATGAAGTGTTGGGGAGTCCTCCACTTTATAGATAGCTAGTAGGCATGTTTTAGTTATATTTCAAAGGGTCTGTAGCTATAATAGTTTTTTTTTTTCCTCTGAGCCTGAAATCTGATATGCAGGGAGATCCAAGTTATTGTCTGGGGAGGTGATGTCATGGGTGCAAAAGGGACAGAAAGCTGCATCAGGGAAAAGAGTTGCTCCCTAATATGGGGAAGGGGTATAAATATTGTTAACTGTAAACCCCATCAATTTGATCTGCTCTGGGGCCCATATTCAGTTTATGAGCCTATGTAACCTCTGCATCCCTGTAGAACTGAGCTGTGGTCATGAGTAGGAACATGCCAAGCTGGCCCAATATCAGGACCCATCTTCCTCAGGTGTAGCATAGAGTATATTGTCCATCCTCCCTTCAGAGGATGGAACATTCTCTACCATTGTTGACCCAAGTTGAGGGCAAGATCCTATGGGGGGGGGGAAGGGGTCTTTTCTGTTGTTCCTGATAGAGTTGACTGGTAGCAATGGGGAGAGGGATTTATTTGAGGTCTAGGCCCAATATGTCTGGGAATCTAAGGACTCCCCGAATGAATAGGACCCCAGCTGATGGGGTGGCCTGATAGTGACTGAAGAGCCATCATTAAAGTATGCCAGTCTCTTGCCCTTCTTCGGCTTTTGCAGTCCTTGCTTTGATGAGGCTAGCTTTGGAGTGAGTGAGAGAACTGTAATAGGAAGTAGATGAGGAGGGTATCTAAGTCTAATTAGATACTATTTCATTAGGAGCTTTATACTGACTCACTACAGACTATTGTGTACTTTTGCTTTTAGGTATATATTTTGCCCTAGTTTATGAATACTGTGAACATATGCTCTATCTCAGGGGACCTGGTCTATATCTAGGTTTTGGGACTTTGATAGTAAGTGAAGCACTTGGAATAGAATTAGAGAATACTATGAAAGGAAAGGTCTCACCAGAGTAATGAGGCTGAAGGCTTGTCATTCCACAACTGAAGTCTCTGGACACAGTCTGAAGTGAAGCATGCTGAGGTGTGTAAATAAATCTTAACAAAAATCAGGAGATTTCCACTTTAGTCGGCAATATTAATTATCAGTCTTTTTTTTGTGTTTTTGAATTGATTAAATTGTATTCTTATTTACTTAGTCAGATCAAACTCTTAGAATTCATCTATTTTTTCTTTTCTCCACCATACTGTATCTGATCTCTCCAAAATATTGTCAGCTTTAGCAGTCAAAATGATCCCAAATCTATTCACAATTCTTTGTTTATCCTATCACCTTAGTCCAGCTGATCTTGGACTCTCTCTCTCTCCTTTTTCTGCCCCCAGAGTTATCTTTGGGGCTTGGTGCCAGCAATATGAATCCACTGCTCCTGGCACCCATTTTTTTTCCCATTTTATTGTATTAGACAGAGAGAAGTTGAGAGGGGAGGGGAAATAGATAAGGAGAAAGACAGAAAGACAGCTGCATACCTGCTTTACTGCTTGTAACGTGATCCTCCTGCATGTGGGGACCAGAGGGCTTGAACTGGGATCCTTGCACTTTGCACTATGTGTATTTAACCTGGTGCACCACCACCTGCCCCCCTCCCTCATTCTCTCTATTAGGATGGGTAATGGTATCTATTAATTTTAAACTTCTAAATACTGTGTACTTTTTCACATTTACTTTGGAAATTATTTCATATTGATAGAGCCCAGTTGTATCAGAGATTACAAAAACCATTGGGAACGTAAAGATAAAGCAAGCTTACATTATTCAGAGGGAATTGTTCAGAATGAATATGTTAGTTCTATGTCAATAACATGATATTTTGTTATCATATACAGAACATCAATTATGTATACGAAGGGTACATAATTGTCTATTTATAAGACCTGCCTAGGGGTAGTTTAATTTTATTGCAAAACTGCTAGAAATTCAATTGATGCAGTGCAAATTAATGGTCAATGCTAATAATACGAAGTTTATGAGGTTTAGAGTCCTCACAGAGGCTTTTACAAATAACACTTCAATTATCAGTTCTCCTGGTGATCTTTAATAAAAGAAATGAAATAGTTATCATTCTAAAGTCACATTTCTTAGTGTGCCTATGCTAAAGACATTACAGAAATTTATAATGGATTTTGAATTGCAAATTTATCAGTTATTTCAAATTCTATCAAATTAAAATAAGGAAAGCATTTCATATAGCAAGTCTCTCCTCAGAGAGCCACAGCACAAACAGTCCAGATTTCTTTCTTTCTGCTTTGGTCACAAACCAACCAAACCACATTGAGAAGATTAGAATATTTAATTTAGGAGACAGTTGTGGGGCTAATAGTTATTAGAAATGAGAGGTTTCAACCTGCTTTTCTGGAAAAAAAAAACAGCTCAAAACAATAGAGTCAAGGGCATCATGAGACTTCATTTGAATTCCTACAAATATTTAACAAAGTTTGCATGAGTGAGCAAGGACATGAGGAAAGATGTAAACATGAGAAACTCTGGCAGCGTGAAATGAATTTATGCTGTAATCATCTATATGTGATCTCATTTCCTGAGTGTTCTTGTCCTGCTAGTTCAGACTCTAACTGCTAAAACCTTCTCACCAAATGGTCTGCCTGGTTTTACCCTTATTGTCTTAAAATCCATCCTAAAATCAAAAGTCAATTATTCTGAATTGTAGGAAATCATCATCTAGATACCATATTTTTAAGAGACTCTCAACTCAGGTTTTACCACTTATAAGGAAATCCTGGATTTCCTTCTATGTTCAATGGATAAACTATGGTCATCAGATTCTACAGAGATTAGCTATTCAAGAGTGTGTTTACCTCACTAGACTCCACATTTTAAAAAATATTTATTTATTTATTTCCTTTTGTTGCCCTTGTTTTATTGTCCTAGTTATTATTGTTGCTGTTATTGATGTCGTTGTTGTTGGATAGGACAGAGAGAAATGGAGAGAGGAGGGGAAGATAGAGAGGGGGAAAGAAAGATAGAAACCTTCAGACATGCTTCATAGCTTGTGAAGCGACCCCCTGCAGATGAAGAGCCAACGGCTCGAACCCGGATCCTTTCGCCAGTCCTTGTGCTTTGCGCCACCTGCGCTTAACCCACTGCGCTACTGCCTGACTCCCTAGACTCCACATTTTTAAGGGGAGTACCCTATTCATGTTTTCTCAGTGGTTAGCAGAGTTCCTCCTATATAATAAATACCCTAAACTGTAAGTTTAATTGAACTAAGGTGATAAAAGCTTTTTTTATTTATGTACTTAGCTTAATTAATTTATTCTTGTTATTGCAAAGGCTTCATCCCTCTGGGATGACTTTTTCAGATAAAGACAAAGTGAAAGAAGATAGAGGGGAAGAAACTAGAGCATTGAAGCTTCCCCTTGTATGGTGGAGGCCAAACACACACCTGCGTTGCCTGCTCCATATAGTAGGCATCTGACCTCACATAATAGCTATCAGGCTGGGAAGTGGTACAGTGGATAAAGCACTGACATTAAGAGCATGAGTTCCTGAGTTTGATCCCCAGAGTTATATACTTCAGAGTGACACTGTGGTTCTTTATCTCTTGCTCACCTACAAATTACAAATCAAAGCCATTATTACTTGTCCTATCTCATTGCTATTGTCAAATAAATCACAGTAAAGTAGTGTACAAAATAAGGTATTTATTGGCCTGAAAGCTATTAAAGTTGGAAAACTTGATTAAGACAGCCTAGCCTGAAAAACAAACTTTGAGTCATAGGAAATGAGGGTCTGGATTTATACTGAGTATAGTGTAGGTGATGTAATAGTTTATACATATTGAGATGTTTTCCAGGAAAGAGAGTGCATATTTATGAAGGGTATGGATGGCCATGCACAGTAAGAATATATGTAATGATCTTATAATGCATGCCTAGAAAATGGCAGAAAAGCATCATAGGTCTAGGAGGATTCTAGTGCACAGCCTTCACTGACCAATGTGTCCTGATTCAAGGTCTGGGGTCCCTATCAAAAAGCTTCTGTCTATGTTCAGCCAGAGCTGAGGATGTTGCAATACAGCTGTTCTCACAAAGGGGTTGTTGTGCCCTTGAAACTGACATAATACAAAATCACCCACCAGTTAAATGTCTCAATGAAAAATCGGAACTCTCCACAGTTACCTTTTGTGTAGAGGGAAACATTTTGCTTTGTAATTTGTAAACATTTTGCTGCACAGTATTGATAATGGGAGTCTTCCTACAAAATGGGGAAGGCTTCCCACAGTAAGAATCTTCCCTCTTGGTGGTTGTTATAAACAGTCCTCTAGATGTGGGTAAGGCTGAAAGTCTGAGACCCAGATCTCCTGCCCCTCTTGATGAATTCTCCATTTCTCTTCCTGCTAAAGGAGGAAGAGCTGTTACTTCCCAAGACTAACTGTCCCCTAAGATATTTAACCTTTTGATGGTTTCAAAAGTACAAGACAGTTCAGTTTTGTCTTTTTTTTTTTTCTACTCCCAGAGTAGAGTCCATGTCAATCTTATTTAAGGAAAGAAGGAATGCAAAATTATAAAGGGTTTCATGAGTTATAAAGTTTATGAAAAGAGACTATCTTTGGAATTTCATTGTATCATCACAAAATTTAAAGAGAACTGAGAATCTTAAACAGATGCACTGATATTAACCTACACTGTGATAAATCTGTGGTTAAGTCCCAGGAAAGAAACACACAATCTTGAAGAGGGAACTCTCCATAATTATTTTTTCACAGACTACCATCGAAAACTCTAGGTGACTTCGATTTTATATCTGCAGTCACCCATAGAGCTTGATTTAATACCAGAACTCCTAACACAAAGCACTTCATGATTTCTGTGAATCCCTAGAGCCAACGATTTACTTGTGAGTTTCCATAAAACTCAACAAAGCATCAACCACTCTTGAACAAAACACATTGTCTATTCAGTATCCCTGGAGAACTACTGTAAAAACAAACCTCTCCTGGAGATCAGCATGCCATTGAAATACAATTTGCACCTGGTGGCAAAAGTTGCAAAAAAGTCAATACTTGATGAGGGAGAACTTTTAAAATCCTTGAAACAGCAGAGTGACTCAAGGCTATTTTTTTGTATTTGCAATAAAAGTGTAATCCAGTGTAATATGCAGGTAGTTACCAACCAGAGGAAGCCAGCTGTGATGCTATTGAACAACATCCCTTCCTCCCACCAAATGAGCTGTTAAGAGAACAAACAGAACTAGTAAAAGACTAATAAGAACTTTGGGGAAAAAAAAAAACCAAAAAGGTCACACATTAGGTATTCTAGAAACTGTTAACAATTACAGTAATCTTGATTATTCTACAGTGTCCATTTCAGAAACTTAATTCTAGGTTTAGGAGATTTCCAAAGAGTAAAGGCTGTTTGTGCACTGAAAGGAACTTTGGTGAGGAAACATTAAACTATACAAAACTTATTAAAAAAAAAAACTGGAGACAAGCATGTTAGAAATACTGCATTTTGTGTTTTCATAAACCTTATGTTACCGCCATCTGTAACATTCTACTTTTCTGGAATCTAGCTGGTTTAATTTGGAGTTGATGTCAGTTCACTGCATGGATTTTTACACATAACACTCCCTTATCTGTAGTTATGTTGGGTTTTTGGATAATATTTCCCTATCCTATGCACATGATACAAACGACATGTAGTATTTTAAAAATTGAGTCCTATTAGAGTTAGAAGTGTTTGAATGAGAATTTGAAGGGTGGTGGGGAGGAGAAATGACTAAATGACATAAAAGGATAAGGAAGACCTACAGTTTTAAGTTCAAATGTGCTTTTTTTTTTTTCTTTAATGTTCTAATGCAAATGTGATTCAAATAGTTTTTTAAAAATATTCTACTTCCTCTGGTGTGTATAATTTCTGAATCTAAATGAAAGCTTGAGGCAATGAAGAGACTTTAGTTCTATCACTGAGACTACACATCAGAGCCTTTTTAAGCACTTGGACTGGAAAATTTTGTTCTTAATCACTAGTTAAATTTTTCCTACAATTTTGCTACTTTCATTAAATTGTGTCATGTTTACTGAAATTGTGTCCAGAACCTCTGAAATTACATCATACTTTCACATATTGTAAATGTAACTGCTTTATGATTTTTCCTTATATTGTTAAAAGGAAAAAATACTTTTTGACATGTTATTAAATCATTTGCAATGAGATAAGCCATATTTATTCATCTTTTACTTTAAAAGACCATCACAACTGCATACCTTGACTTATATTTGAAATGAAGCTAAATTTTTAAACATTGTTTTCATTTTATCACCTGAAAATGTATGATAAAAAGTGATATCACTATTATATAGAGATGATTTTATAGTTGAATTTATTTAGTCTTTCAAAGGAATAATTTAAGATTTTACTTGAAGAAGTATTGAGTAGTTTAGATTTTATTTCTTTTTTAATGAGGAAGGTATGGCTTCAGATAACATGTCTAAATTTCTTAAAACGAAGCCAAGTGGTGGCATTTTATTGACAGCTCATATTTTCTTCAAAGATTTTCCATTTTTCATCGGTTTCTTTTCATGCCACATTGACTTTTCTATCATTGTTCATTATTTTTAACTTATGAAAAAGTACCTGGTGCTGCAACCATTTTACTATAAATTTAAAAAGAAATGAGATAGCTTAACTTTAATTGTAGTTTCATAAGATGCAAAAGAAATGATTTCCCCCCACAATTCCATTCCATACATGTTTTCCAAAGAAGACAAAAGTCCTCATTACTCATATTAGTGCTTTATAAGATATAGTAGTATGTATGTTTCAGTCTAATATTTTAATTTTTAAACATTCTGAGGTGGTATGGTTCTTCCAGTAAAATGTTTTACAAAAGCTTTAATATTTTTCAAAGAACTTCTGAGAAATTGTTTCCATCTTAATAAATGCAATACTTAAATTATTCCATCTGACCACCAGCCCCTGGAGAAATGCGGTGTCTTTCATTTACATAAACACAGAATATGCCTGATGCTATACAATAACTATTCAACATTTGTTTAACAAATAAATGGTATAATATTTTATGTTATCAAGCTTTACATATGTATCCACAGATAGAGGTAGATTATTTGATATATGATAATCTCAGTGCTAAATAAAAAAGAATTTAAAGAATGCGTTTTGAAATCTATTTGGAAAGTATTATACAGGTCACATTTGCTTCATTTTTCACTAACCAAACTTACTATGACCATTCTATAATATTTTTCATCCTTAATTTTCAAACATAATTCTTTTTAGTAAAAGAATAGTCTATTTAATTTGTTTGATTCATCAGACCTAAACTGACTTATAAATACCTGTCATGATCTTGATTAAACTCTAAACATAAATAAGTACTAAGAGTAGAAAAGCATAAACAAAGGAATAATTAAGGTTAAATAATGTTGATTGTAGAGGGTCGAGCTGTAGCTTAGCGGGTTAAGCGTACATGGCACGAAACTTGAGGACGCCTTAAGGATACCAGTTAGAGTTCCTGGATCCCCACCTGCAGAGGGGGTCACTTCACAAGTGGTGAAGTAGGTCTGCACGTGTCTATCTTTCTCTCCACATCTCTATCTTCCCCTCCTTTCTCCATTTCTCTCTGTCATATCCGGCGGCATCAATAAAAACAATAATAATAACCACAACAACGATAAAAACAACAAGGGTAACAAAAAAGGAAAATAAATAAAATGTTAAAAAAATTTGATTGTGTTCTTTTTATCTAGTGGAAAGGATGTTTCACAACCTTAATTCTATCTACTTATATGCATACTGGGTAGACTGAATCATTCTCAACTTTATTATTGCCTCAACATTTTAAGAATAATAGCTAATCAATAAAACATGGAATTTTTTCCATGAAACATAATAAAAATTAAATGTAATCACATCCTGTAGTCAATAAACCCAGGATTTTATTTTTCTTCATTGAGTGGGAAAGTTCTGGACACAGTTTCTTTTAAAACACTCGATAATTTATTCAGCATGTATCTGATAATGGTTTATGTTTCTAACACTAATTATGGCCAGAGGCAACATTACGAGTGACTGTTACAGATCTGAAAACAAATCAAATGAGATGCAACTTCCAAATTGGCTTATCTTTTTTAGAAGAATGAATTATTATTATTATTATTAATTTATATCCTTTGCTTATATTAGTATGTGTAGATATATATTTTGTTTTTTCTTTTCTAAATAGAAGTCTCATAATACAAGTTAGCATAGTGTTCTGAAAGAATCACAAATCTCATATAGGTGTCTAAGGCTTTCAACTTCCTTAATATGCTTCCACACATATGAACTCATTTCATTTTCTCAAAAAAGACATGAGAAGTAAATAGAGCAAGTATTAATTTTGTCTTTTATAAATGAGGAGGAGGAGGAACTGTGCATATGAATAATTGCTCTGAATAAATCAGAATGAAGCTTCTCTTGACCTCCAGCCCTCCAGTCCTGGGTTCTCAACATTAACTTCAACTGAAACCAATCCAGAGTTTAGAATCTAGTTCCGGAATAACTGGTGTAGATGAAGCATTCAGGGAAAAGAACAGAAGAAGATGTTGAAGGACATGAAACTCTTTAAGAAATTCCCAAAAAAAAAAAAAAAAGAAATTCCCAGAAGGCCAGGAGTCACTGAGGAAGCATCAAAGGTCATTATGCCATAGTCTTTAATACTTGAGGTCCCTCATTTGTATACACAGACAGAAATGGCCTGGAAAGATTCTTTGTGATAGTGTGTATACTTAAAAATTTGCATATGACAAATTTCCCTGTCTTCCAGTTTGTAGTCTCAAAACAACAAAAAAATTGCTTATATTGCTGTAAGAATACTAATGTCAAATAACTTTTAGAAGAAAGTATCAAACAAAGTTTAGCCTCGGTACATAGCTTTTCTGCACACACACACACACACACACACACACACACACACACACACACACACACACAAAAGATATAGACAGTTTAAACAAAGTTGACAGCAACATAGTGGGCCTTGGCCAGCCAATATTTCAGAGTTGGCTAGTGAATTAGTTCCTAGAGGTTGCTTATGTAAAGCTCATGGCAACAGCAGCTCATGAACTTTACACTTCATTGCGCAAAACCTTATTTGAAAATGTTAAGCCTTTGGCGAGATGTAAGATCACTAAATCATCCTTGCATGGTTTAGAAATTCTTGTTCATGAATAGAACCAATAACAACACTGTATGCCATAATTTCAGCATTGAGACTGTGTTCCATTATAGAAACTAGTCATGCCCATATCCTGCAGGGAACTACATTTAAGACTCTATCAAATAAAATGGAATATCAAGAGTTTCAACAATATTGCTGATAAAATATTTAGGATGAGGAAAAGAAGAATTAACATTATCAAAATTCAGAAGGGAGTTCTGATCTGATAGTATTTGCTACCACTGTGAGTATGGCAAATAGAATAAGCTTTTAAATATATGCGTAAATGTACATGATAATATTGTGACCAATGTGTTTCTTTCATATACAGCTATCTGAAAAGCTAAAAGAATAAGACCAAAAGAATGAATTGTAGGATGGGAAAGATAGCATAATGGTTATGCAAACAGACTCTTATGCCTGGGGCTTCATGGTTCCATGTTCAGTCCTCCATATTACAGTAAACCAGAGCTGAGCAGTATTTTGGGGTAAAAAAGCAATAATAATTATTAAAAAGAATGAATTATACACACTAGGGGTTCAAATCAAGGATTATGTCATAATTTCTATAGGTTATATTGTTGAACAATTATTACAAATCCGGTCCTTTTTCTGTTACCAAAATTACAATAATGACCACAGAGACACTTTTAATGGGAGAGATAAACATTAAGCAAACACAATAATATTATAACTTCTTTTATAATTTAAATATGAGAAATGATTTTAAGTATAACTCACTATAAATTAGAAATATGAGGGACGTAGAAACTCAGGGGTCAGGAGGAAGTTCTCCAGGTAAAAATATCATATTTCCCTTTAAAACCGAATTTCAGATGAATGACAATTATTAATACAAGTATGTCATGTATTGTATTAAGGTACACAGATTCCAATTATATGTAACAAATATATATACATATATATGATTATTTATTATGATTTATATTTATATTTGACACCCCTAAAGAAGTATTGATCTCCAGAGCCATGAAAAGAGTATCAGAAAAAGCCTCTCAGAAAAAGCAACATTTAAATGAATCCTAAAAGATTAGTAACTAATCAGTTAGAAAACTAGTAACTAATCAGTAGAAAGAGGTGAAAATTCCAAATATACTAAGAGTCAGATTGGATAATGCTTAAACTATACAAGAACCAGTTAACTTCATTTATTTATTTATTTATTTATTCCCTTTTGTCGCCCTTGTTTTATTGTTGTAGTTACTACTATTGCTGTTATTGATATAGTCGTTGTTGGACAGGACAGAGAGAGATGGAGAGAGGAAGGGAAGACAGAGAGGGGAGAGAAAGACAGACACCTGCAGACAGGCTTCACCGCCTGTGAAGTGACTTCCCTGCACGTGCAAAGCCAGGGGCTCCAACCGGATCCTTAAGCTGGTCCTTGCGCTTTGCCCCGCTGCGCTACTGACCAGTTAACTTTCAAGGGCTAAGAGAAGTATAGTTCTCAAAGAAGAAAACAGTTGGAAAGAAACTTTGTAGACTAGACTGAACAGACCATTTAAGGCCCATTACATCTTAATTTGATTCATCTTACTTCTCATCCTTAGTGTTCATATCCATCTACTAAGAAGACCATAAAGACCTAGAGAAGGAGATGTATGTACAACAGTGGTTGCAGATTTGACTGAATAAATACTTGTTGACTATTCTTATAAAGTTAATTCTAGCAGGAACTAATCTTACTATCTATGGAGATGTACTACTTTTTATGAAATTTTTTTTTTCAGAGGATTTAATTTTTCCTTAGCTTAAACACTGACTTAAGGATAGCTCTTGCATTTACACTGCAATTGCCTAATGTGTTACTATATTAAATCTAAAGCTAGGTTTCTGTTTTGCCAGCGGGTATCTACATCTTGTAGAAATGATTATATCTGGTTTCTCCACTTTCTTCCAGAAAAAAAATAACTCATTCACTAATGCTACGCTCAAATATGATTCTCCTTCTTCTGCTATTATGTGAAGACATCTAATTGTATTCTTTTTCAGGGGTTAGTTTGTAGACCACTTAGAAGTGACATCATAATGGGGGGAAAATATACCCTTTTCTAATACCCAGGCCTCTCCCCTCAACTTTTCATTACCTCAGAGGCAACTTCTGTCTAAGCGCCTGACACACTGATTTTGAGTGAGCATGTCGGCCTGGGAGTGGCAGCACTGGGCCAGAACTCTCAGTGATGAATGTCAGCACAGCGGATGCAGTCTTTCTGCCAGACAGGAGGCTAACAGGCCAAGTGGCAGGGAATTCACAGGCTTGGAGGTGCTTGTTAGACACAATTCAAAATTCCCATGAACATCTCTCTGCCACTCCATAGAACAGCTGCAGCCTCAACAGTGGGGGTCATCACACTGATTTTTCAACCCCCCCCTCCAGAATTTAATGACATATTACACTGTTATGTGTCCTACATCACACTATATCATTATTCATCATACTCCATGTTCATCATTTGTTGCAGAGTTGCTAATTTGGAGAATTTTTCACTTAATAGAATGTGTTTCCTCTTGCTCTTGTCTTTTCTAAGAATTTGTTAACTTTCCATTTACAGAGCATACCTGTCTGACTTACACAGTCCTTGTTTTATGTATTATGTTAATTATTAGCCCTATTAAATTATTTCATAGAAGTAGCTCAGTGATTTATAAGGGAAAAGATTCTAGTAATTTAGACAAAACGATCTACTTATAAAAGTATCCCATACCGGATAAGGTTAAAATGTGTGTATTCATTTGACAAAGACAAGTTGAGCAACTACCATGCATTTGTCTATTCCAGTCATTGCCACTAAAATGATACCCTTATACAGTGTGCAGTCTCCCAGAGACACAAACCAGACATCTTCAAGTAAATAAAATATATACTTTGAGAGTGTGGTAGTTTCTACGAACTAAAAATAAAAGGAGGATAAGAATCTCTGATGGGAGCAGTGGAAGGGTCAACAATTCCTGATATGATAGTCAGAAAAAGCCTTTGATAACTGAACTGACATCTCAGAGAAGTAGTACAGCAGGAATGCATACACATTTGGCTTTCTTGAAGGATTAATACACCTTTATAACAGTGGGCACACTACTGACATGAAATAAACACTCAATATTTTGAATAATGCACACTCTCGATGTCTCTTTATCTTAAAGTGAACAGCATTCTGGGTATTAGTGTAGCAAATGTAATGGAATTGTGGAAGATGAGTTCTCTGAGAAACAGGTGGCACAGAAATTAATGAATTAATTAATGAATGAATTAATTAGAGAATTAATTAATTCACTTCTCTAGGCTAATTTTTTATTCTATTTTTTTTATTTTGAGAGAGAGATGAGAGAGAGAGAGAGAGAGAGACCGACCATAGCATAGAACTGAGACTTTCCTGAATGTCATAGGTGTTGGGGTTTAAACCTGGGTCAGGCTCCTACCTAGCAAAGTAGGTGACATTCCAGGTGAGTTGTCATACCATAGTTGATTAGTATACCTATAGGAAAAAAGCAAGGTAGCAAGCAAGCAAGCAAGGGAGTTTGTGCAGAGGGAGAAAAGTTCAATGCAATGAAAACTTCATGGGAACTACAAGGGACTTCGCCTAGAACTCTAAGGTTGCAATGATTCTTCAGAGTTTGTTCTACCTGTTTATGTTGCCAGGCGAACCAATCATTTGATGTGCCATAAGTCAGCAAGGGTTATTCCTCTGCTCAACTATGTAGTTATCCTTAAGTTAGCTTAGGTAATTTCTGAGGAAGCCTAACAACTGAGTCTGATTAATGAGTATTTTCAACAACTGGTTGAGACGAGATCCTTTTCCAAGGACTCATTACATTTGTGGACCTCTGTCCTATAATAGATTTTTTTTTTTCAGAATCTGAGTAATGCAATACAGATTACACTCTAAGGATTAAGACACTAAATATTATTTTAAGAAAGCCTACATTCCCTAGGTCTGAAATTGTAATTCCAGATATAACTATTGATTAAGATTAGAATATTTTTTCATTTTCCTGATATAAATCATTGATTTATTAACTTAAGTATATATTTTTAAATTTTTATTTATAAAATGGAAATATTGACAAGACTATAGGATAAGAGAGGTACAATTCCACACAATTCCCAGCACCAGAGTTCCATAACCCAACCCTTCCCTTTATAGCTTCCTTATTCTTTATCCCTCTGGTAGTATAGTCCCAGGATCATTGTGGGGTACAGAACATGGGAGGTCTGGCTTCTGTAATTGCATCTCCACTGAACATGAACTTAAGTGTATTTTTAAATGGCTGATTTAGTGTTTCTTAAGGGATTAATATATTTAACATGTAGAAAAAAGCAGATGTAGACCAACTGTACCATCATCTATGTGAACAAGTGAATTAAGAGTATTTAAAAAAGTATTAGTGACTTAATATTGATTTATAAAATTATAAGATAGCAGGTATAACTTCACAGCATTCCCACCACCAGAGTTCCAAATTCCCATCCCTCCAATGGAAGCTACAGTAGTTCTCCCAAGGTCCCAGATATGGGCTGACTTATTTCTATAATACCTATATATATTTATATATATAATTTGCCCATCTTTCCATGGTCTCATCTTCTCTTCCTTTCTAAGTCCCACTTACACCTATTAAAGCTTCTGACTGTCATTCATTTTTTTTCCTTTTCTCTCTCCAGGTCCTGATCAAGTTGGAGTTCAGAGCTCCCTGTTCATATTCCCCCTATCATTTCACCCACACTAGGAATATGAACCAAAATTCTTTCTGTGGTATAGAAGGTGGAATTCTGTAATTGCTTCTCTATTGGACATGGAAGCAACAAGGTATCTTGAAATACAGAGCATAATATATTAAAAGAAAAACAATGCAATTAAATAGAGGAAGGGCATCTTAAAAGAAAATTTTTGATGCACTGGAATGGGGAAGAGTCTTTTAACCTGAGTCCGTCAGGAGAACAAGTCCACATACAGGGCAAGATGGTGAGTGGATTGAATGCCTGGGAAGGAAGACTATGGAAGGATGTATTGATAGTAAAAAATAAGATGGAATAGGTCACCCATATTTAAAGCACTTTTAAATGTGTGAATGAATGTTCAGACTTGATTCTCTAAGTGAAGTTCTCAAAATATAGCTCCTGGACAATCGTACTAGGAATTTAGGGAAAATTGCTAAAAATTTAGACTTCTACACTCTGGTCCCTTGAAGTCCTTAGCTTTACTAAACCTGATAGATAAACATTTTTTTTAAACCAATGGAAACACTTACAAAATTCAGTTCTCTATATTTATAATTATAATAGGTCCTGTGTGGCATTTTTCTCTCATTTAAAGGCTTACACTGAAACATCTCAAGGATTATTATATCAAAGTATGTCATTTATGATAGATCATAGGGACTGGGTGGTGGCACACCCGGCTGACTGCACACATTAGCATGCATACGGCCCTGGGTTCAAGCCCTTGCACCTCACCTGCAGGGGGAGGCTTTCTAAGCAGTGAAACAAGTCTGTAGATACCTTTCTCTCTCCCTCTTTAACTACTCACCTTCCCCTACCAATTTCTCTCTTTCCTATCAAAAGAAGAAGAGAGAAAAGAAGAAGGAGAAGGGGAAAGAGGAGGAGGAGAAGGAGGAGAAGGAGGAGGAGGAGGAGGAGGAGGAGGAGGAGGAGGAGGAGGAGGAGGAGGAGGAGAAGGAGGAGGAGGAGGAGAAGGAGGAGGAGGAGGAGGAGGAGGAGGAGGAGGAGGAGGAGGAGAAGAAGAAGAAGAAGAAGAAGAAGAAGAAGAAGAAGAAGAAGAAGAAGAAGAAGAAGAAGAAGAAGAAGAAGAAGAAGAAGAAGATGATGATGAAGGAGGAGAAAAGGCAAGGGAGAGGGGATGGCTGCTAAGAGCTGTGGATTGGTAGTGCAGGTGACAAGCCTCAGTGACAACTCTGATAATAATAAAAATAAATACATCCATTGGAGACTAGGAGGTGGTGCACTAGGTTAAACACATATAGTACGAAGCTCAAGGGCCCACACAAGGATCCTGGTTCAAGCCCCTGGCTTCCCACCTGTGGGGGGATGGATGGTGTCTCTTCACAAGTGGTGAAGCAGCTTTGCAGGTACCTTTCTGTATCTCTTCCTCTCTATCTCCCTTTCCCCTCTCAATTTCTCTCTGTCTATCCAACTAAAAAAAAAAAAGGCCTCCAGGAGCAGTAGATTCATAGTGTAGGAACCAAGCCCCAGCGATAACCCTGGAGGCAAATAAATAAATATATAAACAGATCAGTAATTTAAGACAATACCATTTTTATTAATGCAGAACAATTCAAGAACTTTCTTCTCTTTTTGTAAGATGCTCCAAGACTGCTGTCAGTCTTGTCGTTACTATTCTCTGGTTCTTACTGGGACACTTTCTTTCTTCTGATCCTAAGAATGATTTTATAATAGAGTACAAGAAGCATCTTTAGGGTCCTTGGAGACTCTGCTTTCTGAGTTTTAGCTATAGCAGGGAGTTTATATTTTTCTTTATGATCTGTAAATTTCCTCCCAAATGACTGATAGGCTTCAGATCCCTCAACAGTCAGTCTCATCTTTTATTTTCCACTTATAAGCCTTCCCGATAATTTATAATATTTTTGAGGCACTGTTTTCCCTTGCTTCAACCCAAAGCGTTTGTTTTCCAACTGCTTAATTTTAGAAATCTCTTGTGAATACCTTTTGTTTTTGTTTTTGTTTTCATCTGTTCCCTTTTCCTTTGGAACTTATATCAGAGTCTTATAAACTAATGATGAAGTGATGTGTTCTATAAATATATCAAATTATTCTCTTTATTCATTTATTAGTAGTAGAATTTTCACAACAGTAATCCCAAGAATATAAATAACAATGCCTTCTCTCCTTATTTTTCTTCTTTCAAATCATATCCATTTTTATATCAATTCTCATATGTTGTTTCCCCAGATATTCTGTGTTAGGAGGACAGTGTTGTTCTCTCTAGCTCTCTCTTTTGTAACACATAAGTACAAATGCTAATAAAATTAAGGAATTTTCTTAAACTCCAAATTGTAAAGGTTTGAGTGATGGTAGAAATGTCAAGAAGTCACATTGTTGCAGGGAAAGCTGGTTCCCAGGTCCAGTGGAATACTCCATTTCTCTTGGCGGTACTCTAGTGGACTACTGAATGCAGATGGAAGGCAGGCTCCCAGGTCAAGCCAAGTGTTTTAGCACAAAGCTCCAATGAGCATCCCATCATGGATGTCTCCATGAAGAATCAGTGTGACCCTGTGAGTCAGGTACAACTAACTCTTTGTAGAGAGAAAAAAACAGGAGTCATGGACTGTAGGACTATGTGAAAGCTTGGTAGAGCTTAGGGAAGCTCTCCCCATCCTTAGATGGAGGTCTGGAAAGACACCCCACTTGTTAGCCTCTCTCATAGAGATGAGCCAAGAGGGAAAAGTCTTCCAGACTCAGTTTCCCCTTGTTAGTCTCTCAAGCTCACAGAAATCTCATAGTTTCTCCCTGCTGGCAGGCCACATGGCTGCCTGCCTAAAGGTTCATTTACTCAAAGTTCTCCTCACCTTCTGATCACAAAGGAGAACACACCCTATCACACACTCCTAACAGTGTTCTTTGATGTCCTTAACTTACATCAAGCCTTGTTCTTCCTTATCTATCTCACCTTACTGGTTTAACCCCTATTCTTCTCTCAAATGCTTTTGGGTAATTAAATGCCTGCATTAGGGGACTAATTATATTGACCTTTATGTATCTGCATAAATTCTTGTCATACCAGCCCCCTACCATAGGGGCAAGCTGACCTTTAAGAAACCTGTAATTTCTGACATATTTGAAAAATGTTCTTTGTTTAACTTTCTATATATACTCAAGCCTACCCTCAAATAAAATGAGTGTTTGTACCAGAATGCTCTCCAATGTCTCTTGTCTAGATCTTTGAGCCCCTTAGAGCCAAAGAGGGAGAATCGGTAAGCTTACCTCCTGGCTGGAGCTACCCCAGGTGAGCCCCAGCAAGACACCATAGGCAGTTACCATAGCTTCTCAAGGCCATGTTCTTTTACAGACTGTTGACAGATCTAAGTAGGAGCAGATTGGCCCTTCTGCTATTGGTCATTCCAACTCCTGTTGGTTGTTGCAGAATGCTTTTGGCCTAGAGACTGATCTTTTGGAGATGCCTCATTTGCATATCACAGTCTCTTCTCCCACTATTTCCTTCTGAACCTAAAATGCCCCTAACAACACCTCCCTTGGCTATGAAGATAAAGTAGACCCCCTTTTTTTGACTCAGAAATGAATTCCTACCTTTACCAGACCTAAGATGCTAAAAATTGAAAAAAAAATTCAATTGAGAGAACAGTGTAAGGATAAAAATATTTTGTAGATAAAAATATAATAATCTGGGAAGTTGTGCAATATATAATACAAGACTCTCAGATGTGAGGTGCTGTTTGATTCCCAGCATTATAAGTGCCAGAATGATGTTCTAGTTCTCTTCCACTTATACATACACAAGTCCCTAAGAAGAATGTGAGTGACCTCAAAACATCAGAAAAGGGGACTACCTCCCATATGACCCTGCACCCCAAAGGCCTAAAAAGAATAAAAGAGGGGAGGCAAAAATGGAGAGAGAGAAAGAGAGAGAGAGAGAGAAGGAGAGGTGTGGAGGAGAGAGAAAGAGAACTTGCTTTGTACCTGGTCTGGAGACCATTCATTTTTTAGGTTTTCATGAATTTTCTCCCCCCGATCCCTCTTCCTTGTTTGTTCCTGGTTGATTCAATTATATACATGCTATGTCACTTATGATTTACTGGTTCAGCTCAGATGATGCTGGTAGGCATCTTTAGCTGCTTGTGATTAGCCACAATCTTACAGTTGACTTTTTAAAGCTCTATTATTACTATTATTATTATTACTACTATTATTATTATTACTATTGCCTCCAGGGTTACTGCTAGGGTTCAATGCCTGTACTTCGAATCCACTGCTTTGGAGACCATATTTCCCATTTTGTTGCCCTTGTTGTTGTCATTGTTATTATTGTTGTTATTGCTGTCATTGTTGTTGGATAAGACAGATAAATATCGAGAGAGGAGAGTAGACAGAGAGGGGGAGAGAAAGACAGACACCTGCAAACCTGCATCACCGCTTGTGAAGCGATCCTCCCCTGCAGGTGGGGGCGGCAATCGGATCCTTAAGCTGGTCCTTGGGCTTTGTGCCACGTGCTCTTAACCCACTGCACTAGCGCCCGACTCTCTAGTTTTTATTTTTTAATTAAGTCAATTATTTCTTTTGTCATCATAACACAAGCACCAGTCTGCCATAGAGTTGTGTTTTTCATTGTAAAAATAATGAAAATATAATTATTATTTTATATGTCAGTTTTCCAAAAATAAACCTAACTTAGATAGGTTTATCTCTTTCTGTTGTACTGGGAAAAGGGAGGATTTCTAGGCCTGAAAGAGTAAGAGTCGAGTTGGGGACCAGGTGATCTTAAACAGGCACTAACTACTAACAGGGGGATGGGCTAGTTTGTCTTCCCCAAGGACAGCATTATTTCTTGCTTCCTTCTAAATTATTTTTTAAAATAATTTTATTAGTGATTTAATATTGATTTATAAGATTACATGTCAACAGGGGTATAAATCCACGCCATTCCCACCATAAAGGTCTGGATCTTCGGCAGCTCCACTGCAATCCACCACTCGGGCCAGCCATCATCTCTACAACTATCTGTCCACATTTATACATAATTGCCTCATTTTTCTTCCTGATTCGATTCTTTCTTCCCCTCCGAGCCACTCATGACAACATTACTGCCTTCATATGTCCCTCTCCTTTTCCTCCTCCTCTCTCTGGGTGCTGATGGAGCTGGAGTTCAGAGCCCTCTTATCTTCTTCTTCCTATCATGTCTCTCCAGATGGGAGTATAGATCAAGGTTGTTTTGGGATGCAGAAGGCAGGAGTTCTGGCTTCTGTGATAGCTTCTCAGCTGATTGTGGGTGTTTGACTTTGTCCTCTTAGTCGTAATTTACTTTTGACTAGGTAATATTGCACTGTTAAGAGAAGGTTAGGGCCAGGAGACTCTCAATACCAGTTCCAGCAGAAATAGCTGATATATGACCATTATGATTACAGCTTGTTTCCCCCACACAAGAGAAGGGGATTGGAGAGTACTGGGGAAATAGTAATTATTATGGGATAGGCTTTAGTAAGGTAGCCACACCTGGGAAACAGATCCAGAAAAGTCAGATAATTTTAATGGACCAATGAAAAGTTGATTCCAGGTAGGATTAACACTAAGAACAGGGGGCCAGGCGGTAGCAAACTGGCTTAATCGCACATTGTGTGAAGCACAGGGACCTACTCAAGGATCCTGGTTCCAGCTCCCAGTTCCCCACCTACAATTCCATACAGTTTTCACCACCAGAGTTCTATATCCCATCCCCTCCACTGGAAGATTCCCTATTCTTTTTTTCTTTTTTAGCAGTAAATTTTTCACTCACTTAAAGTGAAATTTTAATTTTGAAAATTTAGCCACAGATACCAATGGCAACTGCATATATAATTATTTTTCCCTTTATTGGGAGATTACTGTTTTACATTCAAAAGTAAATACAATAGTTTGTACATACATAAGATTTCTCAATTTGCCACATAACAATACAACCGCCACTAGGTCCTGCTTTGCCATCATTTTCCAGGACCTGAGCCCCACACCCCCAAACCCCAGAGTCTTTTACCTGGTGCAATACACCAACTCTAGTCCAGGTTCTGCTCAGTGTTTTTCCTTTGATCTTATTTTTCAACTTCTGCCTGTGAATGAGACCATCCCATATTCATCTTTCTATTTCTCACTTATTTCACTTACCATGATTGCTTCAAGCTCCATCCAACATGGGCTGAAAATGGTGAAGTCACCGTTTAATAGCTGAATAGTATTCCACTGTGTATATATACCATAACTTGTTCAGCCACTCATCTCTTGTTGGACACCTGGGTTGGTATTTGGCTATTACAAATTGTGCTGCTATGAACATGGGTATACACAAATCTTTTTGCGTACACAAATCTTTTTGGATGAGGGTATTGGGTTCCTTAGGATATATCCCCAGGAGAGGAATTGCAGGATCATAGGGTAGGTCCATTTCTAGCCTTCTGAGAGTTCTTCATACCGCTCTCCACAGGGGTTGGACCAATTGATATTTCCACCAGCAGGGCAGGAGGGTTCCTTTGTCCCCACAACCTCTCCAGCATTTGTTGTTGCTACCTTTTCTGATGTATGACATTCTCACAGGAGTGAAGTGGTATCTCATTCTTGTCTTCATTTGCATTTCTCTGGCATTCAGTGTCCTTATGCACTCAATATGTGCATTCAACCAGATGCACCACCACCTGGCCCCATTTATTTATTTCTTGGATAGAAATATCCAGAAATCAAGAGGATAGAGGGTATATAGTGAGAGAGAGAGAGAGAGAGAGAGAGAGAGAGAGAGAGGGAGAGAGAGAGAGAGAGAGAGAGTAAGCGGGACAGAGACACCTGAAGCCCTGCTTCAACATTCATGAAGCTGCATATGGGGAGCAGGGCCTTGAACTGGGAACCCTGTGCACTGTAACATGTGCCTTACCAGGTGTGCCACTACCTGGCCCCAAACTGTTGAGATGCTTAATGCAATGTTCTAAGTGTTTAAAACACAGTTTTAAAGAAAAAAAGGTTATCAGAACTACTCTGATTTTATTTAGTTTATTTTTGAAAATACATTAGTGCTTCAGTAGGAAAACACTGTTTCTCTTAGTATTAACAATAGCTAACTAGCAAGATTGGGGAACAGTGGGAGAAATGTTGAAAATATAGGCTATTACCAGAAAGGCATAGAGAGACAAGATGACTTTCCTAGAAGATCCACTCTCTAATTGCTTTACTTGAACTGGATCCTTTACAAGGCAGTTTTGCAAGTAATTAGATCAAGGCACTGTTAACTTCAAAATGTTTTTACAAAGCATTGCTCTAGAGTATGTAGAAGCAGATTGTTTATTCACTACCCTTAAGAACTGTAAACATAATGACCCTGGGTCCAGTTTCCATAGGGATAAAGAGTAGGAAAACTATCAGGGAAAGGGATGGGATGGGATACGGAGTTCTGGTGGTAGGAATTGCATTGGAGTTGTACCTCTCTTATCCTATGGTTTTGTCAATATTTCCTTTTTATAAATAAAAAATAAAAGTTAAAAAAAAAACTGTAAACAAGAGTGTGATTACCTCTACTATTCTACTCTTCTTCATATCCATCCAGGCCCATCTTAAGCTATTATTGTGGGTTTATCCCATCACATTTAAAATGGTAGAGACTGTGAAGTCAGTATGAATAGATAAGATGAGGAACCCTGAGGAGATAAAGTTACTGATAGAAGACCTCCTACTGGTTACCTACCTGTGAGCCAGTACAATGACTGTCTACGTTCACCTGTATGACTCATAGCTGAGTCAGTGCATGCAAATAAGTGTTAGCCTTCCTTGGGCAGACAACTTCACCAGTGTGTCCTAGTACTGCACCTCTCCAGAGTCCTACCCAATTAGGAAAAGACAGATACAGGCTGGGTGTATGCATTGACCTGCCAATGCCCATGTCGAGTGGAAAAACTATTACAGAAATCCCCACCTTCTGTACTAAAAAAATAATCTTGATTCATACACCCAGTGGGGGAGAAATTATAGGGGGAAGATGACCTGAGGGCTATGAACTCAGACTCCACTGGGAACTGGAGAGAGAAGGGGAAAATGGGAGAGGCATTTGAATGTAGTTATAGGCATAGGTGTGACTTGGAAAGGAAGAGAAGATGAGATCAGAGAAAAAAACGGGCAAATATATATGAATACAGACAGGTAGTTGTAGAAATAATAGTTCCCCCATATATGCAACCTTAAGAGAACTGTTGTAGTTTACAATGGAGAGACTGGAGATTCAGAACTCTGGTGGTGGAAATGCTGTAGAGTTGTACTCCCGCCATCTTATAATTTTCTAACTCAATATTAAATCACTAATAAATTTTTTAAAATAATAGAGAAAAGAATGCATCAGCCAATCATAAACAGGTAGGTAGGGGGCTTAAAATAAGACCTTTTTTTATTTTTAAAATCTAGAAGTTCCTTGCCTCCTTGCATACTTCTTGCCTTTCTTTTTTATTGAAGTTATCATTTAGTTAGTCATTATGTGGGCTAAGTCAATATTTTTTTTTCAAATTTCTTTATTGGGGATTAGTGGTTTACAGTTGACAGCAAAATAAAATATTTTGTACATGCATAACATTTCTCAGTTTTCCACATAATAATACAACTCCCACCAGGTCCTTGCTGCCTTCATGCTACAAGACCCAAACCCCACCCCAGAGTCTTTTATTCTGGTGCAATCTACCAACCAATATTTCTTGTACCCAAGTCAGTAGGTATATCTTCTTTTTAAAACTTTTCATTAGTAATTTAATATTGATTTACAAAATTACATGTCAACAGGGTTATAATTCCACACAGTTCCCACTACCAAAGTTCTAAATCTTCAGTCTTCCCACTGCAAGCCACCACAATTCCCCTAAGGTTGTAGACAACGACCAACCTCTCTATAACTATCTGTCTACATTTGTACATAATTTCCCCCTTTTTCTTCCACATCTCTCCTCTCTTCCCCTCCAAGCCATTCATAACACCATTACTGCCTCCAAATATCCCTCTCCTTTTCCTTCTCTCTCTTCGGGTGCTGGAGGAGCTAGAGTTCAAAGCCTTCTTATCTTCTTCCTCCTATCACTTCTCCCCCATTGGGAGTATGAATCAAGGTTCTTTTGGGGGTGCAGAAGATATAAGTTCTGGCTTCTGTAATTGCTTCTCCACTGAGCATGAGCATTGTCAAGTCAATCCATATCCTAGCCTATTTCTACCTTTCCCTAGTGGGATAGATGTCTGGAAAGGAGAGGTTCCAGGACACATTGCTGAGGTCTTCTGCTCATATAAGTCAGGATAGAATCATGGTATACTCTGCATCTTGGTGTCTGGAAGGTGGCAGGTCATAAAGTGAGACAAAATGGTTAATGAACAGTAACCAAAAAGTAGGAATAGAACAGAAGAGATTAGGGATCTTAGGGTTGAAGAAAGCTAAGAAGTCCATTTTAGGCATGTTCCTAGAGGCATACAACTATGGTAGTTTTGCTTGAGTTTGATAGCTATCCTGAAGTTGCATAAAAATACTGCCTGTGAAAATGGTGTCAGAGTGGAGAAAAGAGCTAGTGATTTGGATTAGGGTAATGAGTAGCTTCCATTTATGAAAAAAAAAAATTCTGTGGATAAAATTAACTGTTCAACTCCATCTACCTGTCCTAGGGGCCCATATATATTTATATTTAGCACAAGGGCCTATGTTAATTCTGAGTCCCTATTGGTTTGAGCTCACAGCTTCTGGTCACATCTCAGTACACTGCAGACTGCACTCTTTTCACTACCAGTCTTCCTCAAGGAGCAGGGAAGGATACCCCAGTCTCTGGAGACTCTGACTATCCCTGCCATTACTGCTTTATGGTGAGGGAAAGGTACTGGGAGGACCCACAGGACAGCTTATGATGATGTTCCTGATGTAAGTGACCAGTGTTGATGGTAAGAGGGACCCATTAGAGGTCTTGACCCACCATATTTGTGTGGGAATCAAAGGATTCACTGACTAGGCCATAGATGATGAGGTGGTGTGGTATTGATCAAAAGGGCCATTATTAAGTGAGATAGTCTCTTGGTAGGCATTATCGTCTTAATGAACTGAGATATCAGATTTTCTTAGTTAGTTACAATGGAGCTGAAATAAAAGAAAAATAAAGTTTCATAACATGAATCCTGGATGCAATGTTTAGAAGAAACACGCAATATACAATGAGAAAGTGATCCAACAAGAATGGCCCTAGTCAGAAAGACATAATTTTTGTTATTATTACTACTATTGTTATTGTTACTGTTGTTATTTTTCTATACCGGAGCACTTCTCAGCTCTGGCTTATAGTGGTGTGGGGAACTGAACCTAGGACTTTGGAGCTTTAGGCATGAGAGTCTCTTTGCATAGCCATTATGCTATCTATCCCTTCAGGTCATATTATTTAACACAGGTTGAAATTGAGTGTTTATATGTGTTTCTAAGTTATTCAAAGTCACCATTCTAGACTAGTGATGATAAATTTTGCTTAACCAGAGCAGGAAAATATTTCCAGTAAATAGGTGATTTCTGAAAATGTACAAAAGAGAATATAGCCCAGAGCACAAACCCAATATATTTTTTGATGTAAATAGTGATATTTATGAGAAAGGGGTTTTTTAAGGTCAGGCAGTGATGCAAAAAATTTAATAGAAGTTATTCAATATTAATCTGAGGAGTTTGTGCTGTTGACCCAAAGAAGCAACCATCTAAGTAACTATTTGATGCAAAGAAAAGATATACATTCAACACAACACATTTCAACTATTGTACTTGTCAAGATGATCGTACTCAAGGTTATTGGGAGTCATTTACTCAATTTTCCAGAGCAATTAATAGTTAAAGTGTGTCTCTCCTGGAAATATCTACATAGGTACAGCTATTCACAATAATACAGAAGTTTACTAGAAATTCTATCTTTTGTTTCCTCTATTGATTAAGTTTTATCTATTTTTAATTAATTAATCAATTAATTATTGGATAGTGACAGAGGGAAACGGAGAGGGGACAAGGGCAATAGAGAGACAGAGAGACACCTGCAGCCTTGCTTCACCACTCATGAAACTTTCCAACTGCAGGTGAGGACCGGGGGCTTGAATCCAGGTCCTTGCTTACAGTAGTGTGTGTACTTACCCAGGTGCACCACTACCTGACCTTCACAGCCATGGTTTTAAACACATGTATTTTTTTTTCTGTAAACAGAAATTAGCAAACTGCCTTCAGTATTGTTTCACAGTTATTGATCTGAAAATGGTAGATAATTTGAAGGTTCTATAATCGAAGTTTTACTATACTTATGCTAATTTAAATAATTGGGTAAAAGAGATAGCTCACTGATTAGGTACATGTCTTATCATATGTGCAACCCATGATCAAACCCTGGCACCAGACAGGACTTAGTATACCACTGGAGGAATCCAGTGCTGTGATATCTGTCCTTCTCCCTGCCTTTCTCTGTTTATTTACCTGATTGTAAAAGTGACCAGAGCAGTGAAGTCACATATGTTCAAGGTTCTAGCTTTTTGTAAAATAAAACCCCACTCCTAACAAGTTATAATAAACATTATCATTCTCTATAAAAACTACATTCAAATCTGTTTACACAGATTTTACCATCTTAATATAATGTTGAGTGTGGTTTCAGAGTTACATTACCTAGACTGCTTCTGGCTTTCTGCTGGGGGAATCTGTGTATATTCCTCATCTATCTGATGCTCAAGTTTTTTATCTGTGGAAGAAAGATCACATTGATGCCTCTATAATATAGAGATTGTATCAGAATTAAATAAACTAATCAGTGAGGGTCAGGTGGTGACACATCCAGCTAAGTGTATATAGTATTATGCACAGGGACCTAGGTTTGAGCTCCCACTTCTCATATGCAGTGGGGACACTTGAAGTAGGTCTGCAAGTGTCTTTCTTTCTCCCTCCCTATCTTCCTATCCCCCCTCTTTTTTTCAAAGTTTTTTTTTTGTATTATCTTTATTTATTGAATAGAGACAGCCATAAATTGAGAAGGATGGGGGTTATAGAAAAGGAGAGAGAGACAGAGAGACACCAGCAACACTGCTTCACCACTCACAAAGATTTCCCCCTGAAGGTGGGGACTGTGGGCTCGAATTCAGGTCTTGGCACACTGTAACATGTGTACTCAGCCAGGTTCACTACCACCTGCCCCTTTTCCCTGTCTTCTCTCAGGTTTTCTGCCCTACCCAAAGTAAATAAATACATAATAAACAAAGTAATCAATGTAAATAAATTCTCACAGTTTAAAGCACAGTAAAAATGCAAGGATTTTTGATGTTACTATTGTAGGTTGGATATATGCCTATTATTATTATCATTATTTACCAGAACACTACTCAACTATGGTTTATGGAGGTGCTGAGACCTCAGAAGCTCAGGCATGAGAGTCTTTTTACATTACCTTTATGCTATTTCCTCTCTCTAAACAATTTACTTTTCACAAAGAATTATGGAAAAATACTGTGATTTTTAAGTTTTTTTTTAATAAACAATTTTATATTAATTTTACTTAAAAGTGAAAAATTTAACTTTATTTAGCCATGAGGACGTTTTCCACTTCTGGATAGTTTTACAATCTTATGATTCCAGGATGTTTGTAATAACAGACATTAAACAGGAAGGCTTATTTGATAATCTATCAAAAATACACACTAGTTACAAATGAAGCAGGCATTGGTCCATCCCATTCTGTGCTGGGAAATTGTGCCCATGCAGTCACATCTGCCATGTTGTCCCCTCAGGCAACTGCTAGTTCCTGCGAGAGTTGGGACATTCTTGGAGTGCCTGTTCAGCCATGTTGTGCCCTCAGGGCATTGTCTATTTCCCCTCACTATTTGGAGTGCTTTGGTTACTCCTCCCCCCTCCCATTCTCACGAGAGTTATTATCCTATCCTGGAGTGCTATGGTTACTCCTCTCCCTTCCCATTCTCGCGAAAGCTGCTCCTATAAAAGCCTTTCTTCTTCCGCACCTCACTCTCTTGCCAGCGCTTCACTCCGGTGTTCAGACACAGGAAAGGTTACTGCGTGAGGCGGCCATTTTCGCTACCTCCACGTGGCCCAACCTGCCTCTCTAGCACCCAACTCTGAGGTGCCAGCGCAAATAAAGATTTGTGTTTCCTCTTCGCTCCGGACCCCCTCTCTCTCTTCTCCATGGCCCATGCACAACAACAATTCTGCCCTTTCATCTCTACTCTCTGCTGTGCTGTGTTTCAAGCAAAGGAATCTATCACAGTCTGGGATCTCCACTCTCTAATGAATTTTTGGTGAATACTTACTTTGAACTCCTAATGTGTCTTTCTCCCTTATGAGACCCAGAGATCATAAGACTCTTTCACTTATCCTGAAGAGCCTTTAAAAGAAACAAAAAAACCCAAAATCTTTGTTACCATGAATAATAAAATAAAAAAGTAAGTAGAGAAAAAGCATAGGTAATATATATAATTTTTGACTTTCAACAAAAACATTTTATTGAAAAATATATTTTTTGTATTTCAACATGATTTTACATTAAATAAGAAAATAATATCTTAAAAAGCAATACCTTTTGACCATCTACTCAGTTCTTATTCTCTTTTTGCAGTTATTAGCCTACTGATATATTCTTTATAACGTATAATAAACACAACAAGAAGCCACCGAAGAATGAATATTATGATTCCTACTACTGTGTGCCTTAGCTCCAGTGCTACTCCCTGTCTTTCAATCCACCACCTCATACTGGAAAGGAATCGGTGGACCCACCACATTGATAAACATTGAGTACAGAATATCCTCATCTCCTTATTTTCTCCAGCCAGCACCCGAGTGGTGTCAATGTGGAATGTGTTAACCTCATGTCATATATACAAGTAAGAGAGAGGTATAATCAATATAAAAATAAGCATAATTTATACTACATAAAAAGGTACTAGAATGAAATGAAGTAAGTTGCAATATTTAGTTTGAAAATTAAAATACGTAAAATATACTGATAATATTTAAAAGTAAAAACGAAGAGATAAAGCAAGAAAGAAGGAAAAGAACAAGATAATATATTGATTGTTACAGCATCTGGGGAGGTAACTCATAGACAGTGTGCTTTGGAAACCCTGGTTTCGATATCCAGCATCAGATATGCCAGAATTAGCTCTATTCTGTCTATCTGTGTCTCTGTCTCTGTATCTCTTTTTTTCACTCTCTCTCTCTCTCTATATATATATATGCATGTGTATGTATACATATATATGTAATATGCAAATAATACACACACATTTAACTTTTCTAGTTTATTAAAAAAATGTGGGGAGGCAGCAAAATACCTCACTTGGAGACTGTGTTCCTTTGCCATGCGTGATTCAAATTAGAGCCTGACCACAATGAAGAATCTTTTTTGTGCTATCTTCTCTCTTTTTTTTTTTTTGAGGGAGGGATAGTGGGAGACAGGGAGAGAGAGAGAAAATGTGTTCAGACAAGATTGCATGGTATTATTTCTCAATTACACTGTTTTAGCATATCAAGTTCCTAGAAAAAAAACATACATGTGATTGTGCAACTAAAATTAAGATTGTAGAAAATTATATAGTAAAATATTGTGTCATTTAAAAATTTCTTTAGTATATTAATAACAACGTGTACTCATGTATATAGAAGCAGAATATCTATAAATGTCTATCCTATTCTACCATTTAATCTTTGTAACTACTTTTAAGATAACAGAGATGGTAATAAATGTTTAATTTTCGGTGAGGAGATTCAGGCTCAGCATAGTTCAATACTAGACAATCTGCCCAAGGTTACAGAGATTATAAGTGTTGGGCCCAACATTTCAAATCTGGATTTTTTATTTGAGCCCAATAATCTTTTATTTATAACCCGGAAGCAGGTTATAAATCCGGGGTGGCAAATAGCATCCACTTTGCATGCCAGCCCTAACAAATTGGAAAGTATGCTTGAGATGAATCTTGAAGGACGCAGAAGAGAGCAAGGTGAGGCTAAGGCCTTTCAAGAAGTGGCTATACATATGAAAGCCCAGTAAAAAGTGCAGTTGGCATGTGAGTATCTCCAAGTGTTTCCCTCCATTTAAACTAAAAATGTCTTTTTTTGTATAAAAATTATTTGTTTTTCTTGATATTCTGGTGGAAAAATCCTTCTCTGATTATGCCAGACTTCTTTGAGTCTCACTGTGGCTAACTACAGCTGGGTCTCCACAGTCCTGTCATGCCTCTGGATCATTTATTCAGAGTTACTGCCAGGTTCACCTGATGGTGGCTACCCAGTGATAAGCCTTTCTAGAAGTTTGTTCTGGTTAATTAGAGAAAGACTTCATCGTATCTTGTGACTAACTATGAAATATTTCCTGATTGCATGCCAAAATCATGAGCAGGATGAATAAACTTTCTTCATCACAAGGCTCACATGTTGCTATTTAATTAAAAGATTTTGGAGATTTACCTATCCTTTCAATTAGTGATGTATGATGGTTGCCTCTCTGATAAAAATTAACATAATGATAATAATAACTACTATTATCCTTGCCCATGTTATTTCCCCTTACCTATATTTCATGAACTGTCTTCAGAACTCTACATGAATTATCTGTAGTACTTGTAATCCTTATAATGACATACTTATCTTCATTTTATAAATGTGGTAAATTAAGATTAAAGATATGAAATAACTTGATATAGTCACTGAGCCATTAGAAGTGTAACAGAGCTGTAAATCCATGTCTTTCTCTCCCTGAATATGAGAGCTCTTACCCGTACCTCTTGTATTATGGTTAATCAGCTTTTCATGTTAAATGAGAAAAGCAGAGACAAAACAGAATCTCCATTTATAAAGCAATAGCTACCAATAATTTCCAAAAGGAAAATCCTTTTAGAATAGAAAATCTAGAACTTCACTTATCATTAGAGCAATGCAAATAAAAGCCACAGTGAGGTATCTCCTCATATCTGTGAGAATTGCTCATCTCAGCAAATCAAGAGACGGCAAATGTTGAAGGGATTGTGAAGCAAAAGGAACTCCTACAACTGTTGATGGCAATGGCAACTGTAGGCAAGTCTATGGAAAACAATATGGAGAGTCTTTAAACAAAATTGGAAATACCTTATGATTCATTACTACCACTCTTTAAGTATGCATCCAAAGGACATGAGAACACTAATTCAAAGGGAACTATGCATCCTTATATTTATAGCTGTATTATTCACAATAGCTAAGGAGTGGAGGAAGCATTAATGTCTAACAAAAGATGCCAGGCTTCCCTGGACTGAAGACCCCACCAATGTGTCCTGGAGCTCCGCTTCCCCAGAGACCCACCCTACTAGGGAAAGAGAGAGGCAGACTGGGAGTATGAATCGAACAGTCAATGCCCATGTTCAGCGGGGAAGCAATTACAGAAGCCAGACAGACCTCCCACCTTCTGCAACCCTCAATGACCCTGGGCCCATGCTCCCAGAGGGATAGAGAATGAGAAAGCTATTGGGGAGGGGATGGGATATTGAGATTGGGTGACGGGAATTGTGTGGAGTTGTACCCCCCCATCCTATGATTTTGTTAATGTCTCCTTTCTTAAATAAATAAATTAATTAAAAAATAAAGTAAAATATATCTATCACAAAAAAATAGATGCCTGCTTAAAGAAGTTATGGGACGTATTTTAAATGGTATACCACTCTACAATTTGAATACATGATACTGTGTTCTTTGGGACAAAATGGTTGAAACTAGAGGTGACTATGCTTAAAGAAGTAGGTAAAGAGGGGAAAACCAGTCACTGGATGGCTTTGCTCATATGTGGAAGATAAAGCACATGAACTGGAAAGAATAACTAATTGGTCTCTAAGGCTTTGTGAAAACCATGATAATTGTAGTTGCAGGGAGGAAAGGAGAGATTAGAGATGGAGGATACATAATTTTGGTGTTTCGAATAAAACCTGTAATCTTATGAACATTTGTTAAATTATAATTAAAAATAATAACAAAAATTCTAAGACTACTGAATAGAGTCTACTCAGTGCTTATATTTATTAGTTTGCACATACAATTCAAATTGGTCACTTGATTTTCAGTCCATTTCTCCAATATTTCTTCTGGCAATATAGTTTATAGTAATCTCACTATATAATATACCAGAAGAGTTGCTTTTGGCTTTTACTCACCATTAAATTATTTATGTCATATTTGTTACAAAAATGGGAAGAAACTAACTTTTCTAAGAATTTTCATCAGGAAAAAACAAAACAAAAAGAAACAAAACTTACTCTCCACCTTGGTTTGACTTCTGTAAAACAAATTGGATTGAAGAAGATTATATACTCAGATGACATTTGGATTTTGCTGAGGACTGGTGTTTTAACATTAATAACGACAGCCATATTTCCCCTTTTCACCAGAATATTGCTAGACAGAGCTTACCAATATGGCAGCTTTTATGGTTAGCATTTTATACATTCCTCTAGTGAAGATTTTTTGCTTTGTATGGGATTATCTTGTTTCAGAGGGATGTATTCAAGAGCTACAGCGATCAAGTATCACCTATCTAGTTCTGCCAACACAAGGTTTTCAATGGTTGGTTAAAATATAAGAGCTTTTGGCTCTGTTCTAGCCTTGATGAACAGAAAGGTATATCAGGAAATATCAATACAAATGAAGTTATACTAATTATCCAGGAGTTAGCATAATAATTGCTTTAGAATATTAAACATGATGTAAATAAAATACAAAATAGAGTTCCTATTAAAAATATGGTCTCATAACTTTACACTATTCCTTTTACATATTTCTTTAGTTGAACCACTTGGATTATTAGTATTTATCTTTTTGTTGGATTTTATTATGTGGATACTCTGTTGGTTCATAAAAAATAAACCACTTCATTATTTTGCACTTGTTCTTGAGCCTTTGGAAAAGATTCAGTCTTGAGTTTGGTCAATATTAACACTATCATGCACTTTTAATAAAACATAGTTCTGAGCCAAAATTAAATGATTCCTGAAAATAGGTTAATATAAAGCAGAGTAATTCCCTATGCAGAAAAGTTGGTTTCCTCTTGATCTGAGAATTTCTTTGTACAGTGATTAAAGCATAGAGTATTAACACTAAGAAAAGCATCAACAAGAGAAGAGAATGCATTCCTTCAGAATTGCTAGTTCTTGGTCAAGGGCTTTATTCAACATACTATTTTCCAAGTGTTTATTAAATCAGGCAAAACAGTGTTTTTCAGATGTCTTAGTGTTTCTAGAATCAAATCAATTCAAAAATAGGTGAGGAAAGGAAGTGTGTAAATCACAATTTACATTGAGAAATTGATGCCTTTCCCCAAATGAGACCATACACTCCATCAGAGTGCAGGAACATCAAAGCAGCTATGAACAATGAAAACAAAGACATGGTTTTGAAATGAAAATTGAACTTTCAATGCTTTGCCTGTGGTGTATAAAATGCTACTATATTTTTTAATAAAAGCCTTCCGATTCAATTATTTTTGTCAAAATAAATTAGAATTTGCATTGCATTTTAGAATAGTTATACTTCATTATTCTATGATGTAAAGATGTATAGAAGACAAAGATTAGTGATATTTTTCATTTTTTTATTTGATTACTTCTCTAGTTAAAGAAAAAAGCCTTATTCATTGGGGTTATAGACTCTGATTATGTCTAGTCTTATGCCCATTATGAAGTCTATGTAGCCCTACTGAGTAAGGTGTTATTTTCTTCAAATCTATACATTTTATCATTTTTATGGGAGAAATAATTGGTTTACAATACTGTTGTTGACGTATGGGTATATTCCCTCATCTTGCTGTGAAAGTTCTCATCAGAAAACTCTCTTCCACAACTTAGGTTTTATACTCATCATCATATAACAGAACACCAAGCTTTTCTTCTGTCCTTCCCTTCCCTTTTTTCTCCAGAGTCCTTTGCTTTAGTGTAATACACTTCACCCAGTCCAAGTTTTATTTTATGTTTTCCTTTTCTGTTCTAGTTTATTTACAATTTTTTTATCTCTTTTTTTTGTTTAAATGAAAATGTAAGATAATAACTTTGTTTTTTATTTATTTTTTCCTTTTAAGGGATTCATGATTTTATTATTTAATTTTTAAATTATTTTTATTTATTTCCTTTAGTTGCCTTTGTTTTATTGTTGTAGTTATTATTGTTGGTGTCATTGTTGGATAGGACAGAGAGAAATGGAGAGAGGAGGGGAAGGCAGAAAGGGGGAGTGAAAGATAGACACCTGCAGACCTGCTTCATGGCCTGTGAAGTGACTCCCCTGCAGGTAAGGAGCCAGGGGCTTGAACCAGGATCCTTACTCTGGTCCTTGAGCTTTGCGCCTCTTGCACTTAACCCACTGTGCTACCACCTGACTCCCTAACGTTTTACACTTGACAGTGAATACAAGTTTGTACACGCATAAGATTTCTCAGTTTTCCACATAACATTAAAACCCCCACTAGGTCCTCTGTCATCCTTTTCCAGGACATGTACTGTCTCCCTCACCCACCCCAGAGACTTTTACTTGGTGCAATACACCAACTCCAGTCCAGGTTCTACTTGTGTTTTCTCTTCTGATCTTGTTTTTCAACTTCTGCTTGTGGTGAGATCATCCCATTTTTACCCTTCTGTTTCTGACTTATTTCACTTAACATGATTTCTGCAAGCTCCATCTAAGATGGGCTGAAAACAGTGAAGTCACCATTTTTAATAGTTGAGTATATATGCCACAACTTGCTCAGCCACTCATCTGTTGTTGGACACTTGTTTTGCTTCCAGGTTTTGGCTATTACAAATTGTGCTGCTAAGAACATAGTATACTCAAACATTTTTAGATATGTGTGTTGGGTTTCCTAGTAAGATAATAGAACAAATGCCATAAATGTTTTTCTGAAACCAGAAAAGACCTAGAATTGCCAAAACTATCTTGAGAAGAAAGAGCAGAACTGGAGGCATCACACTCCCAGATCTCAAATTGTATTATAGGGCCATTGCCATCAAAATAGCTTGATAATGGAACATGAATAGACACACTGACCAGTGGAATAGAATTGAGAGCCCAGAAGTAAGCTCCCACACCTACAGACATCTAGTCTTTACCAACAAAAAGACTGCCGAAGGGAGGAAAGGACTAAGTGAGTCTACCATAGGATAAGAGGGGTACAATTCCACACAATTCCCACAACCAAAGTGCCCTATCACATAACCTCTGTTGATAGCTTTCATATATAAATTTTCCCTTTTGTTGCACTTGTTTTTTATTATTGTTGTTATTGATGTTGTCATTGTTAGATGGTACAGAGAGAAATGGAGAGAGGAAGGGAAGACAGAGAGGGGAAGAGGAAGATAGACACCTGTAGACCTGCTTCACCACTTGTGAAGCCACGCCCCTGCAAGTGGGGAGTGGGGGATCGAACCGGGAGGCATCACACTCCCATATCTCAAATTGTATTATAGGGTCATTGTCATCAAAACTGCTTGGTACTGAAACATGAATAGACAAAAGCCCAGAAGTAATCCTTCACATCTATGGGCATCTAATCTTTGATAAAGGTGCCCCGACTATTAAATGGGGAAAGATAAATCTCTTCAACAAATGGTTTTGGAAAAAATAGGTTGAAACATGTGGAAGAATGAAATTGAACCACTATATTTCACCAAACTCAAAATTAAATTCCAAGTGGATCAAGGACTGGGATGTTAGACCACAAACTATCAGATACTTAGAGGAAAATATTGGCAGAACTCTTTTTCCACATATATTTTAAAGACATCTTCAATGAAACTAATCCAATTACAAAGAAGACTAAGGCAAGTATAAACCTATGGAACTATATCAAATTAAAAAAGCTTCTGAACAGCAAAAGAAACCACTACACAAGCCAAGAGACCCCTCACAGAATGGGAGAATATTTATACATGCCATATATCAGGCAAGAGTTTAATAACGAAAATATGAAATCAGCTTGCAAAACTCAACAATAAGAAAAGAAATGACCCCATCCAAAAATGGGGAGAGGACATGAACAGAATATTCACCACAGCAGAAATCCAAAAAGTCAACGAACACATGAAAAAATGCTCCAGGTCTTTGATTGTCAGAGAAATGCAAATAAAGACAACAATGAGATACCATTTCACTCCTGTGAGAATGTCATACATCAGAATAGTAGCAGCAGCATATGCTGGAGAGGTTGTGGGATTAAAGGAACCCTCCTGCACTGCTGGTGGAAATGTAAATTAGTCCAACCCCTGTGGAGAGCAGTCTGGAGACTCTCAGAAGGCTAGAAAATATTTTATTTATTATTTATTAGACATAAGTAAAGAGTAATAGAGAAGGAAGGAGGAGATAAAAGATGGAGAAAGGGAGTAGGAGAGACACCTGCAGCACTGCTTCACCATTTGTGAAACTTTTTTTCTGGCTAGTAGGTGACAGGGGCTTGAATCCAGGTTCTTGTGCACTGTAACAGGTGCACTTAAACCAGGTTGTGTCACCATCCAGCTCTTCTGTCCGTATTCCTTAAAATCTACCTATAAGTGAGAGTGAGATTATTCTTTTTTACATAATTAAATATATATTTTTATTTATTTATTATTATTTATTAAACCTAGAGAGAGATATCTAGATGGAGGGAGGGAGGGAGGGAGAGAGAGAGAGAGAGAGAAAGAGACACCTGTAACACAGCTTCTCCATTTGTGAAGCTTTCTTTCTGCAGGTGGGTCCATGGGAGTTGAACCCAGGGCCTTGTGCATTGTAACATGTGCACTCAACCAGATGTGAGATCATACTTTACCTCTGCTTGGATGAAAACTGAAGGTCTCATGTGAAGTGAGAAAGGCCAAAAAATTAAGACTTACTTTTTTTAAGTTGACATGTGATATGAAATAAGTTATTTAATGAATATTTCAAATGAAAACTGTATACTTAGATAAATCATGTTTGTTATTTGTAAATTGTAGCTGACACACAAACACATTCAAAATATTTTTTTCTAACTAGAAATTTTGACAACTCTAATTTTTATAATTTAAATATCATAAACTAGATTTAATGCATATTTGTGTGATTATAAATGGTTTGAGTATTTTTTTAAATAAAATACAGTATGTCATACCAACATTTGAAAAAATTGGTTGTCATTTTTAATTTTGGTGAAATGAGGTCTTACTTGAGGTGTGATAAAGCTAAAGCAGGTGTCAGGAGGTTGCACAGCAGGTAAAGCGCAAGTGGTGCAAAGCAGAAGGACTGGCATAAGGATCCTGGTTCAAACCCCCGGCTCCCCACCTGCAGGGAAGTCTCTTCATAGGCGGTGAAGCAGGTCTGCAGGTGTCTATCTTTCTCTCCCCCTCTCTGTCTTCCCCTTCTCTCTCCATTTCTCTCTGTCCTATCCAACAACGACAACAATAATAACTACAACAATGAAACAACAAGGGCAACGAAAGGGAATAAATAAGTAAATATTAAAAAAAAAGCTGAAGCATAGATAACTGTGATTTAAAGTTGACCATGTAAATTTGCACACATCTGCTGTCAATCCACATAGCAAACAAAATCCTAGTCATCAACTGAGTAACTTTTAGTCCAGAACATGCTCATGAACTATGCAAACTATCTGTGCTATTATATTTGCATACTGTTTCTAAGTAGGCGTATCTAGGTGTAAATATAACTGTATGACAAAAAATTTAGGAGAAAATTGACATTTGAAAATGTTTATCATATAAGAGTAATGTGGGGCCAGGTGGTGGCACACATAGTGGAGTATCCATGTTGCAATGCACAAGGACCCAGGTTCAAGCCCCTGGTCCCCCACCTGTAGGGGAAAAGCTTCACAAGTGGTGAAGCAGTGTTGCAGGTGTCTCCTTCCTTATATCCCCTTTCTCTTGATTTCTAGTTGTATCTATCAAATAAATATAATAAAAAATTTTAAAAAAATGAAATTTTGTTTTTTAAAGAAGAAGGCTATATTCTCTTGATTACCTAGTAGGTTTGTTAGTTTTTTGTTAAGTATTAATATTTCCATGGTAACTACACTGATAATAGCAAGGACCACCAGCTGTGGTTGTCCACACTGTTATGTATAACTTCTACATTTCTCTCAAAATTAGTCTCATCCTGCTTGATGTCCAGTGAGACTCCCTGTGTAGCCTTCATCAAAGGACTCCCTCCACACTGTTTTCCTGTTTGGTTAAGCAAATGAGGAGTTTCTGCAAGAGATCAGAGGAATGGAGCAAAGTGAGACCCTCTGCTTCCCCTTTGTGGCTTTTGCTGAGGCCTGGCCGCAGACGCAGACTGCAGTTCCTGACAGACTGCCTTCTGCTGGCAGAGCTCCCTCTTCACTTACATCAGCATGGTCTTTCTTGGCTTCAAGATTATGTATGATAAAAGCATTCGGTGTGACTAAATTCAGGGACTTACAGTATCGTTTTTGCTTTTGCTACAGTGTAGTCACACCTTTGCAAATGGTCCTTTTATTACACCCTGCACAAATGAAACAGATTCTGTGAGTTATATATTTCCTGTTGATAGCCTAATAAATTTGGGTTGTACCTTCACAGGTGGTGAAGCAGGTCTGCAGGTGTCTATCTTTCTCTCCCCCTCTCTGTCTTCCCCTCCTCTATTTCTCTCTGTCCTACCCAACAACAGGGACATCAATAACAACAATAATAACTACAACAATAAAACAAGGGCAACAAAAGGGAATAAATATATATTAAAAAATAAAATAAAAAGTAGTAAACTTGAGATAGTTCCTAGCAGTTTCGCTAAAGTAGCAGTAGAGAACTTTTCCAGTGGCCATCAAGATAATTGTAATACCGTTTATGGGCCTTACAGAATTATCAGCTTGAAAATTAGCACTTAATGTTAGTGTGATTAAAAACTCCTTTGTGTAATTGCTTTGACTGGGTCAGACCAAATGATTTCACAGAACACAGTGGGTTTAAGGATCAGATATCCTTCAGTCTTGCTCTAAAGAGAAGGCTGAACCCCCTTGGAGTGATTTTCTATAAAATGTAAGTGATTTTATATAAAATGTACTTACACTTCTATATCATACCTCTATTGTCCCACCAGATTGAACTTGTAAACATTTCCTGGTGAGCCCTATTTTTTAAATAATTTTGAAATTTGTGAGTTTCATATTGAAACACTAGAGAACAAACAACTCCAGACAACCTAGGTTTTGTTTTCATTCCACCATAAAAATTACTACTACTACTACTACTACTACTACTACTACTACTACTACTAATTTATTCTAATAATGTCCCACTTCATTGGACTGCTCAGCATTCTGTTCTATTTCCATTGCTCTCAGTTTACACATTTTTTTTTCAACTTTCTTCTTAATGACCATTTTTATCTGTCAGAAGAATGATGCTCCTGTCAAGATCCAATCAAAGGTCAACTAACTCAGCAAATCTTCCAGCTATAATGAATGACAGTACATTTCTTGTATTTTCCTCTATTGATATAGTAATATATTGATATGCAGCTTGTTTTTCCAATTAGAATCTAACTTTTTCAGGTGAAGGAGCCAATCTTGTTCCTGCTTATAGACTGACCATATCTACTAGACCTTCTTGGCACATGGCCTTTGAGTTCAACAAATATTTCTAAAGTGAAATGACTTGCTAGTGTTATCATTACACTTAGTATGATCTTTCTTCAATGAACAATAAGTTGGCTCTGCAGCACTAGGAGTAAATATAAAGTTAGACAAGTTTATAAATTTTAATCTTCACTTAAATTAAAAACTAGGCTATTTTAGCTTCTTCCTGTGATAGAGGACTCTGGTGGCCATTCCCTCTCTTACCAAATAGAATTATCTCAGAACTTGCAGAAGAGAAGTTTCACAATGTTAGCCTCTTTGCTACTTTTGATTTTTTCTTTTTACTCCCAGAATATAAAGTTTCTAAAAATTAATTGCTTGCTTTAAAGATGATTATGTATTTAATATTTAAACAAAAACTAAAAATATTCTTGAATTGGATGTAAATATTTACAATTTATAAAATAAAGAATTATCTGGGCCCAATTATTGATTTTTTTGGTCTCCAGGGGTTCAGTACCTGTACCATGAATCCACTGCTCCTGGGGGCCATTTTTTCACTTTTGTTACCTTGGTTGTTTTAACATTGTTGTGGTTATTGTTATTGTTGTTATTGATGTCATTATTGTTGCATAGGACAGAGAGAAATGAAGAGAGGAGGGGAAGACAGGAGGAGAAAAAGATACCTGCAGACCTGCTTCACCACCTGTGAAGTGACTCCCCTGCAGGTGGGAATTATTGAATTTTAAAAGCATTAAAGGGGCTTTAAAAAAAGATCATCTAAGGATCTTCTTCTTCTTTTTTTATCTAAATCTCCAAAGCTACCTATGGATTTATTGAAATATTTATTATAAAATGAAATCTAGATGCTTTATGTTGGTGGCATCAGAAAGAGGTTGAGTGATAGACATGATCTGATTCTTAGGGTGAATTATTAAAAATATATTCTTCTTTACAGATCAAGAATTGAAAGATCAAGCAGTCCAGTTCAAAAGTTGAAAGAGATTACATGAAAGATGAGTAGTGCCGAAGAAACCAAGGGAGAAATGAAATAGTCTGTGAGGTGGTCACTGAATTTCATTTTACTGTGTATGTATGAGACAGAGTTGGCATTTTAAAAAGGAAACTATTCCTATGAGTTATTAGTGACAACTATTAGATTTATAATTTCCTTGTAAGCGTCAAATATAACAGATACTGGGAACATAACTCAACCTATTGAATGCATCCCATGCCTACAGGAGACCTAAGGTTTGATTTCAAGCTCAACACATAAAGATCTCTCTCTCATAAACCTAAAATAAAGCAATCAATGCTGCTACTTTTGCTAATAAAATATCTAATATATTGAGTATCAAAGATGATATATTGCTTATTTTAATCCATATAAAATCCTCAAAAGTAAGATGTTATTATAGTCCCTGTCGTATTTTATTTTCACATTCATTATAATATGTATGTGTCTATTATATATATTACCAGAACATTTAGCAAATCTGAGTATTGCTGAGCTAGGAGCCAAATTTAGGAACTTTCACATTCAACTTCACTGTGAGACTGCTCTATCCTAACCCCCATTTTAGAAAAAAGAAATTGAAGAAAGGTTTTATGATCTGCTTATTGTCACCATACATGTCAGAGATAGGGTTGTAGGGCACCGGTGAACTTATGCTCCAATATTGACAAATATTCTCTAATCTAACATTATGCCACATCATTTCCTCTCTGAACTAAGAACACACTTGACCTGAAACCATATATACCTCTGTGATCCTTACACATATATCTCAGCTACTATCTCTTTTGGGATATGCTCTTTTTCTTATTTCAGTAGTTGTAGCTGATCTCTAGCTGAGTTATATTGTATCTTTGTATTGTACCCTTGACCTTGAAAGGAAGATATGAGTCATTTATGGAAGTCCAAATTATTGTACCAAGAAGAAGAATTAAATCTGGGATGCTGAATGGTAGTGAATCTAGTAGACTGTGTATGTATTATGCTCAAGGGCCTGGGTTCAATCTCCCGGTTCCCGTTTGTAGAGAGGCAGCTTCATGTGAAGCAGTGCCGCAAGTGCTTTCTCTTTGCCCCTCAGTCCCTCACTTTATGCATCTTCCCTTTTACTCTCAATTTATTTCTCTCTCTATTAAAAAAAAATACATGCAAAGGAGTCGCTTCACAGGAGGTGAAGGAGGTCTGCAGGTCTCTATCTCTCCCTCTCTTTGTCTTATTCTCCTCCTCTCTCCATTTCCCTATGTTTTATCTAACAACAATGGCATTAATACCAACAACAATAATAACTACAAAAATAAAACAACAAGGGCAACAAAAGAGAATAAAAAAACAAGAAAGGAAGGAAGACATAAAGAAAGACAGAGAGATACAGATAGATGATAGATAGATAGATGATAGATGGATAGATGGATGGATGGATAGATAGATAGATAGATAGATAGATAGATAGATAGATAGATAGGGAAAGAGTAATGGATGCCAAGGGCAGTGGATTTTCAGTGCAGGCACTGAACCCTAATAATAAACATGGTGTCAATAAATTTAAAAAAAATACAGCAAAAACGAAGAAACACATATTTTAAAATATTTTATTTATTGGAGAAATTTATAGAGAAGGAGAAAAGAGAGTGAGAAAGAGACACCTGTAGCATTGCTTCACTGCTCAAGAAGATAGGGAGTGGAGGCTTGAACCCAGGTTCTCGTACATTGTAACATGTGTGTTCAAGTGGGTGTGCTAGTGCCTAGACCCTAGAATTAAATTTTTAACACATTAATACAGATTTTCCAACCTAGAAATGGTATTAATGGTATTAATTTTTTAATGAACTTATTTACTTACTTATTTTTCTTTTGGTTGTTTTCTGCCGGGCTAGCTTGGGGGTGCCTCTTCCCAGGCACGTACTCTCTGGGTTGGAGAGAACAGAGAACGTGACCAGAGCCAGCCTGGGATGCTACTCATTCAGTGACGAGAGAGATGACCCAGGATCAGAGCTCATGGTGGTGAGGTGACTCGATTCTTTATTGATCAGAGAGCACAGGCTTTTAAGGGTCAGACCTGGAAGTGGCAAGTTGGAAACAGAAATGGCTTGACATGGTTTGGAAAGGGGCAGAGAAAAGCAAAAGGGGACTGAGAAAGGTAGGAACTTCCTTAGCAACTGTTTTAACTGGTAGGATTAATAATACCCTTCAGGCAGGGAGGATTCTTGAGGGTAGAAAGAAGATAGATCAAAGGAATGGAATGGGTGGGGATCTTTCAGGAAAAACAATGATTATGTAGATAATAAGGGAGCAGGCCATAATATCAGGAATGCAGGGTGCTTTGTGAGGCAGGGGGTCTGATAAGACGAGGTAAACCCTGGGGTGTTATGTCTGTCCTTGCTCAACCTCTCAGTAGAAATAGAGAGAAACTGACAGGATAGATGTCCTCTCAAGTCAAGCCCTGCCAAACTCAACCACATCCTCACAATTTCCTGACAGTTTTCAAGATAATACTAGGGTTTGAGAGGTGGAGGAGAAAGGGAGAAAAGGAAAAACACAAAGGTACTAAAATCTCCAATGGAGTGAAGGCCTGGCTCAGTCATGGGTTGCACACATCAAACTATCAAATTCTGTTCTTAATCAAGACTCTGACTTTGGCTATAGTCAAAATTCAACCTTCTCTAGAGCTCAGCCACTCTTATAATTACACTCTGGATTGAATCCTGAGCTCTTTCACTGTTTCATCTACAAGTGATTAGATTCTTTTTATATGCTACTTATGGCAGTGCCTGGGGAGGGACTCAACAGTGAGCCATTCTGCTAACTAGCAGAATGAATAACTAGGTCCAGAAGGCAGCAGTCTGAGTGATTAGTCAAAGCATCCAGAAGGGAGGACTTTAAAAAAAAAAAGGGCATGTTCCAGCATTTTATGCATTGAGAAAGTCAATGTTGTGATTACAATGAGTGAAAGGAAAGTTATACAAGGCTGTTTCTGAAGAATGAAGTAAATGGGATCCAAAATTTGTGTAATGACTTGGACTGGAGATTGAAGAAAGGATGTCTAATATTTTGAATCTAGAGAGAGCAAAGAAATATGAGTATAAATCCAGAGAGCTCCTTGTAGGCTCATTAACAAGCAGTAGAGTTAACTGTTATCTGATCAAATTGAAGTAGAAGTGGAGATTAGTTGTTGTGGTGGTAGAGACAGAGAGAAATTGAGAAAGATAAAGAGAGACATGTGCAGCACAGCTTTACCACTCATGAAGTTTCCAACATTCTACCACTCTCCTTTGGGAACTAGAGTCTTGAATATGGGTCTCTGTGCATGAAAATGTGTAAGTTGTATCAGGTGTACTACCAAAAACCCCCCTAGAATCATTCTCTAAGAATGAATTTGTCACTGGCTGGTTATTATTTTGGGAAAAGTAAAGATATTCACTGAAGAAAAATAATTTTTTTTTTAAGAAGAAGGCTATATTCTCTTGATTACCTAGTAAGTTTGTTGATTTTTTGTTAAGTATTAGTATTTCCACTGTAACTTCATTGATAATAGCAAGGACCATCAGGTGTGGTTCTCCACACTGTTATGTATAACTTCCACATTTCTATTAAATTTAGTCTCACCCTGCTTGATGTCCAGTGAGACTCCCTGTGTAGCCTTCATCAAAGGACTCCCTCCACACTGTTTCTCCCTCAACTCTTCATCTGCACTATTCCAGCCTTTAGGTTAATGACTAGTAAACACTTTATTCTGCTTTATATCTTAATGCTTTTCAGTCACCAAGTTGCAGATGCTACCATGATGCCAACCTGACTTCCCTGGGCAGACAACATGACCAGTGTGTCTTGGAAGCCCACCTCCCCAGAGCCCTACCCAATTAGGGAAAGATAGAAAGGGGATGGGGGGTATGGATCGAACTGCCAAGGCCCAGGTTCAGCAGAGAAGCAATTATAGAAGTCAGACATCCCACCTTCTGCACCCCATGAAGATCTTTTGTCCATACTACCAGATGGATAAAGAACAGGGAAGCTTCCAATGAAGAGGATGGGATATGGAAATATGATTGTGGGAATTGTATGCAATCACACTTGTCTTATTTCACAATCATGCCAATCATTATTAAATCACTAATAAAAAGAAAGTAGGAAAGAAAAAGAGAGTCAGAGAGAAATAAGTAGCATAATACTAAGATTTCCTTAGTGAATTGGGGAACAGAGCTCTATACATAACAAAAGAGTTGACAATGAAATAATGAGCTATTTTTCTAGTTCTGAACATTTTGTGTGTGTGTGTGTGTGTGTGTGTGTCTCTATTATCTGTTGCCTACTGTGGAAATAAATGTTGTAAACTGCAAGGCATTGTTGATAGCTGGATGAACCTGGCTGACAAATATAGTTTGTGCAAACAGCTTCTCATATTTTGTAACTTTCTCAAATAGTACTCAGCTGACCCAGAGGAGCATGAAAAAAATACATAACTGGGTTAATCCAGCATTAACACCATGCCATATGGGCTTAAAAAATAGAAGTAAAACTAAAATAGAAGTGGAGTATTAGCCAGAAAATTGTCATAACCTTATCTATGAAAAACAAAGCAAGATACTATGAGATTGATTCATCATTGTGAAGTTTATCTATTAGAATGACTGCATTAAAAAGTTGAACCTGGGACAGGTGATGGCACACCTGGTTGAGTTCACATGTTACAATGTGCAAGGACCCAGGTTCAAGGCCCTGGTCCCCTACAGGGGGAAAGCTTTGCAAGTGGTGAAGAAAGGATGCAGGTGTCTCTCTTTCTCTTTCCCTCTCTATCTCCCCCTCCCCTCTCAATGTCTGTTTCTATCCAATAAATAAAGATAATAAAAAAAATTAAAAATGGGGATTGGGTGGTGGCACAGTGGGTTAAGCACATGTGGAGCAAAGCTCAGGGACTGGTATAAGGATCCCAGTTCGAGCCCCCGGCTCCCCACTTGCAGGGGAGTCGCTTCACAGGCGGTGAAGCAGGTCTGCAGGTGTCTATCTTTCTCTCCCCCTCTCTGTCTTCTCTTCCTCTCTCCATTTCTCTCTGTCCTATCCAACAACAAACAACATCAACTGTTGTTTTCGACGGGTTATGTTGTTTTTTCCGGGCTGGCTTCACGGGCGGGTAACAGACGACCAGGGATTCATGGTTGAGCTGTAGGCAGTATCTCTTTATTCATGCAGGACACAGCACAATCTAAGCCGAGCTAAGCTAAACTAAAGTACAGTACTCTAAAACTCACAATGCTGTCTTTATATATACTTCCCAAGTAGGGTGGAAACAGGATGTGACATAGAGAGGTTGGAGAGAAAAGTGACTGGTGAAAATCAGGGTGTGATAAAGAAGGGATCAGGGTGTGACAAGGAGGGGGGGTGGAGCAAAAACATATCATGAAACAGTGGGGATTGAACCAATGCCCTGGAGGGAGGTGCTTGTTAACAGCGGTTATGTAAATAGAATGAAGTGGTTATGTAAATAGAATAGTGTTATGCAGGGGGGATTTAAACCAAATGAAACAGAAGGGGTCTCATGCATACCAACAATTCCCCCTTTCTTTTTAACTAATGGCCATTGTGGGGTGAACAGAAACCTATATCGTACAGGCGTTTTCAAAAGAACTGGCATAAGACATGGAAAACAAAATAGGTGAACAGCAATAACCAGTGTGATGCCAAGGGGAATGTTTCTTGCATCAAAGGGCAAGGCCTAGCAGGCGAAAGGGCATTTCTTGCCTCTGGGAGTGCTTTATGCCTCTGGGGGCATCTCTTGCCTCAAAGGGCGTTTGTTTCCTACCTCTGTGCGCATCTCTTGTCTCTTGGGGCGCTTCATGCCTCTGTGAGCATAACCTAATAAGGAGGGGGAGTTTTCTGTCTCTGGGGCAGAGCCTGCAGGTGAGGGGACATGGTCTATAAAGTCTCAAGGCAATTGGCTGAAGTTAGTCTTTGAGAAACACAGCAGCGTGTACCAGTAAGTCCGATGGAGGTGTCAGTCCAAAGTAGCTGACCACAGAAGAAAATGCCAGAGGATGAAACGCTGTACTTCTGTCTTGATGGGGAATGTCGGCCACCAGAATTCTGCTTTTCTGTAGAGAGTGAGCTTTGGAGTCTGTGAATCTGTTTCTTCAGGTCGTGCCAGGTCTCATCATTGGTTTCCGGGGGCGATGTCAGAGAACAGGATCCAAATGGATTTCCAGGAATTCCATTTGAGTAGATGCTTTTTCATGTGAAGACTTTGACAGCTGAAATTCACTTACTTGTCAAACAAAACTTGTAGCAGATTAGAAGTTTACTATCATTGATAACTCCATTATAATTGGAAGTCCTTTCTAGTATGATTTTAAGGTTGTTTAAACAGTTTAAACTCAATAAAATGTGGAAAGGTAAATGAAGAACCATGGTTAAAAGCCTCAGGCATGAGAATTATTAACATAATCATTGCACTATCTGCCCACCCATAACTCATACCGTTTTGAGGATTAAACATTTCAGATTTATGCCAAGACGTAAAAAAAGAAATCAAAGGAGGAAAAAAACAATTTTTTGGATTGTTTCTGGATGTCTCTAGAAATCATGGCTGCGTCCAGCATTTTTTTTTTAAGTCAATGTCAAACAAAAATTCAGTCATTCAAATCATTCTCTTATGAAATGCAACTTGAACCAGATTATCAAGATCTCACCATGTAGGATTAAGAGTCCCTGGAGGACGTCCTAGTCCAAAAAGGTCCTCGAAATTCCATTTAGGGTGCTTTTGACTGTTCCGGCTGGATTGCTTCAGGCACCCATTTTTAAAAGTGTCTTCCCATCGAAGAAAGAATCCAATCAGGAGAGTAGAACTAACCACGTGTCTCCAAACTTGGGAACTGCCAGGGTACTGGAGAATGCTCCTCAAACTAGAGTAGTCCTTCTCCATGGGAAACATTCGAGAAGAAGTCCAGAAAGTCCCAGTGGAAATCCCCATGCATATCCCAAGGTCTACGATCACAGTCATAAAGAACCAAACTGTGGCCCGGAGCAAAATGTAGTCCTTTTCCTCAGGAAACATGGGAGAGGGAATCCAGAAAGTCCAAGGAGAAATCTCCGTGCATCTCCCAAGCTCTATGATCCCGGTCATAATAAACCAAAGTTCCCGGTCAGGGAACCGAAGTGTGGCCCAGAGTAAAATGTTCCAGAGACAGAGAAACTGTCTCATAATGAAGCAGTAGAGGCTTTGGCAAACCTCTTCGTAAGTAGAAGAGAAGACCATAGTGCATAGGTAGGCAAAGTCTTCACTTATCTGGGAGTTGCACAGGTCTGGTCCCACGTTGTAGGCACCATATGTTGTTTTCGACGGGTTATGTTGTTTTCACCGGGCTGGCTTCACGGGCGGGTAACGGACGACCAGGGATTCATGGTTGAGCTGTAGGCAGTATCTCTTTATTCATGCAGGACGCAGCACAATCTAAGCCGAGCTAAGCTAAAATAAAGTACAGTACTCTAAAACTCACAATCAACAATGACAATAATAATAACCACAAGGAGGCTACAACAACAAGGGCAATAAAAAGGGGGAAAAATGGCCTCCAGGAGCAGTGGATTCATGGTGCAGGCATTGAGCTCAGCAATAACCCTGGAGGGGAAAAAAAAAGGTAAAAAAAATTTTTTTTAATTAAATAAAATAAATTAAAAAATTTGAACCTGTATCTGAATGTCAGAGTCATTTTTGAAAAGGAATTTGGTAGTATAGGTGGGTTAGATACTAAAGTCTAAGATAACTCAAGTATATGGTTGACAAGGAGTATTGGTAAAATTGTTTTATACCACCAGCTCATTTTAAACTTTTTCATAGGAAAACTGCAATAGGCTCATTTAAGAATGAATGAGTCACTGGTCTGTGATGGTTTCAAAAATCGAGAGATTTTATTCACAGAAACAGACATCTCCCATTTTTCTTTTTTATAAATTGTATTAGTGATTTAATATTGAGTAACAAAATATGAGATAACAAGGGCATAATTCTATATCATTCTCACCACCAGAGTTCTGTGTCCCCATTGTTCCCATTGGAAACTGCAGTAGTTCTCCCAAAGCACATATATGGGTTAACTATTATTTCTATTACTATCTCTATTGGCCTGTTTTTTATGGTCCTACCTTCGCTTCCTTTCTAAGTCACACCTAAACCTACTCCTTCTGAATGTCTCTTTCCCCCTTCTCTCTCTGGGTCCTGATGGAATTAGAGTTTAGAGCCCTCTGGTGATCTTCCCCTAACACATCTTCCACTCTGGGGGTATGAACCAAATTTCTTTATGGGCTGCAGAAAGCAGAAGCTGTGGCTTCAGTAATTGCTTCTCTGCTGGACATGGATCTGTACCCTAGCTGGGTAGAGCTGTGGAGAGGTGAGGTTCTGGGACACACTGGGGAAGTCATTTGCCTATGAAAGTCAGGCTGGAATCATAGTAACATTTGCAACTTGGTGGCTGAAAGGTAGTGAGATACAAAGCAGGACAAAATGTCTAATAAACTGGAACCAAAAGTTGGCTGCAGGACAAAGGAGAATTGGGATCTCAGAGTAGACAGAAGCTAGGAAACCTATTATAGGTAAGTTACTAAGGTCCCATGACTTTAGTAATTTTTGCTTGAGCTTGATAGCTAACATGCAAGTGGATTAAAAATATTGTTTGAGAAGATTGTCTCAGAGTTGAGAATAGGACTAGATATCTGGGTTAGGGCAGACAGTAGCACCTAAATTTGAAGAGAATACGTAAATACAGTTAACTGTTTGCCCCATCCATCTGACCCATGAACCATGTGTATTCACATTTAGCACAGTAATCCGTGTAAGTTCTCAGAGCCTGCCAGTCTGAGCTCACAGTTCATGATCATAGCTGGGAACATTCTAGGCTACAATAATTTCAGGACCAGTCTTCCTGAGTAGAAAGACCCAGCCTCCCTTTGGAGAGTAGGGGAGTCCTTACCATTGCTACATTATAGTGAAGGCAATGTCCTGCTGAGGCCCACAGGATGACTTACAATAACATTCCTGTTGGAAGTGGCCAGTGATGGTGGAGAGAGGGATTTATCTGAGGTCTAAGCCCATCAGATGTATGTAGTAATCCAAAGATTTCCTGTATAAGGCCCCAGATGATGAGGTGGCCTGGTATTGACCAAAAAGAATATCATTTGGTGAGCCAGTCACTTGCCCATAGCCAGCATTTGTAGTCCTTTTTTTTTTTTTTTTTTTTTAATCTGACAAGTTTAGACTTTTTTCTTTGTTGTTAAAGCGTTGAGTGTCATTTGTTGTTTTCAAACCAGCATTGGGGTTTATGAGGTCTGGCTTTAAGTTAGAGAGGAAAGACACCTAGGATTCTAGTGGGGGTATAAATTAACCTTAAGTTTTACTGCATTTACTTATTTGAAGATTCTAATAAAGATTGTCATAAGGACAATAACTGTCCTTTAGTTGATATACATATATTTGCCATTATATTTCTTGACCAGTTGTATATAAAGTTTCTTCTAAATATTATCAAAGGGTGGCAATAATGCTGATGCTGTCAGAAGAGATTAGAAGGCATATCTTACTTAAGTGTTTGTGTGTGTGTATTTAGTTGATCAGATATAGTTATTGAGAGAAGTTAATTAGGGGGTATGAGATGAGGGTGTCTAGATCTAAGTAGTAAATATAAGATTAGACAAGTTATGGTGACTTCCTTAGGCCTTTCCATTTGCTTGACCTATTTAAAAAATACGTTAATTTATTTATTTTCCCTTTTTGTTGCCCTTTTTATTGTTGTTGTAGTTATTGTTGTTGTTATTGATGTTGTCGTTGTTAGATAGGACAGAGAGAAATGGAAAGAGGAGGGGAAGACAGAGAGGGGGAGAGAAAGACCTGCTTCACCACCTGAAGCGACCCCCCTTCAAGTGTGGAGCCAGGGGCTCCAACTGGATACTTATGCCAGTCCTCGAGTTTTGCACCATGTGTGCTTAACCTCCTACTACAGCCCATCCCTTTTTTTTTTTTAAGTCCAATCTGATTATACAAATTTGATCATATCTTACCTCAGCTTGAAACCTTTTGATGACTTTCCATTATTCTTAACTAGTCTTCATCTTACGATTTTCATTCCTTTGTTTTCTATGAGCCAGTCCCTTTTTTGTTTATTTGTTTGTTTTTTCTTTTCTTCTTCTTTTTTTAAATCTCCAAGTTAGACTATGTTACTATTTCCTATCTTAGCTTGGGTACATTATTATATGCTACCAACATTCAAGCAGATAACTTGAACTATATACCCTTCTCTTGCCTCAATCATGTGACTAGCTTCAACCAATGACCAATGTTTTGTAAGTAGGGGTAGAAAGAGTGTTGTAGCTGCGGGCTTATCCCTTTGCAGCTTGTTATTATTTCAAGAACAACAATACCATGCAACTTGTTGGTTTCAGGAAGATTACATACCCATAGAGTAAAGTATCCCAATCAACCCAAAAACATATGCCCTGAAAGAAAACCACTTTTCAACTCTACTCAGAACTCTTACTCAGCAGTATAACAATAATTGGTATAAAGTTGTTGAGTTTTAACTTAGTGGTTTGTTTCTCAATATTTTAGTTTGTTTGTTTCTCCATATTATACCAATTTGTAGCTGCTACAGTAAACATAGAAGAATTTTGAGAACAGCAGGGTCAAGGAGGAGTACTCATGGATATTTATTTGTGACCTCATGCTTCCTTTAGGAATTATGTTGTGACCCTTTTTGGACAACTAGTTTACTAATATCAGAGACTGGGAAACATGGAATTTTCATTGAAGTTATGGGATGTATATGATCATTCCACTGGTGCAAATTTTGAAAGAAGCCATTCAAGAAGTGTGCAGATGTAAATTAGAGAGTAGAAAAAAAATCCAGTGACTATGATTCTTTTTAGAATATTTTTAAATATATCAGTTATATAGTGATAAATATTAAAATGATATTCTAGCACTTTAAAAAGGAAAGTTTACTTTTGTGGTTGTAGAGGTTTGTTTGTTAATTTTATTTATTTATTTTCAGCAGTTAGGAACAATACATAGCTAATCTCACCACTCCTGGGCTGTTTTTTGTTATTTATTTTTATTGACATATCTATATCTATAATCTATACCTATCTATCTATCTCTATCTCTATAACTATAACTATATCTATCTCTATCTCTATAGATATATATATATATAGTGTTGTCAGAACAGTCATGACATTTTTCTGTGCAAAAATATACTTTGACCTTTTGGACAGCCCAATATAAGAACACACAGAGAGAGAAGCAGATGGACTCTAACACTGCTCTACCATTCACTGAGCTTTTTTAGGACCTGTGGCATTTTCATTAGATACTGTGGCTCAAATCCAGGGTTTCTTGCATGGCAGGCATATGCCTTACTAGATAAGCCATCTCCCAATACATTACATGTTTATTTATTTGCTTAATTTGATCTTGTTTTCTAGATAAATAGAGTATATTTCAGTAAAGTTTATAATGCAGAGAATCTAATATTTACTCTACGTAATGGGACCACTGGGAAAAGAGAAAAATTACTGAGAAAGTCAGAGGATAGAAGCAAGAGTCAACAGTGACTCTAGTAACCTGACCTATGGCCTCACTCAACCTGGTTCTAGAATTTAAAAGCTGTGTTACTTTGACTCATGTCATTCATTTAAAATAGGAGTGCTATGTCACACAATAGTTTTGAATCTTACATAAGTCAACCCAAATTAAGCATATAAAGGTGAGTCTGCCATTTTATGGACATTTGACATAACACCACACTTAATGTTAGATATTGTTATATATCTGAAAGATGTGTGAGAGATAGTGATATTCAGTCAACTAATTTCCTTTTACAAATACTTATTTTATATGGTATGTACATATACACATATATAGATGATGTATACATGTGTATATAATATATATATTTATAAAGAGAGTTTTATGAGAGAGAGAAACTAAAATAGACCTACTAGCTATCTTCAAAACAGAGACCCCAAATCTTCATCTGCAATATTCCAGCCTTCAGGCTCATCATTATTCCAAAGGGCCCATGAGTATACTAGTTTTTTCCTGAGCCTGACCTCTGATATGCAGGTGGATAGTAGTTATTGTCTGGGGAGATCATGCTATGTCTAGAAAAAGGTCCAGGAAGTTGGAAGAGAGTAGCTCCCAAATATGGGAAAGGTATATAAACATTGTTGACTGTATACCCCATTAATTTGATCTGGGGCCTATATTCAGTTTAGGAGCCCATGTAACCTCTGAATCCCTGTAGATCTGAGCTCACATTCTGTGGTCATGAGTAGGAACATTGCAAGCTGCCCCAATTTCAGGACCCATCTTCCTCAGGTGGAAGATAGTGTATGTTATCCAGCCTCCCTTTGGAGGATGGAACATTCTCTACCATTGTTGATCCACATTGAGGGCAAGGTGGTCTATTGTGTTGTTCCTCATGGAGATGACCAGTGGAGAGAGGTCTAAGACTATCATATCTGTGTGGGCATCTCAGGACTCCCTGACTAGGACCCCTGCTGATGGGGTGGCCCGATAGTGACTAAAAAGTCATTGTCAAAATATGCCAGTCTCTTGCCCTTATTTAGATTTTGCAGTCCTTGATTTGATAAGGCTAGCTTTGAAGTGAGTGAGGGAAGTATAATAGGAAGTAGGTGAGGAGGGTATCTAGGTCTAAGTAGAAACTATTTCATTAGGAACTTTATGGTGTCTTTTTAGGCCTTTCCACTTGCTTGCTTCATTTATTGACTCACTTCAGACTATTGTGCACTTTTGCTTTCAGGTATATATTTTGCCCTAATTTATGGATATATGTGTACATATGCCCTATCTTATGGGATCTGGTCTATATCTAGGTGTTGGGGCTTTGTTAGAAAGTGAACCAGCTGAAATTGGATTTGAGAATCCTATGAGAAAGGAAAGGTCTCACCCGAGTAATAAGGCTGAAGGATTGACATTCCATGCCTGATGTCTCTGGACACAGTCAAAAGTGAAGCATACCTAAGTGATACATATTGCATTGATTAGGTTGGCATGAGCAGATGGAATATGATTTGATATGAACTTAGAGAAGCATGTAGGAAAGTGAGCCCCACCCTAGAGGTTCCAGGACTGAGGGAAATATTGGGCTTTATAGAGGAAGTGGGAGGTTCTTGCTGTATTAGGGTTTAAGTAGACAATAGGTACTTATTGCTATAATCAAATTAATTACTTATTTTTATAAGAGGCCAGAGATTCAGTCAACTATAGCATAGAACAGTGCCAGGCATCAAAGCTAGAGCTGTAGGCAGACAGGTCAGATGCTATAATGCTGAGTTTTCTTATTTACCTTCAAAATTCAATTTTATCTATTAGTCTCTCTCAAAGTTAGGTACAGTTATGTGTATAGTTTTAACAAAAGGAATGCACAGAAATCAAGGGTTCTTCTTAAAACAGCTATTTTTAAGAAAGAGGTCTGTCTACTTTATGTTCTTTTCATATGCTACTGTTAGAAAACAGATGACATTCCACACATGAAGTCTCTGGACAGTCTGAAGTGAAGCATGTTGAGGTGGCATTTGTTAATCCTTTCTTAAATAAAATAAATTTAAAAAAAAAGAAAACAGATGACAATAGTAGAAAAGTGACATTCACGAAGGAAGAAGCTTGAGAACCTCAGTGACATAATGTTGAAGAGATACAAACAATCCAGGTATAGTCACTATATACTGATAAGTAAGAAATAAAATTTTATTATACTTGATCCATTATATATATCTGGAGGGTACTTATTAGCTTGTCCTGTTTTTATTTAAGGAAATATTGTAAGGGAATATAACAACATCTACACTAATCTGAAACTCAGGTAGCCAGAATTTCCTAGATAATAGGTCTAACATAATTCTTAGCACTAAACACAAGATATGTTTGTCACAAGGGAATAAATAGAACATTGATTCACATTGCGTGGTGATATGGTCTTAAACATCTTGAAAGCATTCCTTATTCACCAGGTTGGGGAATTCCTTTTCACCTTGTGAAATGGAACATTCCTGACTTTGCAAGGTCAAATTCAAGAACTATCTACTTATCTCTTCTCTAAAAATACTCTGGAATGCATCTCAAAGAAGAAAGTAAATTTTATCCTCTATGTTTTCTTGCTACTTCCAGTAATTTTTTTCACTATCTTACATGTTATATTGCCTTATTAAGAGTTATTCACGTAAGTTTCTCCATAGGTAGAATGAACATAGTGTTCAAAGTCAAGATACTATTTTATTGGATCTTAACTAGTCAAGAAGCAAACATAGTTTAACAGAAGATATATGCTTGTAAATTAGGAGTGAATGAATACATGTCTTTTTTAAGTTTTGTTTTAGTGAGTTAATACTGATTTACAAAATAATGAGATAAATGGGGTGTAATTCCACACCATTTCCACCACCAGAGTTCAGTACCCCATTCCCTCCACTAGAAATTATAGTAGCTCTTTCAATGCATGTCTTCAAGTATAATTATTTCTTTATTTGCCTTAGAAGAACAAGATATATTAGAAATTTAGTAATGCAGCAAAAGCATTTTTGCTAAAGTTTATTAGAGAATTTATGGTAAACACTTTAATAGATGGTAATGATAATATAGACGTACATATGTAACATTGACTTATCACTGTTGATAAGACTTCACCACGGTACCATTAAAAACCACAAAGAAACACTGGAGAAAAAAAAAATTGAAGAAACATTGTCAATGTTTCCTTTTTATAAATAAAAAATAAAAAATAACAAAAAAAACCCACGAAGACTTAAAGAAGTTTACTTGACCAAGGGCAAGCAACTAATAACTTTCAAAGTCAAGTTTCAGGCTCAGGTTTATTTGATTCTAAAACTTATCATTTGATTAGGTGAAATTACAAATCATGAGAGAGATAAGTAGAAGCAATATAAATATAAGAAGGAAAAAGCTGCAGGTGAGAACAATGTGATCTCTACCACAAGCCTAACAAAACACTGAGGACTTTGACATAAATGATGTATGAGTTCAAACTCCCATGCCAGTGTTTCAGGAAAAAAAAAAAAGCATAAACCAGTGATTCTTTGTTACAGCAACACTATCTTATTCCGTAACATTTATTCTGACTGTTAGACTTGATTTTTAGTTCAAATTTTTTTTAACTTTTATTTATAAAATGGAAATATCAATAAGATTATAAGATAAGATGGGCACATTTCCACACAACGCCCACCCCAGAGCTCCATCTCCAATCCCCTCCCTTGATAGCTTCTCTATTTTTTATCCCTCTGGGAGTATGGACCCAGGATCATTATTGGGTGCAGAAGGTGTAAGGTCTGGCTTCTGGAATTGCTTCTCTGCTGAACATGGGGGTTGACAGGTAAATCCATACTCCCAGCCTGTCTCTCTCTTTCCCTAGTAGGGCGGGGCTCTGGGGAGGTGGGGCTCCAGGACATGTGGTAGGGTCATCTGCCCAGGGAAGTTCGTAATTTCTTTATTATTGGGTAGAGACATAAATAAACTGAGGAGAGTGTAGGAGGTAGAGATAGAGAGACACCTGCAGTCCTGCTTCTCCCCTTGTGAAGCTTTCCCACTGCAGGTGGGAACCAGGGGCTTCAACCTGGGTCCTTATGCATTATAATGAATGTGTTTAATGCCACTGCTGTGCCCTGTTCACAATTTTTTTTATCCAGAAAACTGAGTAATCATTTCATTATCTAGAAAACTGCCTTCAGTTTGTCCAAAGGTAGACATAGTGCTAGACGAACATTATATATATATATATATATATATAATTTGTAAATACACACACACACATATATATATATATATATATATATATATATATATATATATATATGTATGTATATTTTACTAAAGCACTACTACTTGGCTCTGGCTTATTATTGTGTAGGGATTAAACCTGTGACCTTACAGACTCAGGTATGAGAACCCTTCTGCATAACCAGTATGCTTCTCCTCTACCCGACATCTTATTTCTGGACTGTAAAAGTAGGAACTACTTAACCATTCTTCATCAGGAAAAATAATCTACTTTGATTAGTAACCATTACATAAAAGTATAGAAACACATCCTGTGAATTGGTCAATTGAATCTGATAAATTTTAGGCAACTTCCTGTGCATAAGCTGTCAATGATTTTATACTTCTGAGAACTGAGTGATACACATTCCTTTTGAAGAATATTAACAGTTGGGGGACAGGCAGTAGTGCTGCTGGTTGAAGTACAAAGTACAAGGATCTGGGTTGAAGCCCCAGTTTCCTGCCTGCAGAGGGGATGCTGCCCAAGCAGCAAAGCAGGTGTCTGTCTTTCTCTCTCTCAATCTCCCCCTCATTTCTCAATTTCTCTCTGGCTTATCCAATAAGATGAGGGTAAAAAGGCCACCAGGAACAGTGAGTTTTTAGTGTCAGCACTGAGTCCCAGTGATAACCATGGAGATAAAGAGAAATAAAAAAGTAACAGTCAAAATCAAATTATCTGCATTCTAACATTTTGTACTCATCTAGACATTTTATCTGGATCAAGAACATAATGAGAGGAAATTCTCCAGAACTTGGAGTCTTTAATCATTCTCTTATAAAATTATTCTAAGTTACTCAGGGAAGTGTTTAGGAGCTGGTAATAATTAATTTTCTTAGTTGATGACTGAAGCAGTATGCACCCTTCATGACAGAGTTAATACCACAAGGTTAGCTGAAACTGAGGGCGGAGCCAAGATGGAGATTTGGACACAATGCCTGGTGTGAGCACTAAAAGAAGCAGCTTACAACCTGGGATTCTCTGGAGAGGGTAGGATAACTGGGCTGTTGGAGGAAAGGGTGAATAAGGAGTGGTAGGGATGACCCCCCAAAAAGAGTCCTATATCCCACTCTTGGACTGGCAAACAGAGGCCAAAAGGACAAGAAAAAGAAAGATCTTTGGTTTAACTATTTCTGAACTCATCCTCCACCCCTCACCACAGAACCAGCCACAGGCCAGTCAGCTGCTCCTAGCAGACTTTCTGTGGAGCTATTTTCTTTATCAAGATTCCTGGCTCAGCAGGTGTGTCATTCCAAGTCTTCTTTTTATTTTCCTTTGCTTTTTGAAGGGGGCTGGAGCTCTATTTGAGTGACAGAATACCTGACCAATCAGGGCCTCAGTCCTGCCTGTTTTTTTTTTCTTTTCTTTTAAGTCTTATAATTGGTTGTCTTTGCTTGGTTTAGGAAGGGGACCAGCCTGCATGCAGCCAGTACGGAGTGGTCCGAGATTCACACTGAGTGTTAGGGTTTTTTACTCTATTCTATTTTATTATTACTATGATTATATACAAATGTCCCTTTTCCCTCTTCTTCAGGTTAACCAAAATTAATTGTTGTTGCTTTTTCCACTGATAGGTCATTGGCTGTCCTATCCACTGTGGGAGGAACTTGTTTCTCTCCCTCTTCCCTCCACATTCCTTTTTCTCTCTTCCTAGCTAATTAAAAAAAAAGCAAACAAACAAACCTCTTTTCACTCTTCTTTCTTTTTTTTTTTTCTTTTGCTTTCTGAATTCACTGACACTTATTTGTGAATTATTTTGTGGAAGAAATCTGACTCAGAATGGATTCTCTCTCTCTGTCTGTCTCTCTGTATCTTGTCTACTTTCCTTTCTCCTCTTGCTAGCCCTAGCATTTATAGTGGACAGTAGATTTGCATAATTGTCTATTTTTGCTTTGTCTTTTTTCCTTTCTCTTTTTCTTTATTTCTTCTTCTTCTTTTTTGTCTTTCTTGGAGTGGAGGTGTTATTTGACTAACTGGTATTGATTGAAGTGCATCAATTCTTGTTACAGTTGCTAATGTCATTTCTGAGGTTTGTGACTGCATTTGTGAGAAGACTTTAGTATAGTGTGGCTTGTACTCAAAACACAACAACTGAAGAATGAGAGAACAGAAGAATACAAACTACATCAACTAAAATAAATTGTTAAATAAAGAGCAAATAATACTGCTACCACAATGAATCAGGACACAAGCTCAGAAAAAACTCCAAATAACTCAGAAGTAACCATAGATAAGAAAAGTATGCAAGCAATAATAGATCTAATAATCACAGAAATGAAGACAACTATGGAGGAAAGGGCTATCAAAAACAGGGAAACAACAGATGAGACCCTCAAGGAAAACACAGGCCACCTCAAGGTAATTAGGGAACTGAAAGCCGAAATAGCTGAGCTAAAATACCAATTAGCACAATAAGCTAATACTATAACTGAACTGAAGAAGGAAGCTGAGGGAAAGGAAAGCAGACTAACAGAATCAGAAAACAGAATTAGCCAGACAGAGGATGAGCTAGAGAAAACTAAGAAAGAGGTAAAAGTGCTCAAAAAGATAGAATGGGAAAGAAACAAATATATATATATATATATTTACAGATTATTATATTTCTCATACAGAAGGTGGCTTTCTTTAAGTATGATTCACTATTCATTTTAGTGAGAAATATAATATATATATACATATATGTATGTTTATCTTTTCTTTTTACTAAGTGGTATTTCTTTTCTTTTTCTTCATTTTTCTTTTATTTGGGCTTGGTATATGCACAACGAATTCACCAGCCCTGGTGGTCATTATTCCCTTCTCCCAACCCTTTTCTTCTATTTAGTAGTAGAGAGAAGAACTGAGGAGACGGAAGACTGAGAGAGATAAAGTGAGAAACCTGCAGCACTGCTTCGTGACTCAGGAAGTTCCTCCCCCCACGGGTGAAGAGTGGAGGTTTGATCTCAAGTCCTTGTGCATGGTAACATATGTGCTCAACTAGATGTGACACCACACATATCACTGAGTGATATTTCTTTTTTTATTTTAAAAATTTTTAATTTTTTTATATTTATTTATTTTCCCTTTCACCTAATAAGGGCCCATCTAAATACATCAGACACCTACTGAAAGAACTACAACAATACATCAATAGTAATAGAATAATAGTGGGAGACTTCAACACCCCACTCTCACACTTAGATCAATGAAACAGAGAATAAACAAAGAAACAAGATAATTAATCAAAGAGATGGACAGACTAGACTTCTTGGACATTTTCAGAGTTCTTCACCCCCAAAAACTGGTTAGCTGAAACTGTATCCAGCAGTTTAAGTTAATTCCACCCCAAATTGGGTGAGGGGAATGCAGCATTCTCTTACTTGAATAAGAATTGATCACGAAGGACTTATGTTACATCTGCCTCTTGTAAAATGTGATTTATAATAATAATGATAATATTAATGATAATAATAATGATATTAATAATAACAATACAACCCTAAAGCCAAATGGTCTGCTTACTGGATAAGATAGTGGCTAACCTGATGCAATGATAAAAATTGATCATGGTTATTTTGCCAAGTATTAAACATTTTGGAGATCTTTCTGCTGAGTTGCAAAAAAAAAAGTTGGGGTTTATATTTAATTTTGCCTCTGGGTATTATTGCTTTGAAAGTAACCCAGATATTTTGTTTATATTGGAAGGGTTCAGTGACACATAGTTAACTGTGTATAGAATTCAAAACAATAACTCTGGAAAAGGCCCATTCCCTTTGGTCAGAGGCTGTTGTGTCAGCGGTTAGGCTGAGTCAATCAAAAAGGAAGAAAGAGCAAAAACACCAGCTGTGAGAATGGAGCTGTCAAGCAGATAGACTAGATAGCATAAAAATTCACTTGAAATAGAACAAATATTGAATTGAAAAATAATCAATTTCTATGAGCTCATTGACAAAACTAAGCACACCAATGGGAAAAACTTTTGGAAGTATCATTATTAAGCATTATGAAAAAACTTAGTAACTTCTGTATAAAGTTAAGAACAATAACAGAAGATTGTCAGATGGTACTGTTTCGTATTCATACTATAGAAGACTTTCACAAAGAATATTACCATCACACTTCAGAAAACTACATATACATTAATAATAAATTTTTCCCCTTTTCTGAAAATTTGTTAGACAAGTGATTGGTCAAATCTGCAAGTTTTTTTTTAAATTATGAAATTTGTGTTCTTCATGAATTATTTGATCTTTATTAAACATTTTAGACTATAGTAGCGGTATATTGGCCTGGCAGTGGTACACCCAGTTAAGCACATACAGTATTGAGCTCAAGTACCTGCAAAAGAATCCAGGTTCAAACCCCTAGCTCCCCTTCTGTAGGGGAGATGCTTCACAAGCGCTGAAGCAGGTGTGCAGGCATCTCTCTCCGTCTCTCAGTCTCCCTCTCCTCTTAATTTCTCTCTGTTCTATCCAATAAAACGGAAAAAAATTTGACCACCAGGAGCAGAGTATTTGTAGTGCCAGCACCAAGCCCCAGAGATAACCCTGAAGGAAAGAAAAAACAAAATAGTGGTATACTAGAGACCACTTTTCTCTTTTTCTATTTTAATAATTTGGAGAATGAAATTAAATAAAGTGAAAAACACAGTTTATTCTATTTTAATTTCACTTGTTTATGTTAAAAATTACTATTAAGCTTCCCAAATGCTCCTTTCAGTTCAGTTTCCTAATGTTGTAAAGAAATCAGACATAAATGACATTGCTCTGGTAGCCATCTGAGACTACTACTGACTCTTCAGTAATAGTGGTGCCTTGGGTGATCAGTCAGCTTAGTTCAGTGAACTGTTGCTTTTCCGTAATTATTTTTTTCCTTCATATATTGATTTACCGCCCATTTTGATTATTTTATTGACATGTATAGAATTTTTACTAACACACTTTGAAATTAAATTAACCTATGCCACGTCATTTTATCATTCATTACTTTATCTCATTTCATTATCAAAGACTTTGAGAAATGTAACTATTGCTGCAGTGCACCATTTTAAAATGCTGAATATTTTATCTTATTAAAATGTGTATCATTTATCTTATCAACTGAATTATATGTCACTACATGCAGCTAATATTAATTTCTATTAATATAAATATAATTTATTATAGTAGATATTTATTTAAAAAAATACAGTGCTATCTTCAATACCAGACTTCACATGGTGTTCTTTGGATTCAGTGAGGAGTTTTGGAAGTCATAGAGTGAAAAAGTTGTTCATCTTTTCTTGTGAGTTTTGCAGTTTTAAGCAAAACATTTTTTCTGGCCTCAGTTTTCCATTTTTTTAAATGAAAAGATTAGTTTAAATAATTTCAAAACTCAATATTTCTAGAAATTTGATGACTCAACAGTTTCAATTCTATCTTCAGAAATTCCTAATAAAACAATAAAATTTGGGGATATTCATGGTAAATATGTATATGATTATATAAGCAAAATTTTATAAAATGTAGCATATAAATATATTTTTTAAATTTTTGCTTTGTAGCCATGTTGGTTTAACTTAGACCTTTGTATTATATATAGTAATTTTAGTTAGTGATTTTCATGCAATAGTCCATAATCTATTAAATATTGTGAAGCCTCTAAAGTTTATAGTATGAAACTACAATTAACCAAATAATATAACCTAATTATTCCTTTTTTATTTTTTTGCACTGAACACTTACATTGGCTGTTCTTGATTAGAAATGTAGATAAAATTAATTGCCTGATTTTTGATAGGGATTTTCAAACGCTTATCAGATTTTATTAGCTAGTCCAAATAATGTCTGTGTGAGATAATTTGCCTCTTCTGTTCTCTGCACCACCTCCCCACCCCTACCACACACACTCTTTATAATCAGGGTCTGGAAGGCTGAATTGGCAGGTTAGTGGGAAACAGGGTAGTTGACAATTTTTTCTTCCATAGACTTCTTGTTATTATTATTTATCTTAGGTTAAACTCTAATAATAAGGGAAAAAGTTAGCATTTCGCATCCCAAGAGCATGAACTTCCTGCCCTCTGACAGGGTGCAAGTACCCCAACAATTTTTATCACATGGCCTACCCTGCAGCTCCTTCTTTAGCCTCCTGTCATGATTAGTAAAAAAATGCACAGATGTAAAAGAAAACCTGCCAGTGCCTTGAAGTGAAATTACAGCACATCATAACATATCACTCTAAAAGAAATGTAATAAAAACAGGTATTCAGGTCTGAGGAAATAAGAGAAGTTGAGCATCACAAAGACTAGGACAAGAATCTTTAGTTCGACGCCTCAGCAGTCAGCTTTGGTATGTGAGAATGTAGAATAGGGTGGTACCTCTTTTGCTTTGAATGTTTCACCAGTTGATTCCCCAGCCTGCCTTCCCAGAGTCTATGAGTATCATAGTCCTCTAATGAAAGCTTCATTGCATTTTTTTTTTTTTGAGCTGATTCCTGCCAATATCAAAGAAGCACAGCAGAAACGAAAACACTGCTGTGATGTTAGAAATTACAATTGTTAACTTTGAAAAGAAATCATGGTATGTAGGTTAGAACAATAACCATGTGGTTCAAGTAGTAGACTGATGCATTCCCTGAATGACTCTCCAACAAATGATGTGCCTGGGAAAGACTGTAACTTTTGTCTGGGTCCACTAAGAAAAGTAGACATGGGTTTATATATCAAGACAGTATGTCAAAAACTCTAAAGCATTTGCTTCGAGCATGAAATTTTATATGAGAATGGATATGTAAAGATGTTGAAAAAGAAACTGGCAAGTTTTTAATGCATCCTTTAAATAAAGTTGAAATTTATGAAATGCATAAAGGAACATATAAGACTTCAAGTAACAATATTATACTATTTCTTGAAAAATATAGCAGGAATCAAGCAATTCAATTTTGAAGATTCATAACATCTGGAAGTATATAGTCTACTTTAACATCTCAGAAAATAGAAACATTAAGAGTGTGTTTCTAGATTTTAAATAATTTTAAGATACTACAAATATATTTCTATTCATATATTTTCCTTAGGATATATTCTTGTTTCTTCTTTTTTTTTTTTAAGGACTATTCTTTTAAATGTTACTAATAGCTCTTTTCCTCAATTTTAAGATTTCAACCCACTTATAGCTACTGTATATCAGATCCATAATTTCCTGATAAATTCATTATACATAAAATTTCTATGATGTATTATATATGTAGGTAGGTTTCACTGTATAGGAATTATCAAATGTACTAATTGATGGCATATTTCTGGTGCTGCCTTAGTTAGTTAGTGTTAGTTAGCTAGTTAAGTGTTTTGGGGTTTTTTTTTTGCCTCAGTTTCTCCATCTCTGTTCACTTGAGTATGTCACCAAGTATTAGTAATAATGCCAAATGGCAAAAATAAGGCAGAAGAATATAACTTCTAGGATGAATGTGGAATAGACAGTCCTTTGCTTTCAGGTCTGAATACAACTGATGGTCATCTTAGAGAATTTACCTTCTTTACCTCATCTTGGATGGAGCTTGAAGGAATCAATCATGTTAAGTGAGGTAAGCCAGAAAGAGAAGGATACATATGGGAGGATATCACTCACTGTAAACCATTAACCCTTCTAATAAAAAGGGTGTGTGTGTGAAAGTGTATTTAAGATACTTCAACAATTAGTACACAACAGTTCCAAAAATAACATTCTTCTATTCAATGGTATTTTGTTATAATGTAGACTAGATGTCCTTTTCCTACCATAACCCCCCAAAGTACTTTTTTATATTTCTTGGCTAAGAATTATTACATACTAATCATCTTTATGCCTGAATTGAGATATTTAACAATAAAGTCCATGTTTTTCTCTCATTCTCTATTCATTAGACCATATCTGTATTCTTAACACATTATAAACTCTAAGTCCTTGTTAAACAAATGAGAAAATGCATTATATGCATAGATGTTTAGAAAACTCAGGGCAACCTGAGCATTACAAGTTCATTTAGAGAGACTACCCCCTTCCCATCTCTTTATACTCATCTATATATCAAATTTCTTATCATAAAACCAGTGTGGAAATCATTCAATCAAAGCTACAGAGATGCATCTATTTTGAGATAACCAAAAGGAAAGCAAATTGGGGTGATGAGACTTTCTTGGGTAGTATAGGACTATTTGTAAAAGAAAACAAATTTGCTATTATTGAAGACTTATTAATGTCCACAATTGTACTGATTATTCCAACGCAAACCAAATGGCATTTAATTTGGGAGAAATTGCTCTGGATGTGCAGTCTAAAGAGGCGAGAAATGGAACAGACTTTCTTTATGCAGTGTTTGGGATGTGGTTAAATTATTTTAGGATGTTCAACAGTGTAGTGCAAATTCAAATCCTGTGGGCAAAGCTAAACAAGCAATGCTAGGCAGCTTAGCCACTTAATCTTTTGGTGTTCAGTCTGTTGGGTCTGAGCTGTGAAATGGCTCCTGTGGCTTTCATGTGGAAAATGAGAATGTTCAGTAACGGCTGATGTGGGAATAAAGAAGTAAATACAAGGAAACTCTTACAAGCTCTTAATATTAACTGCACTAAGTAAGTGTAACTAACTGCATTAAGTTATTGATTTATCAGTGCTTGACCAAATACTATTTCCCTTTGTCCTTTTTGGATACAAGGACAAAAAGTACAAGGAAGTTAAATGAGCCATTTTTAAGTGGGTTACAGTGGTATATATTGATTATTCTAGCCGTTTTAGGGGATTGTTCAAAGGGTCATTCATAATGACTAAAAAAACAAAAAAGGGACTCAGATTTATTGATTCTGAATGTCTAATTTTTAACCTATCACTAAATTAATTTTATAAGAAAGCTTTGTATAGTTCTGTCAATTTATTTAACAAAGTACTATGGGTTCATTTGGACAGAAACTTTGAATTTCAAAGATGTGTCCCATCATATTTTAGTTTCTCTTTGAATATTAATTGCTTTAATCCTAGTTTATCATGATGGAAAAGTATCATAGTCTGTTTTACATGGCTAAATGAAACAAACTATTAAATGGTAAATAAACAACAGATTGGTGTTTAGGGATAAAGTCTAACAGTTTATATTTAGGACGTGCAAATGACACTTTGATTTCAGTCACATTTGGGTAGGTTCCAGACCCTATTAAACCTGACAATGGAGGCAATTTTATTTACTTAGGGATGTGAGGGGTGTTCTAGGGGTCTTCTCTTTAACTGCTAGGCTCTGAGGAGCTACTTTCTCCTCTCTCTTGAGTTGGTGATTAGTCTTTTGGACCATTTTAAAGGATTCAGAGGGGCTTTCTCAGTTTCTAAGGCTTTTAAGCACAAATCCCCAATGTGAGCTTCAACACACTTGAATTCTGATTACCTTTTCAGTTCTTAATTACCCAAGAATCAGGTTATATTCAAGCACTGTTAACATTAGCAAAAATCAGAAAACAGTGTGTAGGGTTTTTCATCTGAAAAATGAGGTAGCCTTTAGTATCTGGTGGTTCCAAAACACAAATCATTTGGTATGTCTGAAACAGTAACATATCACTCAAACAGAAAAAAATATGAAATAAAATATAAGACAAACAAAATCAAGACTGGTACATCTTCTCATCAACCCTGCTACACTGCTCATGAAACTTCTTTGTGTAGATGCTCCCATGTGCTGGCTATTGGTTTGAACATGAGTACATGCCCATGATAAAGTGTGTGCTCATCTCCTGAACCCTGTTTTAAACATATTTAAAAAGAAAACAATAGGGTTAAGCACACATATTACTATGCTGATTGACCTGGTTTGAGTCACCGGACGCCCTGCCTGCAGCCTGCAGGGGCATCATTTCAGGACACATGAAGTAAATCTACAGGTTTTTCTCTTTCCCTCTCTATCTCCCTTTCTTATCACAATATTTATAATAAAATAGAAAAATAAAAATAAAAAGGAACAAAATGGCTATTGAGACCTGCAGGAAGAAAGAAGAAAGGAAGGAAGGAAGGAAGGTAGGAAGGAAGGAAGGGGGAAGGAAAGAGATAAGAAAATGGAAAATAAAAAAGAAAAGAAAAGGAAGGGAAGGGAAGGGAAGGGAAGGGAAGGGAAGGGAAGGGAAGGGAAAGGAATGGGGAAACAAGCTTTTCTGATTATGATATACTAAAGTTAATCCAAAGATTACTCATAAAGCACATATGGCTCACCTCAGTGAACACACATACTGCAGTGTGTTAAGGACCTGGGTTCAAGCCAGTGGTCCTCACCTGAAGGGGGGAAGCTTCATGAATAGTGAAGTCATACTGCAGATAGGTCTCTCTCCCTCTCCCACTCTCTCTTCCCCTTCAAGTGTTTTCTGTATCTATCCAGAAATATATATATATCTGTGTTTATTTAAATGCACCTTTGCAAAACTGATCTTTGAATGGTTCTGCGAAACGTATTCATTCCTAGTATATTCTTACAAAAATATATTCTTCCCATATCATTTTTTAAAATTAAACGCACTGTAAGAATTCCCTGAACCAGACTTTCTTCATCACAAGGACTGGGTCTTATAATTGTATATATCTTTCACAGAATACAGTGGAAAGTCAATAATAATTTCCTAGTTGGTCTAAAATAAAGGTATATTTCAATAATATTCATCTATAACTCTGATTATCCTCTTAAAGATCATAAAGTAAAATGTTGGGTTTTGAGATCATATTTTAGAAGTTTTAACCTGGAATAGAATTTTCCCTCCTACAGGGAGATTTACAAAAGAACATAAGAACAACTTCTTTTGGTATCTCATTATTATAGAATATTATATTTTGTTCTCAAAATATACTTATTTTTACTCATAAAAACCTTTTATTTTTCAGCCTACATACATTTGCACTTCAATTTTTTCCCTACTTCCTCACACTGGAGTTGTGATGATATGAAACATTTCTAAGACTTTAGCCCATAATGTACAAAAGCTTTGACTGTATGTTGCAAAGGTCTAGTGAGTTTTAAGAAACCAATTTGGAAAGAAAAATCTAAAGGACCATGATATATAAATATTGAATTATTATCTATTTAATCATTTAAATATATTATTTAAAAATTACATTACTATGATTATATAGTCATCTTTTGGAAAGTTATTGCTTATTTTCTTAATAATAACATTAAACAAAAATTTTCCTCTTTCCTATATCTCTTTCTCAGCAGCATTCAAATACACTGCTATATCTTGACATTTATTAATTGTATGTCTTGAACTTTTTAAAACACAGACTGAGTCTTTTTAATATATAGGCTGAGTCTTTGATATGCTGACTCTCTCAAAAGTCTAGACCAGGTAGAACAGAAGCAACTGGTGGCACAGCTTTGCTGTATAATACCCAGCACATACAAGATGCTGGGTATTATATAGCAAACCCTAACAAAGGAACTTTTCAAAGTTAACCCAATTACCAAATAATGTGATGATAACAATAACTATCCATTGTCTATTGCATCCTAAGACAGCAGGAACCTCGTATTTCCACTATAGAGCCTATATTTCCCCCAGTCTTGGAACCTTAGGATGGGGCCCACTTTCCTGCATGCTTCTCTCAATTCATATCAAATAATATTGCATCCGCCGATCGCAACCTAATCAACCCAAGGAGTGCCACTTCAGTATGCTTCACTTCAGACTATGACCAGAGACTTCAGGTGTGGAATTACAACCTTTTAGCTTCATCACTTGGGTGAGACCTTTCATTTCATAGTATTCTTTAATTCCATTCCAGTTGGTCCACTTCCTAATAAAGTCCCCAAAGCTACATATAGACCAGGTCCCTTGAGATAGAGCATATGTTCACACATGTCCATAAACCAGGACAAAATATATACCTGAAAGCAGAAGTAGACAATAGTCTGCAGTGAGTACTCCCCAACACTTCATCTGCACTATTCCAGCCTTTAGGTCCATGATTGTTCAACAATTTGTTTGGCTTTGTATGTTAACTCTCTTTTCAGCCACCAGGTTCTAGATGCCAGCATGATGCTGACCAGACTTCCTGGACTGACGACCCCACCAATATGTCCTGGAGCTCCGCTTCCCCAGAGATCCACCCTACTAGGGAAAAAAGAGAGGCAGATTGGGAGTATGGATTGACCAGTCAACGCCCATATTCAGTGGGGAAGCCAGACCTTCCATCTTCTGCAACCCACAAAGACCCTGGGTCCACGCTCCCAGAGGGATAGAGAATGGGAAAGCTATCAGGGGAGGGAATGAGATATGGAGATCAGGTGGTGGGAATTGTGTGGAGTTGTACCCCTCCTATCCTACAGTTTTGTTAATGTCTCCTTTCTTAAATAAATAAATAAAAATAAAAATAGAAAAAATTATCCTTCTTATCCTTCAAATTATTACCTATATCAACTTTTTTTCCCCCTTTTGCCCAATAGATTAGGATTAGAGATATTCTAACTAATTTATTTCTTCCCCTCCCATTTTTCTTGGTCCCATCTTGTACAGCTTTTGGCCTCTATTACTGCAACCCACATGCGTGTATCAAGGTTAACACTGATTTCATAATACTGAGTCCAATGATCTTGTCTAACCAACTCAGCTCTGTCTCCTGACACTCTTTCTTTACTTTTAGGGCACCATGCTCTCCAGGTATCCTTTTGTCTGAACTATTCTTCACAGTCCCAAACTCATAAAGTTTTTCTTTGGATAATTCTCTTTTTCTATCTGCATGTAAAGTCTTTATTGAACTTATCGAATATCACAAATTTAAATGTCATCTATATGCTTCAGACTTCTAGGTGTTTAACAACAGCTTTAATTATTTTTGTGAACTACAGACTTTTTTTTTTTTCAGTGACCTAATTGACAGCTTCTCATGTCTGCTCAGCATCTTACACTTAACATGCCTCAGCCTGTACAAAGTTGAAATCCCAGTGTTCTACTACACATCTACTCTTTCAAGGGATATCTTTAGTCCAATAAATACCATCTCTATTGTGGGACAAAAAGCTCATTATTTCTTTCTTTACTGTTTTCCCATTTCATATTCAGAACCGGAGGAAACTTTGATGACACAACCTTTAGCATATACAGTTCCCATCTGAACAAATTTAAAGTTTGTATCAGGACAAATAAGTATATTTTGAGAGTAACATAAAATATACCACAAGAAAGTAATAAAAAAAGGCAGTTTTGTGAATTTTAAATAAATTTCCTTTGAGAGAAAAAATATCACCGTGGTTATCATTTCTAAAATATGATCTCAACATACCACATGTTAACTTTAAAAGCATAATCAGAGGGAATTGGTGGTAGCGCAGCGGGTTAAGCGTATGTGATGCAAAGTGCAAGGATCGGCATAAGGATCCTGGTTCCAGCCCCCCACCACCTGCAGGGGAGTCCCTTCACAAGCGGTGAAGTAGGTCTGCAGGTGTCTATCTTTCTCTCCCCTCTGTCTTCCCCGTCTCTCTAGTTTTTCTCTGTCCTAACCAACAACAACGACATCAATAACAACAATAATAACTACACAATAAAACAACAAGGACAACAAAAGGGGGAAAATTTTTTTAAAAAGCATAATCATAAATGTGTATTAAATATCCAGAGTTTCCTTTTATTATCCTGATCCTTAGTGCCATATTCACCTTGCTTGGATTATTGTAATAGTCTGTTTACTGTACTTTCTACTTTAAAAAAAAATTAGATCTTTATTTATTGGATAGAGACAGCCAGAAATCTAGAGGGTAAGGGAAATAGAGAGGGGGAGAGACAGAGAGACACCTGCAGGACTGCTTCACCACTTGCAAAGCTTTCCTTCTGCAGGTGGGGACCGGGGGCTCGAACCTAGGTCCTTGAGCACTGTAACATGTGCGCTCAACCAGGTGCGCCACAACCCTGCCCTGTACTTTCTACTTTTACCCATTCGTGTTTTATTTTAGGCTGGGTTCTCTCTCATTCAGGAGAAGACTTTGAAATAAGATCTGAGTACACATATTGTGTTTGGGAAATGATAGAAGGGGGAAAAAATCCACTGAAGAATGCAACATTGAGTAGAGAAAAGAAAAAAATGGATAAATACCTATTATCCAACAAGTTTCCAGTGTGGAAAACAGGACTTTTATTCTTCTAATAAAGTGAAAGAGAAGCGAACCATCCAGTTGACAATTCTGGAAGGCAGACATGATTTCACAGTTCCCTCCAGTCCTGTGTAGAATGCTGAGTTTCAAGGGTCAGTGGGAGTCCTCAAGTAGAGTCAGAGGCAGAATGAGTGGCATAATTTGTCGAGCCAAGTGCAAAATGAAAATATAAAACCTTTTTGTCATGAACTCGTTCTACGACGTTGACAATAGAAAAATTAAAAACGGTCTCTCTGAGTGAGCACAGAGCGACTTGCACGCACTTGCCCTGTCAGCGGTGCTGTGTTGGGGTAGTGTGCACAGAAATACAGGTTCCCAGGTGATGTATGTGAGGTGCCATCAGAATCTGCAGCACACTCTACATACTCATTTAAATTTCAACTAAGACCGTGATTATTACAACTGATGCTCAGAAATAAATTTGCCAAGTAAAAGCATATGAATGTATTTATATCTCCTGACACCAGTTGCCAAACTTTCTTCGGAAATATTTTGTAAGTCTTCCACAAACATTCCTCGTCGTAGAACATTCCTCTCAGTTGTTATCTTTAACATGGTTTTTACTAACAATAGCTATAATAATTCTTTATTTATAAGAACTTGATCATGTCAAAAAAGGTATTCCAAAGCTGTTTTTACTGTGCAGTTTTTGCTTAAAATGATTGCATTCTCTATCTATTCATATGAAAATGCCAGGCGCCAGAAAACAAGATTGACAAAAAGCAAGATTTTTGCACTTGTATTATTTTATTTTAATAACACGATAAAGCTGTGGGAATCAAGACCATGTGATATTGGCATAAAGATGGTATTAATAAAAGGCATGAACATTTGTAAATAGATCAACATGCATAGACTCCAGATAAAATATTGGCAAAAATTCCAAGGCAATACAGTGATAAAAGGATTATCTTTTCAACAAATAGCTCAGACTATAGGCAAGGCAATGGTAACAAAATATGTCCCTAAGTTTAGATGCTATAGAAAAGCTAGCTCAATAGAGATCACTGAGATAAAAAAACAAACTGAACATTAAGAAATATTTTAGGGACCATGGGCTGGGTGAATTTTCATTTCTTTCATTATTTGCTCTTTTTCTTTTTTACCATAAGGTTATTGCTGGGGCTTGGTGCTTGCATGTCACACCCAACACTCCTGGAAGTCACTATTTTTTCTTTCAATTTTTTCCTTTTCTTTTTAGCTTGATAGGACAGAGAGAAGTTGAAAATAAGGGAGAAGTAAAGAGGGACATAGGAAGACAGACGCCTGCAACACTGCTTTTTTTGCTCCTAAAGCTTTTCCCCTACAGGTGGGACTGAGGAATTGAACCTGAGTCCTTTCACATGTGACATGTGCACTCAACCTGGTGCCCCATTACCCGGCCCCCAAGATAGATTTCTTAATGTAGCATAAAAAGCTGAAACAGTAAATTGAGAAATGACAAATTTGTATATCATCAAATCTATGAAATCAGTTTAATCTTCAAATACATTGCTAAGCAAATTAAAACACACACGGTAGACTACAAAATGTTTGCAATGGGTCTAGGAAATGGCACACATGGTTGAGTAAACACATTACTATGTACAAAGACTGGGGTTCAAATCCCCAGTCCCCATGTGCTGGGGGAAGCTTCACAAATGGTGAAACAGTGCTACAAGAATCTTTTTCTCTACCCTCTCTCCCTCCTTCCCTCTTTCTCACAGTCTCCCTCTTTCATCTCAATTTCTCCCTGCCCTTTCAAATAAAATCAAATATTTTAAGAACTGTCTTTAACACTAGTATATGATGAGTATTTTCCTCAGGGCTGGACAGTGGTGTACCTGGTTAAATACACATATTACCAAGTCCCAGGACCTGTTCCCCATCTGTAAGAATTCTGCTTCACGAGTAGTGAAGCAGGTCTACAGGTAATTCTCTCTCTCTATTTCCCCAGCCTCTCTCAATTTCTTTGTGTCCTAGCTAGTAAAAATCAGGAAAAATAATGGAAAAAATGCCCCCCAGGTGCTTTGGATTCATAATCCCAGCACTGAACCCCAGCAATAACCCTAGTGGAAATAACAAAATAATAATAATAATAAAATATTTCCTCAGGATTAGGAACTGTGTAACTCAATATTTAAAAGTCAAAATATCCAATAAGTATATGTAAATGATTAAAAAAAAACATTTATCAGAGAACTGTGGATTATAAATAAGCAAACTCAAAGTTATTAAAAAATTTCAGTTATAAGACAAATTAAAATCATAGATGCCATTAATTGTTATGTTTCAGATAAAAAAAACCTGACAAAACCAAATATCGACAAATAAATTGAGCAAATGGAATTCTCATCTATTGCTGACAAAATGTGAAATAGTATAAACATTTTAGAAAATAATGAATTGTTATCATATATTACAGTAAATTCATCTCTATTAATTCAGTCAAGATAAACAAAAGGTACTTATTTATATGTATATTTTCACAGAAACCCCCAAATTTTTTGCAATACTAGTGCCCGTCAATTATTGAATGTCTAAACAGCTTGTGGTTTTCACACTGACAAATTATGCTTGTTGATAAGAAAGTCACATAGATGAATCTCAAAATAAGCTAATAAATGAAAGGTAGACACAAAATGTTGTATGCTACATGATTTTACATATGTAATCAATTCTCTTGTCTTAGGAGGCTTTAATATGTATTCTACCAATATTAAGTTTATATATGTTGTCTTTATTTCAAAGCATTTATTTCTTTGCTGTATTCCTTGTGGTAAGTTTGTATACCAGTAACACTTTACCACAATTTGTATACCAGTATACTAGTACCTATATCAGTAGCATTTTAATACAAAAACATTTACATTTAACATTTTTTATCAAATCCACACATGAAATTATCCTTTCACAAAATTTCATGATTCATTCTTTCTTTTTAAAAATATTTTATTTATTTATTAATGAAAGGGATAGGAGCGAGAGAAAGAACAAGATATCACTCTGGTACGTGTGTTGCCAGAGATTGAACTCAAAACCTCATGCTTGAGAGACCAATGTTTTATCCACTGCGCCACCTCCTGGACCACTTTTTAAAAAAATATTTGATACATTCTTTATTAATGTAATTTTTTATTAGTGAATTAGTAATAATTTATAAGATTAAATGGAAGAAAGAGTCTCTTCAACAAACAGTGCTAGGAAAATTGGGTTGAAACTTGTAGAAGAGTGAAATTGAACCAGTACATTTTACCACTCACAAAACTAACCTTAAAATGGATCAAGGACTTGGATATTAGACAAGAAACTACCATATATTTAGAGGAAAATATTGGCAGAACTATTTTCCACTAAAATTTATAAGCATTTTCAATGGTTCAAGTCCAATTGTAAGGAACACCCCAAAATAAAAATAAACCAGTGGGAGTACATCAAATTGAGAAGCTTCTGCACAGAAAAAGAAACCAGCATCCAAACAAGGAGACTCCTTTACATTCCACACATCAGACAAAGGCTAACTTGTCACTGTATAAACCACAAGCTCTGTGGTCATTCATTTTGGCTATTATGAAATATATATATATATATATATATATATATATATTTCATAATATTTCATAATATTTCATAATATTTCATAATAGCCAAAATATATATATTACAGCTCTTTATATTTATCTTGACTGAATTAACAGATGTGAATTTTCTGGAACATATGATAATAACGTATTTAACAATATTTTAAAAACTTACGTATTCTAAATGTTTATACCATTTGACATTGTATCAGCAATAGATGAGAATTCCATTTGCTCTATATATTTGTCAATATTTCAGTTTTTTAAAAATCTGAAGCATAATAGTAGTGTATGGTGTCATATCACTATGATTTTAATTTGTATTTGTCTTATAACTAAACAAAAGTGAATAACTTTCATCTTGCTTATTTATAGTCCACAGTTCTTTGTTAAATACTTTTTAAAACCATTCACATTTATTTACTGTCTATTTTGACTTTTCAATATCTGTAATATATACTATGCATAGTTCACATACACATATGAGTATCACAGAAAAAATGTTTAGTTTTAGTATATTAATTTTTAGATCTAGTTAGTGTATTCTCTAGTTAATTATAAGTGATATATATATATATATATATATATATATATATATATAATTTGTGCATGTCATTTTATTTTAAAAAACTACAGTGGTTTTTATTTCTTCCTTTCTCATCAACATGTATTACTTCCTATATAAATTATTACATTTACAAAACATTCAGAACTTTGGTCTTATTCTTGATGTACTTATACTACTGATTGTAATTTTCTAGAAATTGGAGAAACATCTAAAGAATATTTTGTCTCATGCTATGCTTAGCAATATCAACCATATGCTCATCACTTTTGCTAATATTTCTGACATAAGCTAGAAAAGTTTGCTTAGTCCCAGAGTTGATAGCAATGATATCATAAGCATGGAGATTGTATTAATTTATATTGACAAAATAAAGAAAACACACAGGAGCCAGGGAAGTAGCTTAGTGGTAGAGTGCATGGGTTGCAAGCATATAGTCTTAGTTTTCAACCCTTATAATCATCTAATGAATGCGCAGTACTTAGGTCTCCCATCTCTCTCTCTCTCAAAAAAAAAAAAAAACAAACAACAAAACAATGAATACATATGAAATCAAGGCATATGTGAGTATATGCAGCTCTGCATTACATCTCTTATTCTTCAGAGTGAAAAACTGGCAGTCTTGGAGAGCAGAGGTTTTTAATTTTTTTTTTAATTTTTCTAAAATTATCTTTCTTTATTGGATAGAGACTATTAGAAATAGAAAGGGAGGGAGAGGCAGAGATAGAGAGAGACAGAGAGACACCTGCAGCACAGCTTCACCACTCGCAAAGCTTTCTTCCTATAAGTGGGGATCTGGGGTTTGAACCCTTGTCCTTGCACATTGTAACCTGGTGTGCTACCACCCTGGAAAGTGAAACTTCTTGGGAGTAAATTAATTAAGATTGAGTCAAGGTAGAAGGAAGAATGTAAAAACTTTAAAGTTCAACCTGGGGCCCAGTAGAGCACTAACGTTTTCATGGTAAGGGCCTAGGTTTGAGCCCGGTCAACACAGAGGAGCACCATGTGAAATGGAAGCTTCACTATCAGTGGAATAGTGTTGTGATGTCCTTTTCTCTATATCTGTCATATTTCTGTGTCTGTGAAAAAAAAAAAGAGAGAGAGAAAGAGAAAGTTTACAGAGAACTGTAGAACGTGAAGGCAAAATGTCACAAGAAAACCTTTGTGGCAAAAAAAAAGTAAAATTTAAATTTTATATTAATACTATGCCATTGACTGTGCATCTTCATACTCTGTATATATATTAATTACATATTATATATTACATATGTATGCATTTAATTTTTTAATTGTATTTATAAAAAGGAAACACTGACAAAACCACAGAATAAAAAGGGTACAACTCCACACAATTCCCACCACCAGATTTCCGTATCCCATCTTCTCCCCTGATAGCCCTCCCACTCCCTAGCCCTCTGGGAGTATGGACCCAAGGTCACTGTGGGATGTAGAAGGTGGAAGGTCTGGCTTCTGTAATTGCTTCCCTGTTGAACGTGGGCGTTGACAGGTTGATCCATACTCCCAGCCTGTCTCTCTTTTTCCCTGGTGGGGAAAGGTTCTGGGGAATCGGAGCTCCAGGAGGCATTGGTGGGGTTGTCTGTCCAGGGAAGTCTGGTTGGCATCATTCTAGCATCTGGAACCTGGTGGCTGAAAAGACAGTTAACATATAAAGCCAAACAAATTGTTGACCAATCATGAACCTATAAAGGCTGGAATAGTGCAGATGAAAAATTGGGGGAATCTCCATACTGTAGATAGCTAGTAGGCATATTTTAGTTATATTCCAAAGGGCCTGTGGCTATACTAGATTTTTTTAATACTAATTTTATACTATTTTTTATACTAATTCAAAGACAGGTCACCACAACCACACATACATGATTACACTGTTCTGAGCAGCCTGTTTTTGTTTTGTTTTTTTTTAATCCAGATAGATACATGAAGAGAAGGGGGATATCACAGTAGGAGTTTTTTTTCCAGTCCTACAGCCTGGTTCCCATTCATATGGCAAAGTAAGACTTTTCCCTGAGATTTACCCCTTTGGTCCTTCAAATTCTATTTCTTCAGGCATTAATGCCTTTACTAGAGTTCTTACTGCTCCACACATAAAAGCTTATAACATATAATCTACTCAGTATGCTTGTTGGACATATTAATGTGTTTCCTTAAAGCCAAATGATTTTTTTTTTTTTTTTGGCCTCCAGGGTGATTTCTGGGGCTCAGTGCCTGCGCTACAAATCCACTACTCCTGGAGGCTATTTTTTCCCTTTTGTTGTGCTTGTTGTTGTTATTATTATTGTTCTTATTACCATCATTGTTGTTGGGTAGGAAGGATTAAGATAAACTGAGAGAGGAGGAGAAGACAGAGAGGAGGAAAGAAATATAGACATACCTGCAGACCTGCTTCACCACTTGTGAAGCGACCTCCTGCAGGTGGGGAACCTGGGGCTCAAACCAGGAACTTTCCTCTTGTCCCTGTGCTTTGCACCATGGACGCTTAAGCCTCTGTGCTATCTCCTGGTGCCCCAAATTAACCTTTCATTCTTAATGTTGTCATATGGTGAGAAGAATGTTGTTCCATTTACATTACAAATATCTTATAAAATATTTTAGCTATGGGGGTTAGATGGTGGCACACCTAATTGCACATTATAATGTTCAAGGACCCTGGTTCAAGCCCCATACCCACCTATAGGGGAAAATCTTCACAAGCAGTGAAACAGTGTTGCATGTGTCTCTATACCTCTCCCTCTTTATCCCCCCTCTTCTCAATGTCTGCCTATCCGCATCCAATAAATAAATAAAGATAATAAAAAATGAAAACAGAATGTTCCAAACTTTTAAAAATATTTTGGCTACTAAAGATTTTTACTTTAGTTTTGTCAAGGCTTTTATTGTTTTACTTAAAGTTCACATTAGTATGAGTCAGTATATTTCTAGCTTCTCAAATAAATTTGTAGTTTTTCATGGCCTCTTATTTGGAACTCTGGAGTAGATGGTCGGGTATAGGAAGCACCTACTTCTTAGAATGTTGACATATTTGAGCTTGTGAGAAATTCCATAGATACATTTGACAGTATTTTCATTTTCTTGCACAGCTATTCATCTTGTAGGTAGTGTGCTTTGCTGCAGCAAACATTTATTTCTTAAAAATTAAATTGGTTATTGTATTTTTAAAAAAGTTTTAATGGTGTTTTCCGAATCAAAATGTACAATGTAAATAAAGAATACTTCCATCTGTATTTAGATTTTCACATATACTACTGGGTTGGGTTTTGTCTTTTCTGTTTTATTATTCATTCTGTCTTGTTTTCTTCAAATTTTGTTGTTGCTTTTGTTTCTCCTATCTCTAATTAAATTATAAATATTGTTCTCAATTGCATTGTTCAGTAAATAAAATATTCAGCACATGTTTTCCTCCTGTAGGAAATAATGAACATAAACCATGTTGACAATAGAAGTTACGGGATGCTGTCTAAGTGTACTTTAAATTTGTAATTATATTTTAAATTCAAAAGTTTCTTTTCTCAAGTGCTTTTAGAAAAGTTTTTAATACAGTTGAAGAAACAACACAACGGTTTTGCAAAAGAATTTCATATTTCATGCCTGAGGCCAAGGTCCTAGGTTCAATTCCCAGCACTACCATAAACCAGAGCTGAGCAGTGCTCTGATGTTTCTCTCTGTGCCTTTCTCTCTGTACCTCTTTCTCATCAAAATAAAGTAAAATATTTTTAAAAAGGTTTTATACTCTATCTTAAACATCAGAAAACTGTTAAATATTTTATGTCTTTAAAATTTCTGCTTCTGTTTCATGGAGTGATAAAGTGTAATGTGACCTGCTATTATAAATAGTTCATTCTATAGAGCTGATAAATTGGTTACTTATAATACTGATCATATTACCTTTCTACCTTAAATTGTTATTTCTAACATTAATTACCTCTGCTTAACTTATTTTTGCTAATAGGGATTCACATATCATTTTCTGCCACGTTAATCAGAAACCTACTCATAATCAGTTATAAACAAAGGTCAAACATATATTTCAATATGGGCCTTCATAAAAATGTCTATCTGGAGAAATAATTTATTGAAAATTTTCTGTACACCTTTGTCATCAAAAAATAACACAAGAAAAATATCAGCAATAAAAATTATCCATAATTATCTCCAGTTTTCTACAAACTGTTCCCAGTGCAAAAATAGAATAATGCGTATAATTTATAGTGAAGGACAATGTCTTGGAATTTTAGAAATCTCTATAAAAACTCAATTTTGGGGAGTTGGGCGGTAGCCCAGTGGGTTAAGTGCACGTGGCGCGAAGCACAAGCACCAGCAAAAGGATCAAGATTTGAGCCCCCGGCTCCCCCACATGCAGGGGAGTCGCTTCACAGGCAGTGAAGCAAGTCTGCAGGTGTCTTTCTCTTCGCCCTCTCTGTCTTCCCCTCCTCTCTCCATTTCTCTCTGTCCTATCCAACAACAACGGCATTAATAACAACAACAAGAAGTAACAAAGACAACAAAAGGGAAAACAAATAAAATAATCTTTAAAAAATACTCAATTTGAAAAAAAAAAAGATTTCTTCATAATCCCTTGTAAACAAAATGTGAAATAGGGTGGACTGTATTAATGAGAAATAGCCTCAGTCTCTTCATGGGTCAATTCAATCTCATAGAAATGTTCGAAAGTTGAAAGTTTTGGCAGTTTTTTTCTTTTTATCTAAGTCATTTCATTTATGAAATAAAGTTCATTAGTTAAATGGAATAACAGCAACAATAATAAAAGTCAATGAGAAATAAAATTTATATATATATGTATAAATAAATTATGTTGGACAATCAGCTATTTTCAGTGACAGACTATAGAGTAATAGTTATTCCTTAAACCAGTGATGAGACAAAGAGAACCCAACCTTAGATCATTCATATTGAACTTCCATGATGTAACAGTACCTGTCCAACATAATCTTCACATCTATGTAACCGGAATGGAGAGTCAGTCTCTTTCTCTCTCTCTACTTTTTATGCTATAGAATAATGGTAAAACTTATGAAAATCCCCTGCTGCTGCTACTTCTGAGGTAACTGCTGTAGTTAAAAAAAAAAAAGCTTTATTATTAAAAAGCAGGGTTGAGATTTAGTTCTGACACTACTGTTTGACATAGAAAAAAATTATTTAACCTTTAAATTCTCTATATACTCTTTTTAGCAAGAGAAACTTCTGAAAAGGGAAACTAGAAAATGAAATCTTTTTATATAATTTTATTGGAGGAAATGGTGGCTTATAAGACATTTGCTGTTACATAAGTACAGTTTTCCCCCATTTTTATTAATGATTTAATAGTAATTAACAAGATTGTAAGATAACAGGGGTATAATTTCATATAGTTCCTACCACTAGAGTTCTGTGTTCCTTCTCTTCCATTGGAAGCTTCCCTATATGTTTTTTTTTTTCTTTCTTTATTGGTGTGGGATCGGTTAATGGTTTACAGTCAACAATAAAATACAGTAGTTTGTACATGTGTAACATTTCTCGGTTTTTCACATAACAATCTAACCCCTCAACTAGGTTCTCCTCTGCCATCATGTTCCAGGATCTGAATGTTCCCCCGTCTATGGCTATACCACCCTGAACACGCCCGGTCTCGTCTGAGTATACTCCCTTCCCCCACCACCTACCCATAGTCCTTTACTTTGGTACAATACACTAACTTCCTGATTCTTTATCCTTTTCCCTGGTGTTATGGTTCAAAATTCTTTATGGGGTACAGAAGGTGGAAGGTCTGGCTCCTGTAATTGCTTCTCTGCTGGAAATGGGTATTGGCAAGTTGATCCATATCCCCAACCTGTTCTTATCGCTCCAGGATAGGTGTCTGTTCATAATACCCACCACCCAATTGACAACTTTCTCCACCATTGTGTACTGGGTCCTGAGCCTCTTTTAATCATCTCCTGTCTCTACTCTTTAGAGTTCTTGAATTTGGGGCAGTGGACTACAGCAAAAAACTAAAAATTAACAAGAAACTATTTTTTATTAGACATAATTCCATATACTTTTCATTCATGCATCATGTAATCTACATAATAATTTAAATAATGTGAATGTTTATTACTAGTTAGTAAATCTAGAAATTAGTATTTCTATAAGTTAAGTACAAAGTGAAATTTCATACAGATATTAAGAACTTAAAACCAAAAGATATTCTGACTCTCTAAATCATGTGCTTTTCTCTATAAAGCATAATAAATATTGTTGGGTTTATTGTTATTATTTTAGAAATTACATTTTCATATGGGGTTCATATTCAGTTTTTATTCTCTAATGGAATTATAAATAACATACAAAGTTTAAAATATTTAAATGAAAAGCACTAAATAAGCCTGTCGTATGCTTTACATTGGTTTGTTCTAGCCCTCCCCCGCCAAGAAAATTGGATGAGTCCTGTTAATTTCGCGGGCCTGCTTGGCCCCGCCCCAAGGAACCCCGGGAGAGGGTTCCTGAGTTCGAGAGTTTCAGGGTTTCAGAGTAAGAGAGAGTGCCAGAGAGACAGAGTTCCTGGTTTCCTGAGTTCCAAAGTAAGAGACGGTTCCTGAGTTCGAGAGTAAGGGAGAGTGCTTGTGCCGCCGCAAAGAGACAGCGGAGTTCTGTTTGGTGATTAGTTTGTCTTAGTTTGTGAATCGTTGTTCCTGAATAAAGAAATACAGCTTCCCTGCCCAGCTGTTGTCTCCGCGTCTCTGTTACCTGCCGTGAAGCAAGCCAGGCCGGCAAGAGCCTCCGAAAATTTTAACAACAAATGGCGCCCACATGGACCTGACCTGCGCATCTCTCAGATAAGTAAAGACAATTTGGCTACCTATGCACTATGGCCTTCTCTTCTGCTTGGGAAGAGATCTCCAAAGGTCTCTGCTCTTTCTTCACGAGACTGTTTTGCTGTTTCTGGAACATTTATCTCTGGACCACTCTGTGGTTTCCACTCGCTCGGGCGAACTCAGAACAGCCAGCGGGAAGAGCCAGCGGGCGAGAGGCGAGGCGCGGAGCTGCTGTTTCCACCTGGTTAAACAGCCAGCCAGCCGGCTGCGCCCAGACAACCCCGCGCACCGCACCCGCAGCCCTGCAGCCCCGCAGCCCGCAGGAGGCTGACGCCAGCACGCAGGAGCCTGATGCCACCACACAGGAGCCCGATGCCAGCACGCAGGAGCCTGATGCCAACACGCTGGAGCCCGATGCCACCATGCAAGAGCCCGATGCCACCACACAGGAGCCCGACGCCACCACACAGGAGCCCGATGCCACCACACAAGAGCCCGATGCCAACATGCAGGAGCCCGATGCCACCACGCAGGAGCCCAATGCCAGCACGCAGGCCACCACAGGAGCCAGCTCTCCACCGCGTGGAGCAGGGCACTGGATGCGTGATCCCTCCACGCTGCTCGGCCACTGCGAACAGGGCAGCAGACATGGCAGGTCCATGGGGCAGGGCCGTGGCCTATCATGGCCGCCACCCCTGGATACCTAGGCCCACGCCTTCTACAAAGATGGCCTGCCTGCCCTCTTTCTACGAATTCTGGAACCATCCCGGGCCTCCCGGACCCCCGGGCTCCCTGCCGAAACTGGGCACACGAGATCTTCAGCCGCCGGTCCGGTCTGAAGGCAGACAAGCTGGAGTACGCAGAGACTTGTGCAGAGATCGCAACCTGCAATTCCTAGAAGTGGAGCTGCTCGGGAATGGAGCTGCGCGGGAAGCCACCTCCGAATGGTGACCCCCCCCCAACAACTAAGACAGTACAGATTTAAATTCGTGTTTAAAATGACATGTCTTAGTAACATAGTTTTCTCTCCTTGTGTATTAATGATCATGTTTATGTGTATGTTTAAAGTTTGATAAACAGTAGCTTTAAGGCTAAATTCTTACTAGTCAAAGTTAAATGAAGAAGGTTATCAATGTAATTCTCATAAAGATAAAATTAACTTACATTTAAAGTCTAAGGTAAAAATTAGTTAACAATCAATATATTTTAACTAAGTTAGTCTAAACAAAAGGTTAAATAGACTTGTTGATTTGTAAAACTCTCCATTACCTTCTCTATTAGAAATGGTAGATCGCACAATGGCTATGCTAATTATTCTCATGCCTGAGGTTTCCTCTCCGGCCCACACCTAGGGTGTGTCTCCATCTTGAATGGGTGTAACAAAAGGTTAAAAGACGTTGTTGATATGTAAAAGTCTCAAATTCCTTCTTTATTAGAAACGTTGGATCATGCAGTAGATATGCTAATAACAAGTTTTGTTTCATAGTAAGTAAGTTGCAGCCAGCTGCCTTTGGGACCCTAGGCCGTTCCCCGCCCCCATGCAATTGCCCATCGAGGCAAGTAGCCCCCCAGAGGCAAGAAATGTTTTTTTTTTCAGATATGGCCCCCTCAGGCCTTCCCTTGGCAACATGCTGGTTTTTGTTATATATGTTTCTGTTCACCCCACACCCTTGATACTATAGTCATTTAGTTAAAAAGAAAAGGGGGAATTGTCGTATGCTTTACATTGGTTTGTTCTAGCCCTCCCCCGCCAAGAGAATTGGATGAGTCCTGTTAATTTGGCGGGCCTGCTTGGCCCCGCCCCAAGGAACCCCGAGAGAGGGTTCCTGAGTCCGAGAGTTCCTGAGTTCCTGAGTTCGACAGTGCCAGAGTTGAAGGGTTCCTGAGTTCCTGAGTTCGAGAGTTTCAGGGTTACAGAGTAAGAGAGAGTTCCAGTGTGCAAGAGTTTCAGAGGGTTCCCAAGTACAAGAGTTCCAGAGTGCCAGAGTTGGAGAGTTCATGAGTTCCAGAGTAAGAGAGAGAGTGCTTGCGCCGCCGCAAAGAGACAGCAGAGTTCTGCTTGATGATTAGTTTGTCTTAGTTTATGAATCGTTGTTCCTGAATAAAGAAATACTGCTTCCCTGCCCAGCCGTTGTCTCCGCGTCTCTGTTACCCACCGTGAAGCAAGCCAGGCCGGCAAGAGCCTCCGAAAATTTTAACAACATAAGCCTAAAACATTGGCGGTATTATTACTCTACAATATTTACATACATGAAAATTATAGTGATATTAGTCAATACCAAAATTTATTGACTGTAAATGGTTTGGATCTGTCAAACTACTGGTCTGTGGGATATTTCCTGCATTGTGGAGATATGAGTTGAATATACTGTTGATTCCAGCTACCTGTAGATTCAATCTAAGACACAGAAACTTAAATTTCTTCTTTTTTTTGTATATCATCACTGGAGCTGCACTGAATCTCCTTTCTTCATTGTGATGTGGTCTGGGTTTGAACCAGGGTCATGCTCGTGACAAAAGCTCACTATCCAAATGGGTTATTTTATGACTTTGGACCCACTTCCTCAGCTGTTCCTCTTTGCTAATAGTAGACCTGTCAAATGATTTATTGTTACTTTAAGATAATTATCTTAAAATTTCCAAATTTAAATTGAAAAAATTCTGTGAATTTTTTCCTTTTCCTTTTTGAACCAGTGGAGCAACTGGCACTGTGTTATCACTTAAATTTGTATTTTATATTGCATATAAAATCACCAAATATGACTATTCCCAAAGTACACATAGGGATCTTCAGCTGCATCATAAACATTTTGTGTGAATTCCACTTACTTACATCAGTTATTTATATAAGTTTCCTGGCCATGGGAAACTATCACACATAAGAGACTTATATCTTTTTTTTTTATTATTGATTCAGTCTCGATTTATAAAATTATAAGATAACAGGGGTATAATTCCACACCTTTCCCACTGTGTCCCCCATTCCCTCTATTGGAAACTACATTGGTTAGAGGCTTGTATCTTATATTCATTCTCTTTGTTTTTTCCTAACCAGAGTCTGTAGACGACACAAGGTCTACTTCTCTGGTGTTGACATTGCTATGTACTTTGCCACAGTCTGCTTAGTGGAAATTCTCACGTGAACTAGTAACTGGATCTTTCTGTTTCACAAAACGCTTAATGGGAAAGGACTTAATACTCTGTAAGATCACAATCAAGTCAATAATGTTGACTCAACACTGTCCTGGAAACATTAGTTATACAATAAGTCAGGGAAAGCAAATGAAAATAGAAAGGAGAAGTGAAATATGTATTTCAAATATATATATATATATGTATATATATATAATTTTGAAGAGAAAAAATACTAAGGAGTATTCATAAAAATTTCATTTGTTAGTGAATTTTTAAGTTTCCAGGACTTAAAACCAATAAGCATTAAAATTGCATTTCCATGTAAAATCAACAAATTATGAAACAAACTTAGAAAACATTGCATGCAATAACATCAAAACGATGAAAAATTGAACAAATGATGTGTAAGAGCTTACATTCTAAACCACAGAAGAGAAATTAAAGATGGCATAGATTGATGATGTTAAAATGTCATCTTTCACTTTGATCTATAAATTTCACTTGCTGGAAATAAAACCCCAATAAGACACACTGTAAATTTTTGATAAGCTAATTATGAAATGTATATAGAAGTGTAAAGAACTTAGAAGAAGAAAAACTGCTTTTAGAAAGAGACAAAGCTTTTAGATTTACTGAGAAACGACACCATAATTATAACAACCTAACATTAGCATATGTTATATATATGTATATGTATATATACATATATATATATATGAAGCAAAGAACAAGTTCAGAAATAGACCAATTTAAAACAATAAAGAAACATACCAGTGAATATGTGTCAGTTTATATTTATTTATTATTAATTATAATTTTTAAAATATTTATTTACTCCCTTTTCTTGCCCTTGTTGTTTTATTGTTGTAGTTATTAATTATTGCTGTTATTATCAATGTCGTCATTGTTGAATAGAACAGAGAGAAATGGAGAGAGAGGGGAAAAGAAAATAGAGAGAGAGAGAGAGTGATAGACACTTGCAGACCTGCTTCACTGCTTGTGAAGTGACGCCCCTTGAAGGTGGGGAGCCTGGTCCTTGCGCTTTGTGCCAGGTGCGCTTAACCCGATGCTCTCCCTCCTGACTCCCTATTTATTACTTATTTTTATTTTATTGTCACCAGAATTATTGGGGGGGGGCCCAGTACTGAGACTATGAATTCATAGCGCCCAGTGCGCCGCCCCGTCACGACCACCAGAGAGACTGACAAAGTCATCTCCTCTGGACCTGCATTCAGACTTCAAAGAAGCTGGGCAGAAGGACGGGAATGGGTCGACGCATTCTCCCCCCGTTATTGCTACAAACAATTATACTGTCACAATTGATTAATAATGCTTTGGCAGTGCCTGGTGGGAATGGAGAGTCAAAAGCACCCCCTCTCCCTTACACAGGAGCATATTTGAAAGTTACATTATGAAAGTGGAGAAGGTGGGTCAGCATAGACGGACAAATCAAGTCATGTTATGACTTGCCCCTCATAGAAACAATACAGAGATTGAGGCCTCCCAGGTACAAGTTGACATATTGAAACAAAGAAAGATTAATAGTTAAACTGTACCAGACCTAGATGAGCAGTGGTCCACGACTAGGCAAAGATCTGTACGCCCCCATAGAAGATTAATGGTAGAGATAGCCCTCAGCAAAAGTCTAAAACAATTCTGGGTATGACCTCCCCTGGGAACAGAACGATACAAAGTATTGTACCCATTCTTTACAGTTATGGGGGAATAACATGTAGCCTGCCAAAGCCACAAGACTATTGTTACTTCTTTATGAGCTGGTTGCTTAGACAACCTGAATGTAACCTGAAAAAAGTATAAAAGCTAATGCAGTTTCACTATTAAAACGAGTCCAGATTCACCCTCCAATAGAGTGTGGTGTCTATCTGTTCTCCCTCGCCGACTCCTGACCCACCTGGGAGGTTGCCTTCAAGACCCCTGACCCTCCTGCTGCTTGTCCACTGAGTGGTCCGCGGCAGCCCAGTGAATTTTTTTTTTTTTTATTTGATAGGACAGAGAGAAATTGAGAATGGAGGGTGACATAGTGAGGGAGAGAGAATGATACTTCACTGCTTGTGAACTTTCTTCCCCCACGCAGGTGGGGAGCCAGGCTTGCACCTAGATTCTTGAACATGGTAACCTGCTCGCTCAAATGCGTAAGCCACGACCCAGCAATACCGATCTATTTCATTAGAGGTTCTAAGGTGATTCAGTGCGATAAAGAATGATTGAAGCAATGAGTGCTAGAAAACTGAGAAGGAAAACTGAAAAGTAAGTGTATATATATTTAGGAGGATTAATGGTTTACAGTCAGCAGTAAATACAGTTGTGGGTACACATGTAAAACTTCTTAGTTTTCTGCAAAACACTCTAACCTTCCGCCTAGATCCTCCTCCACCATCATGCACCAGGACCTGAGACCCCCACCCCAGAGTCCTTTACTTTGGTGAAATATACCAAACCTAGTCCAAGCTCTGCACATAAATTTATATCCTTAATAGTAATTAAAAGCTAAAATTACTGGGGGCTTAGCTTAGCTGGAGGTCTAACAAATATCAGTTTCATTACAACACAGGTTTGTTAGGTACATACAAACCACCATGGAAAATAGCCAGGAGCTGAGTCCTTTAGCTAGGTTATTCCTTACAGCCACCAGGCACTTGGAGGTCTGGGAAGATCAATCAGGAACAGCACCAGTCAGGAAAATGCCACTGGGAGAGGAGCCAAGAGGACCAAACTACAGCCAAGCACTTTTGCTTATATAGTTTCTTGTACCCACAATCCCTTGTGAGTTTGTCTGTCCTATGCTCTTGATCTTCAGGCTGACTTCAGCCACCTGCTAATTACGTTCATGTCTCATAATCCATATTGTTCACCATAAGTAAGAACATACTTTTGAACAATTCTTTGACTTTAAAAACTCAGAATAAAGAGGCTGAAAAAAAATTAAGACTACTATAATATCATGTGATAAAGACAAGTTGTCCTTGTGAATAATAGAGAGCAACTATGGAAAACTTGTAGGTATTTTCACATAGGAATTTATCTTTCAAAGTACTTTTTAATATTTTATTTTATTATTTTTGGGTAAAGACAGAAATCAAGAGGGAAGGAGGAGTTAGACAGCAAGAGAAAGACACCTGCAACCCTGTTTCACATTTTGTGAAGCTTCCGTCCTGCAGGTGGGGACCAAGGGCTTGTACCCAGTTCCTTCCTTGCACACTGTACTACTGTCTATGACTTTCAACTCTGTAAGATCACAGTCAAAATCTATACCAAATATTGCTTTCAAAAATGGCCTTTCCATAGACAGACATATCACTTTTCAAAAATGTGTGTATATACATATTAATATATATATATATTAGTTTAAAATTTCAAAGGGATTAGGAGGTGGCACAAACAATTAAGCGCGCATTGTACTATGCATAAGGGCCTGAGTTTGAGCCCCCTTCACACACATCTGCAGTGGGGACACTTTAGGAGCAGTGAAACAGGTCTGTGAGTCTCTATCTTTCTCCTTCCCTCTTCCCTGGCCCTCTCCATTTCTCTCTGTTAATATATATATATATATATATATATATATATATATATATATATATATATATATATACATAACAACTGGGAGTGCTGGATTTGTAGTGTCAGCATCATTAATAACCCTGGAGGTACAAAAAAATAAGACCTAAGAGCCTGGCTTTGTGTTCAGAAGTCAGAGCTTCTTTATCCTACCTCTTAGGGGTGAACCTCTCCTGCCTTTGGATACTCAGATGGCACCTTCTCTCCTCTGCCCAACCTGGCCTCTCTGTATTATATCTCTCTAGATTTCCTCAAAAAACAAACAACAGTAGCAACAAATCCAGAGACTTCAATTGTCTGAATAAATTGTTCAGATGATTTCTATGTATCTATTTCATTTGCAATATTCTCTTCATTTTTTTCTAGCTTTACTGAATAAACATTGGGCAATAAACCTTTTCTGTTCAGTTTTCCCAAAACATATGCATAAGATCTTATATTGGGACTTCTGATAACTCTACCTGTAATTGTATCTTCACCTGTGGCTATATTGATAAGTAGAAAATGTGTGGGTGCCTTAACTACTATGGAAATGTATAACTTCTACTGATAAAGGTCCTGAAAAATGCTGACATTTTTATCTTCATTATAGTCCTTTTACTCTGTGAAGAATTTCTATGCCAAGCTATCTCTCTGCTCTCAAGTACTGTCACTGGAACATAAGAATGAAAGTCTTCTCACTATGTCTGACATATTTGAATTATCCTAAAGAGTAGAGAGAGAAAAAAGAGGGAGGGAGGGAGAGAAAGAGAGAGATTCTTTGTCTTAAACATTCTTACACTTGATATAGCAAAATTTACTTTGGATTAAGATGATAAAAATGAAGACCAGGTCCCGTGAGATAGAGCATGTGTTCACATGTATCCATAAATTAGGGCAAAATATATACCTGAAAGCAAAAGTACACAATAGTCTGTAGTGAGTCAGTACAAAGTTCCTAATGAAATAGTGTCTACTTAGACTTAGATGCCCTCTTCACCTACTTCCTCCCATCCAAGTACTAACCAGGCTCGACCCTGCTTTAGCTTCTGAGATCAGATGACATAGGGTGTATTCAGGGTGGTATGGCCATAGACCTCACCTACTTCCTATTATACTTCCCTCACTCACTCCAAAGCTAACCTTGTCAAAGCAAGGACTGCAAAAGTTGAATAAGAGCAAGAGACTGGAACAGTTTAATGATGACTCTTTAGTCACTATCAGGCCACTCCATCAGCTGGGGGAGTCCTGAGATTCCCAAACAGACTTGATGGGCCTAGACCTCAAATAAATCCCTCTCTCCGTTGTTACTAGTCATTCCTAGCAGGAACAACACAATAGACCCCTTTCTGGGACAGCACAGGACCTTGCCTTCAACTTGGACAATCAATAATAGAGAATGTGCCATCCTCCAAAGGGAGGCTAGACAACATACTCTATGCTACACCTGAAGAAGATGCGTCCTGATATTGGGGCAGCTTGGAATGTCCCTACTCATTACCATAGAATGTGAGCTCAGATCAGGGATGCAGAGGTCACATAGGCTTCTAAGCTGAATATGAGCCCCAGATCACATCAAATCGATGGGGTTTACAGACAGCAATATCTATACACCTTTCCCATATTTGGGAGCTATTCTCTTCCCTGATCCAGCTTTCTGGTCCTTCTGCCAGTCATGACACCATCTCCCCAGACAATAAGTAGGATCCGCCTGCATATCAGATTGCAGGCTTAGAGGGAAAATTTAAAACAAACAAACAAACAAATAAAAACTAGTATAGCCACAGGCCCTTTGAAATATAACTAAAATCAGCCTTCTAGCTATCTACAAAACAGAGACCGCCCCCCCCCCCCCACTCTTCATCTGCACTATTTCAGCCTTTAGTTTCATGATTAGTCAACAGCTTGTTTGGCTTTATTTGTTAACTCTCTTTTCAACCACCAGGTTCCAGATGCTAGCATCATGCCAGCCAGACTTCCCTGGATAGGCAACCTCACCATTGTGTCCTGGAGCTCTGATTCCCCACCCCACTGGGGAAAGAGAGAGGCACGTTGGGAGTATGGGTTGATCTTTCAATGCCCATGTTCATCGGGGAAGCAATTACAGAAGCCAGACCTTCCACCTTTTGCATCCCACAATGACCTTGGGTCCATACTCTCAGAGGGTTAAAGAATAGGAAAGTTATCAGGGGAGGGGATAGGATACAGAGATCTGGTGATGGGAATTGTGCGGAGTTGTATCCCTCTTATCCTATGGTTTTGTCAGTGTTTCCTTTTTATAAATAAAAAATAATTTTTAAAAAATGAAAGATTTTTTAGGAGGTAAACACACAGCTCAATAGATTATTGAAAAACTAAACCAGCAATTTAAGTATTAGTGGGACTTTACAACTGGCATTGGTTTTGTCAGATTTTTTTTCTATGTGTCTTCCTGAGAAGAGTAAATATAATCAAACTATGCCACAGGTGATAAGACTATGAGATTGCAAGACTTAGTCTAACCTAATGTTTAATAATGTTTCCTATTGGTTGGTAAAACAGAGAGATTTTGTGACTGAGAAACTAGGTGTACATTTCAAAAAGCTCATGACAGAATTTATGAGAAAAATCCCTCAGGTATGAAGAAGTATCTTTTCCTAGGCTTCAGCTAAAATAAAAAAACAACTTTATTTTGAATGACAGACCACTTATGATAATATTCCCCCTGGGGTCACTCTGAAGTCACAAATCATTGAAGGCTCGTATTTTAGTAAACTCAACATCTTATAAGTGAAATTCAGGAGGTGAAAAGTTACGACAGCTTCCAAGTGTAGATGTGGAAGATGTAGTACTGAAAATTTGCTTCTCTTAGCTAAAATAGAATGGAAATTGATTTCCTCTTTTCTATAAAGTCTCCTAATAAAAATTGCAATACTATGCATACTTGGTTTTATCTGTCTAACTTACATGTTTTTTTTATCTGTTGAGGGAATGTTGTTTCATAAGTTTGCCATTTCCGAGATATTGTTTCATCCTTTACCAAAGTATGTACTAGCACACATGTGCACATACCAACATGCCATCTATGTCTTCCATGAGGCATTGGAGCTGCCAGTTTCTTAATAACACATATTCTACCCCACTTAATGGCTCAGATTTAAAGACATAGATCTAGAGTTTATATATGTTTTGCCATCTCTATTCCCTTGCTTTGTCTCTTTAGTTGTCTTATGTGGTGAAGAGAATTGGATATTTCAAATTGTTGATTCAATGCCAGAGAGATAGCTCATTGGGTATAATGAATACCTTGTCATGTGTGTGATTCAGATTCATGAAACCTATACCATATGAAAGTGCCACTTGTTCCAGTGCTACCTCCTCTATCTCTGTCTCTGTCTCTGAGTAAGAAGGTTGGCTAGGGAGCAGTGAAATGCATATGGGAGGCCCAGTCTCTGTCCCCCACCCCCAATGAGTGTGTTAGCTTTTTTTAGAGCTAATATAATAACCTAAATATTAATTTTATAAATGGCAACTTTTATGAAACAATCAACCATCTAAATGTAAGTTGCAATTGTACTACTGCTTTAACCACTAAATACTTCAGTTTAGCAATCCAAATCCCTGACCAACAGATAGTACTCTTTTTCTCAGGCACACACACACACACATGCACACACACACGAGCTATCTTATCAGACCTTTTTTCTTGATTCAAGTATATTTGAGAGAAATAGCACGGGAGGACGCTGGGCCCATGGAGACAGCAGCCCACGGGTCATCCCAGTCCTTCTGTTCTTACATCAGCAGAAAGGTGGCTCTGTTGTTCAGTCCTGGAGGACTGAGTGTTTTTGGAAGTTTGAGTAGAAGTCCTGAACAGTCTAAAACTTTGGGCATGTGGATAAAAAACACTGCCCAAACTTTTGGTGAGCAATATAGACCTGCATGCTGATCTTGAAACTGCTGACTTTTGGATGTTGATTCTGGCCTGCTTGGCTTTACTCGGGCCTTGACAGCTTTGACATGTGCTCGTACTTCCTTAGAATTATTGATCTGCATCTTCTTCACCTTCCCTTTAAAAAAACGAATTTACTGGGGAATTAATGGTTTACAATGTAATTGTTGACACTTAAGCACAATTTCTCATCTCTTCTTGATAGGTTCAAGACAGTTGTCAACCAGATACAGCAGTACAGAAAGAAAGAAAGAAAGAAAGAAAGAAAGAAAGAAAGAAAGAAAGAAAAAAAGAAAGAAAGAATAGAAAAAGAAAATAACTTTCACACCCTTTTTATTGTGCTTCTTGTCCCTAAGAATTAGAGGTTCTCTTCTTGAAAAGCCCATGTCTTTGTGATTGAGGATTTTTTTTTAATGTCATTTATTTGCCATTTGAGGCTGGTTCTGGATTTGGCCAAGTTTGCAGGGAAGCCCACAGCTCTTTATGGGCTAGAATTTGTGATGGGATTCTTATCTTACTTGTGAGTTGCATGTATTATTTAAGGTTGATTACACCAACATAAAAATGAGCAATCTGATCTTTCAGTAACTATTAGGACAACAGAGTATTTTAAAAAGATGTAATAAAAAATTGGAATTCTAAACACTTAATTGGATTAATTCTCAACTAGCTGCAAGAAAGAGGAAAGGATTAGCAAAGAAAAGGTGAAGATAAAACAAGATAAATATATATTAAATTGGAGGCAGAAACTATAAAATTAAACAAATGAGTCATTAATTAAACTCACTAAGAGTGTCTGAGAAGTAAACATGACTGACAATAAAAATATATCATTTAATCATGTCAAATGAAGTCAGTGCAGTAATTTATAGTCTGAGAAACTTATTATAAAAGAAGCTATGTTAAAAAATAACTGAAAGTTATTACAGAAGCCAGACCTTCCACCCTCTGCAATCCACAATGACCTTGGGTCCATACTCCCAGAGGGATAAAGAATAGGAAAGCTATCAGGGGAGGGGATGGGATATAGAGATCTGGTGGTGGGAATTGTGTGCAACTGTACCTCTTCTATCTTACAGTTTTGCTAATGTCTCCTTTTTTTAAATAAATAAATATATAAATAAAAAATAACTGAAAGTTAAGCATACAATTTTAGAAGTGTGAAAAGGCCTAAGAGAATGCAGGAAGAAATAGCAAAACTGAAAATAAAAATAAATTAGAAAAATTCAATATACCTATATATCACCCTGAGCAACTGAAGGAATTATAAATCTCTTTAGGTCTAATTAAAAAAGAAATAGAAGGGAATGGAAAGCGAGCACATTAAGCAAATGATTTCTGAAAAGGAGAAATCCTGCAAACAATTTTCAGCAACTCTCTAGACTAGTTAGATGAATGAAAATGTTCCTAAACATTGAAAATTGCCATGCCAAAGTAAGAAGATACAGAAAATCTTACTGGGTGTACAACCACTAAATAAACTAAATCACTCATTAAGATACTAACCTTAGGGCTAGGGAGATAGCATAATGGTTATGCAAAAGACATTCGTGCCTGAAGCTCTGAGGTTTCAAGTTCAATCATCAGCGCCATCAGAAGCCAGAGCTGAGCAGTGTTTTGGTGGGGGGAAATTATAATAATATTCTAACCACAAAAACATAACAAAGTTGGCCAGGGACGTAGGTGAGCAGTACTGCATAGGACTTGAAAATAAGACTTTCCAGATTTTATCCCAAGAACCACCAATAGCAAGAGGTGAGTGATGTTCCCATTGAAACTAATAAATTACCTAAACAGAATAAGCTACCTGACTAATATAAATCTATAATCACAATTAAAGCAGTGTAATCTTTACAATATGAATAGAAAACATTGCTTTTTTGTTTGTTTTTCCTTTTTAAATTATTTTCTTTTTTTAGGTACTAAACTATTAAGTACTTTATTTTATTTTTTTATTTAATTTTTTATTCATATAAAGCAAATATTGATTAAACCATAGGATAAGAGTGGTATAACTTCACATAATTCCCACCACCAGAACTCTGTATCCCACCCCCTCCCCTGATAGCTTTCCTATTCTTTAACCCTCTAGGAGTATGGACCCAAGGTCATTGTGGGTTGCAAAAGGTGGAATGTCTGGCTTCTGTAATTGCTTCCCCACTGAACATGGGCATTGACAGGTCAATCCATAATCTCAGCCAGTCTTTCTTTTTCCCTAGTGGGGAAGGGCTCTGAGGAAGCAGAGCTCCAGGACACATTGGTGGAGAAGTCTGGTTGGCATCATTCTAGCATCTGGAACCTAGTGGTTGAAAAGAGAGTTAACATACAAAGTCAAACAAATTGTTGACCAATCATGGACCTAAAGGCTGGAATAGCGCAGATGAAGAGTTTGGGGGGGGTGTCTCTGTTTTGTAGATAGATAGTAGGCATATTTTAGTTATATTCTAAAGGGCTATACTAGTGTTTTTTTTTTTTTTCCTGAGCTTGTAATCTGATATGCCAGTGGATCCTAATTATCGTCTCAGGAGGTGGTTTCATGGCTGGCAGAAGGACCAGAAAGCTGGATCAGGGAAGAGAATAGCTCCCAAATATGGGAAAGGCGTATAAATATTGTTGACTGTAAACCCCATCGATTTGATGTGATCTGGGGCCCATATTCAGCTTAGAAGCCTATGTGACCTCTGCATCCCTGATATGAGCTCACATTTTGTGGTCATGAGTAGGAACATTCCAAGCCGCCCCAATATCAGGATGCATCTTCCTCAGGTGTAGTATAGAGTATGTTGTCAAGCCTCCCTTCATAGGACGGAACATTCTCTACCATTGTTGATCCAAATTGAGGGCAAGGTCCTATGGGGGCCCAGAAAGGGGTCTATTGTGTTGTTCCTCCTAGGAATGACCGGTAATGATGGAGACTGAGATGGAGAAGGAGAAGGAGTATGAGAAGGAGAAGGAAGAGTAGGAGGAGGAAGAGAAGCAAGGGGAGGAGGAAGAGCAGAGGCAATTGTCGCATGCTACATCACTCCTGAAGCTTCTCCTCTGCAAGTAGAGACAGGCCTCCTAAACCTGAATCCTTGCACATTGCAACATAAATGCTCAACTAAGCCTGTTGTAAAAGGTCTTTTTTTTTTCTTTTTTTATATTTCCGAGGGTTTTGCTTTTGTTTTATTATTGTTTATTTATTTATAAAATAAAAAATATTGACACTACCATAGGATAGGAGGGGTACAATCCCACACAATTCCCACCATCAGAGTTCCATATCCCACCCTCTCCCTTGATAGCTTTCCCATTCTTTATCCCTCTGGGAGCATGGACCCAGAGTCATTAGAGGGTGCAGAAGGTGGAAACAAACAGTTCTGTAATTGTTTCTCTGCTGAACCTGATCATTGCAGGTCGTTTCATACTCCCAGTCTGTTTCTATCTGTTCCTAGTGTGGTAGGGCTCTGGAGGTGAGGTCATCTGCCCAGGAAAGTCATGCTAGCATCATGGTAGCATCTGCAACTTGGAGGCTGAAAAGCATTAAGAAATAAAACAGGGGTCAACTAGGAATACCAAGAAAACCACATGGGACTGCAACAAGGCAGGACTAAAAGGACTTCAGGAACCCGCCAAAACACCAGTGAGTGCAAACATGTGTAGCTTTTGGACAGGGAGGAAGGAGCCTAAGGAGAGATTGAGCAGCTGGTAACAGTCCAGCAGTTTACCAGTTGAGGGACCACCTACAGTCTGCTTTACCAACAAAAAGATTGCTGAAGGGAGGAGAGGACTAAGTGAGTCTACCACAGGATGAGAGGGGTACAATTCCACACAATTCTCACCACCAGAGTGCCCTATCACATACCCTGTGTTGATAAATATATATATATATATATACATATATATATATATTTGTTTATTAATTTTACCTTCTGTTACACTTGTTGTTTTTTATTATTGTTGTCATTGATGTCATCATTGTTAGATAGGACAGAGAAATGGAGAGAGGAAGGGAAGACAGAGAGAGGAAGAGGAAGATAGACACCTGCAGGCCTGCTTTACCACTTGTGAAGCCACTCCCCTGTAGGTGGGGAGTCCAGGGTTGAACTGGGAGGCATCACACTTCCAGATCTCAAATTGTATTATAGGGCCATTGTCATCAAAACTGCTTGGTACTGGAGCATGAATAGACAGACTGACCAGTGGAATAGAATTGAGAGCCCAGAAGTAAGCTCCCACATCTGTGGACATCTAATCTTTGACAAAGGTGCCCAGACTATTAAATGGGGAAAGCAGAGTCACTTCAACAAATGGTGTTGGAAACAATGGGTTGAAACATACAGAGGAATGAAAAAAAACTTTATATTTCACCAAATACAAAAGTAAATTCCAAGTGGATCAAGGACTTGGATGTTAGACCAGAAACTATCAGATACTTAGAGGAAAATATTGGCAGAACTCTTTTCCACATAAATTCTAAAGACATCTTCAATGAAATGAATTCAATTACAAATAAGAATAAGGCAAATATAAACCTATGGAACTACATCAAATTAAAAAGCTTCTGCACAGCAAAAGAAACCACTACCCAAACCAAGAGACCCCTCACCGAATGGAAGACGATCTTTACATGCCATACATCAGACAAGAGGCTAATAACCAAAATGTATAAAGAGCTTGCCAAACTCAACCACAAGAAAACAAATGACTCCACCCAAAAATGGGGGGAGGACATGGACAGAATATTCACCACAGAAGAGATCCAAAGGCCAAGAAACACATGAAAAAATACTCCAAGTCTTTGATTGTCAGAGAAATGCAAATAAAAACAATGAGATACCCCTTCAGTCCTGTGAGAATGTCATATATCAGAAAAGGTAGCAGCAACACATGTTGAAGAGGTTTTAGGGTCAAAGGAACCCTCCTGCACTGCTGGCGGGATTGTAAATTGGTCCTACCCCTGTGGAGAACAGTCTGGAGAACTCTCAGAAGGCTAGAAATGGACTTACTCTATGATCCTGCAATTCCTCTCCTGGGGATATATCCTAAGGAATCCAAAACACCCATCCAAAAAGATTTGTGTATTCCTATGTTCTTAGCAGCACCATTTGTAATAGTCAAAACCTGGAAGCAACCCAGGTGTCCAACAACAGATGAGTGGCTGAGCAAGATGTGCTATATATACACAATAGAATACTACTCAGGTATGAAAAATTGTGACTTCACTGTTTTCAGCTGATCTTGGATGGACCTTGAAAAAAATCATGTTAGGTGAAATAAGTCAGAAACAGAAGGATGAATATGGTATGATCTCACACTCAGGCAGAAGTTGAAAAACAAGATCAGAAGAGAAAACACAAGTAGAACCTGAACTGGAATTTCTGTATTGCACCAAAGTAAAGACTCTGAGCTTGGTGGCGGGGAGAATATAGGTCCAAAAAGGATGACAGAAGACCTAACGGGAGTTATATTGTTATGTGGAAAACTTAGAAATGTTGAGCATGTATAAATTATTGTATTTACTGTCAAATATAAAACTTTACTCCCCCAATTAGGAAATTAAAAAAAATACTAATCTTTCAACCAGTGGGGGAAAAAATAAAGAAGTAAACAAAGCAGAAAAATTAATGTTTTTAAAAATTTTATTATCTTTATTTATTGGATAGAAACAATCAGAAATCGAAAGGAAGGGGAAGATAGAAAGAAAGAGAGACAGAGAGATACCTACAGCACTGCTTCACCATTTGTGAAGCTTTCTCCTTGCAGGTGTGGACAAGGAGTTTGAACCTGGGTCCTTGCTCATTATCACATATGCACTCAACCAGGTGCTCCAGCCACCAGCTGGCCCCTGCAACAAAGTGTTTAATAATCAGGAACCTAAAGGTAATATAGCAGATGGAAATAAAGGTCTTCATGTAGGAAGAAGCTAGGAAGTTTATTTTAGGTATATTCCAAGAGGGGCATGACTTAATTATTGCCTGAGACTGATAGCTAACATGCAGATAGACCACAGTTATTGTCTGGGGACATGTGGTCAGAGTTGGAAATAGGCCTAGAAAGTTGGATTAGGGCAGAGAGTAGCTCCCAAATAAGGAAGAAGTATATAAATATTGTTAACTCTAAACCACACCAATTATATAGGGCCCATGAAATAGAGCACATGTATCTATAAGTTAGGAGAAAATATATACCTTAAAACAAAAGTACACAATAGTTTGCAGTGACCCAGTAAGTACAGCAAGCAAATAGAAAGACCTAAAAAAGACACCATAAAATACTTAATCAAATTGTTTCTACTTAGACCTAGATACCCTCCTCACCTACTTCCTATTTCACTTCCCTCAATCACTCCGAGGCTAATCTTGCTAGACAAAGTAAAGACTACAAAAGCCAGATAAAAGCAGGAGACTGACATAATTTAATGATGGGTCACCCTTCATCCACTGCCCTAGTCAGGAAATCCTGGGATTCTCACACAGACATGTTGGGCGTAGACCTCAAACAAATCCCTCTCTCCACTGTCACTGGTCATCTCCATAAGGACTAACACAGTGAACCCCTTTGTGGACCCGTAAAGGAGCTTGCCCTCAATGTGGATCAACATATCCAAAGAAAGTTTGGGTCAACATAGTCTACCAGAGGAACATGAGTCTGGCAATGAGTGCAGCCTAGAATGTTTCTGGCTATGACCACAGAATGCCAGCTCAGACCTACAGGGATGCAGAGGTTACACAGGCTCCTGTGTTAAAATGTTTCTGCTGTTTTCTTTAATTGAGATAACTAAACATTAAAAGAAAGATGCTGAATTAAAGACAAGAGGGCAATTTGCCTGTGTTAGCTTTTGCCTATGATGGTGCAGGGGCTTCTTCTTTTTATTTAACAGTACAGAGAGAAATTAAGAAAGGTGGGGAGGTAAGAAGGGGAGATAGACACTTCCAGACCTGCTTAGCCACTCATAAAGCGTTCCCTCTGCAGGTGAGGAGAGGAGGTTGGAAGCTGGGTCCTTACACATAGTTACATATGTGCTTAACTGGGTGTGCCACCACCCAGGGCCCTACGTTCCTTCTTCATCTGTGCATTATGCTTCTCCACATTTTTGATGGTTCACTGATTAAAAAATAAAGTCAAAATTGGCAAAGTAAAACCTAGATTTTCTCTGGAGGCATACATTTTTTCTCTATGCCCTTTGCAATCCATCCCTGCCTCCCACTCTTTCTTTTTCCCTCTTTCCCTTTTCTTTTCTTTTCTTTCCAATCAAGTAATTGCTGTAATTTTCATTAAACCCACGCAGCAAGTCATGTTGTGAAAGCATTCCTTGGACAAGAGGCAGAGGGACTCTTAAGAAGTCTCATAGGCATAGTACAGTCTAGAAAGCTGCTTTATTGCTGACTTCTTTGCAATAAATAAATAGTCCCAATTGATGGTAGGGATAATGACTTTCAACGACAATTTCAGTTAATTAATTTTTTGTTCAGATTTTTAAAAATTATGTCTTTTGTTTTTAAAAGCTCCAGGGTATGGGAAGACTTTAAAAAAACATTAATTAAATATGACAAACAAACAACAGTGATATTAGTAAAGTGAAAAGGACAAATTAAGCTTTCAGGAAAATGCTTTACTCAGTAGATAAACTCTTGTACATAAAAGATCAAAATCAGAAATTGTCAGTTTGTTTAAAATTCAATACTGGACACACATCATCTTCCCAGACAATAACTTGGGTTCAACTGCATATTAGATGCTAGGCTCAGAAGACAACAAACAAACAAAAACACTAGTATACTCGTGGGTCCTTTGGAATATAACTAAAATAGGCCTACTAACTACAATGGAGACCCCCAAATCTCTATCTGCACTATTCCTGCCTTTAGGTTCATGATTAGTCAACAATTTGTTTGGCTTTGTTTTTTTAAGTCTTTTCTCAGCCACCAGGTTCCAGATGCTAACATGATGCCAATTGGACTTCCCTGGGCAGATGACCCCACCAATGTGTCCAATGTGTCCTGAAGCCCTGCTCCTAAGCTGAATATGGGTCCCAAATCACATCAAAGTGATGGGTTTTACAGTCAACAATATTTATATACCTTTCCCATATTTGGGAGCTACTCTCTTCCCTGATCCAGCTCTCTGGTCCTTTTTGCAGCTATGACATCATCTCCCCAGACAATAACTTGGATCCACCTGCATATCAGATTTCAGGCTCACAGGAAAAAAAAAAAAAACCCACTAGTATAGCCACAGGCCCTTTGGAATATAACTAAAATATGCCTACTAGCTATCCACAAAATGAAGTACCCCCCAACTCTTTGTCTGCATTATTCCAGACTTTAGGTCCATGATTGGTCAACAATTTTTTTGGCTTTATATGTTAACTCTCTTTTCAGCCACCATGTTCCAGATGCTAACATGATGCCAACTGGACTTCTCTGGGCAGATGACCCCACCAATGTGTCCTGGAGCCCTGGTTCCCCAGAACCCCACCTCACTAGGGAAAGAGAGAGACAGGCTGGGAATATGGATCAACCTGTCAATGCCCATGTTCAGTGAGGAAGCAATTACAGAAACCAGACCTTCTGCCTTCTGTACCCCATAATGACCCTGGGTCTATGCCCCTAGAGGGATAAAGAATAGAAGAGCTATCAGGGAAGAGAATGAGATAGAGTCCTGGTGGTGGGAATTGGGTAGAGCTGTACCCCTCTTATCCTATGGTTTTTGTTGGTATTTCCCTTTTAGAAATAAAAATTATATATATAAAAAACTGTGTCATAGAGACCTATGCAATAATGTTAGATTTCTAAGCAATGCAGCACTTTTGGAGAGCCTAAGTGTGTAAAATTCACATGCCACTATTTGGACCGAATTATATGGTTCCTGAATTAATCTTATCAAGATATTCCTGTTTCTTCATAACAGGGATAGACTTGATATCTAGTGACTTACCATTATCTACTTTATGAAATTTTTCTTTTTCTTTCTTTTTTTTTTTTTGCCTCCAGGGTTATTGCTGGGGCTAGGTGCCTGCACTACGAATCCACTGCTCCTGGAGGCTATTTTTCCCATTTTGTTGCCCTTATTGTTGTGCTTGTTGTAGCTGTTATTGTTGTCATAGCTGTTGTTGTTGTTGGATAGGACATAGAGAAATGGAAAGAGGAAGGGAAGACAGAGAGGAGGAGAGAAAGAGACTTTCAGACCTGCTTCACTGCTTGTAAAGCAACCTCCTGCAGGTGGGGAGCCAGGGGCTCGAACAGGGATCCTTATGACTGCCCTTGTGCTTTGCACCATGTGTACTTAACCCACTGTGCTACGGCCCACTACTTTATATGAACTTTTTTTTAACAAGCTGAAGCAGTAAATTTTCAGAATACTTTCAAATTATGTGCATTAATATTTGCTTTTATGGCAATAGACCAGAAAGTTTAATATGCCATGATGAGATCAATGAGCAAATGTCTAGTAAATTGCTTACTATCATTGATTTTCTATTATTATTATTAGTAGAAGAACTATGTTCATTTTCTTCTTTCCCAACCACTCCCCCACAGTAGTGACCCAAATCTGCCAACATATGCAGAGGATTTATACATAGATCATCATGTCTGTGACCTTGCTTTGTTCTCTCAATTCCACATATGTGAGACTGTCAGATTTCTATTTTCTGCCTCGTTTCACTTAGCATGATCCCCTCTAGTTCTAACCAAATTGTAGTAAAAGACACAATTTTATATATTCTTACAACATATATATATATATATATATATATATATATATATATATATACATATATATCATGGTTTTGCCCTGTGTATCATAACAGCATCTACAAAAAGTGTTTTATTTATCTTGGTTTATTTAGACAAAGAAAGGGGTGGGGGAGAGAGAGTGAAAGAGACCATAGCAACTGAACCTTACTTCAATATAGTGGAGGCTGGGCTTGAATCTGGGCCGTGTACAGAGGAAAGCAGTGCACTACTAAGTGAACTATTGCACTGGCCACATTTGAGAAAGTTTTCAGTTTTACATCTTTTCCAATTTGAGTTCTTTCACCATCGCCATCTCCTCCTCCTGCTCTTCTTCCTCTCCTATTTTATTCTACTATTGCTGGGACTTCACAGCTCTGGGACAACTTTTTCAGAGAGACAAAGTCAAGATAGATAGATAGATAGATAGATAGATAGATAGATAGATAGATAGATAGATAGATAGGGATAGCAAGCACATACTCAAGTTTTCATGATCGTTGTACTTACCAGGGCTCAAACCTGGATTGCACATATAACAAGACAGATACCCCCCCAAGTGAACTATCTTGCTGGTCATGAATTCCTTTTATTTTCTTTTCATATTTTACTGATAGGGCTAGGACTTCAAATACTATGTCAACTAAAAGTGATGAAAGTCAGTAAGCTTGTGTCAGGAAATTGTGAGGATGTGGTTGAGCTTGGCAGGACTTGATTTGAGGGGACATCCATCCTCTCTTCTTATTAGACTTATTATCTACATAATCATTGTTTTGCCTGAAAGATACCCACCCATTCCATTCCTTTGATCTATCTTCTTTCTACCCTCAAGACAGTCCCTGCCTGCAGGGTATTCTTATTAATCCTATCAGTTAAAACCCTCGCAGCAGTTGCTAAGGAAGTTCCTACCTTTCTAGCCCCTTTTGCCTTTCTCCACCCCTTTCCTAGCCATTTCCATTTATGACTTGCCACTTCTGGGTCCAAAATTTAAAAGTCTCGGCACTCTGCTCAATAAAGAATTGAATTTCCTCCCACCGTGAGTCTGTTCCTGAGTCATCTCTCTCACATAACTGAGTGAGCAGCAGCCCAGGCTGGCTCTGGTCACGTTCTCTCCAACCCAGAGAGTATGCGCCCTGGAAGAGGCACCCCATGCTAGCCCAGCAAGCTTGTATTTTCCTGTTGTCAACAGAAATGTGGTCAGGTTTTCACCATTGAATACAATGTTATTTGAAGATTTCTTTCATTCATTATCTTTACTACAGTCCTTCAATCTCCATTTTTTTGAAAATTGTTAACATGGATAGCTATAGAGTCTTGTCAACTGTTTTTTTCTGCATCTGTTGATATAATCATATGGTTTTATGTTTCTTTTTTTTGATGAAGTGAAATACATTGACTTATTTGCATATGCTGAGCTATCATTGCTTTCCTGGCAAGTATCTCATTCATCGATATTTCATGACATTGATATAGTGTTGAATTTGATTGCCTTAACTTTTGTTGAGGATCCTTACAACTATGTTCATTAAAGATACTGGTCTATGGTCTTATATTTACTTATTTATTTCACTTTTTTGTCCTTGTTTTTTTATTGTTGTAATTATTGTTGTTGTTGTTGTTATTGATGTTGTTGTTGTTGGATAGGACAGAGAGAAATGGAGAGAGGAAGGGAAGAGAGAGAGGGGTAGAGAACGATAGACACCTGAAGACCTGCCTCACCGCCTGTGAAGCGACCCCCCTGCAGGTGGGGAGTTGGGAGCTCAAAGCAGGATCCTTATGCCAGTCCTTGCACTTTGTGTCACCTGTGCTTAACCTGCTGGGCTACCACCTGAGTCCCAGTTTTATACTTTTTAAAATATTCTTACTTAGTTTATTTAGTGAGAAAGAGTAGATATAGTTGAAAAGATATCAAGAGAGAGACCAGAACTATTCAGTTCTGGTTATGGTGGTGCTGGGGATTGAAACTGGGACCTCAGAACCTCAGGCTTAAGAGGCTTTTACATAACCATTATGCTATCTCCCCAGTCATATTTTTTTGATGATATTGTAATCAGCTTAGTGTATTGTTGAACTCATGAGCTATTAGAGGAAAATTCTTTTTTTCCATTATCTTGAAAAATTTCAAGAAGAGTTTATATTAGGTCACCTCTGAAAGATAAAAGAGTCTACTGATGAAGCCATGAGGATGTATGCTTTGTTTTGGAAAAGAATTTTGATTCGAGATTCAGTTTCCTAACATTTTATTGCTTTGTTCAGGCTTTCTTCATCCTCCTGATTCTATCTAGTGAGGATGTATGGATCTAAGAGCAGATTCCTTTTTCCTATACTCCATTAATGCTTCATCTTATTTTTCCCAGCCTTGTTTCTTAATTCCTACTAATAAGTAAAATCATCTGGTAGTTTCCCTTCTAACTTATTTTACTTAACATAATGTAACACTCTATTTCCATATATGTTATAGAAAATGAGATCACATCTTTTCCTACAAATGAGCAGCATATAGGTATATATATTTCACAACTTTCTTATTCACTGATCTGCTTAGTTAAACCATCGTATTGTTTCCAAATCTTATCTTACATTTGATAGTTTTCTTCTCTTTTTCACATGAGTCTGACTTATTAAGGAATTTTTTCTTAGTACTATATTTGCAATACTTCATTGGTTTTGATAACCAAAGTCCTTCGTGTTGTTTGATTATAGGGCATTTATAATACCCTCTTTTATCCAACATTTGTTCAATAGTGTGTTGCTTAGTTTCAAAGTATATTAACTTTTTCCATATTTTTGGTTGATATTTAGGTTTATTCTACTGTAATCTGAAAAGGTAATTGGTTAACATCAGTTTTCCTGGATTTATGGACATGTGTCCCAATGTGTACTTTGTCTTTTTGAATGATCCATGAACACTTGAGAAAAATATAAACAGTAAGTTTAAAAATTACAAAATAAGAAACTTATCCAAATCTATATGTGTATTAAATGCCAGACCTAATCTTTTAACTATCATGTATTATATTTACTCCACTATATGGCATAGCAGAAAGATAATTTAAGTAGTGACCAAGAAAAAGCTAGAGAGATAACTCACCTAATGGAATATGCCCCTTGCCTTGCAAGTGGCCCAGGTACCACATCATATGGGAAGTACTTTCCTCTCTGGTTTTTTACCTTATTTTGCTTTGAGCTAAACTAAAGCAAAAAAAAAAAAATGGCCCTGGAGGAATGAAACTAGGCTTATGCATGTCTTTAGCACCACACACTTCTCTGTTCCAGTCTCTTGGAAACAAAGTTGGCAGTCAGCTGAGGTAAAGAACAAACACCTCATCACAGACCCCTGCAAGCGTCAACCCGGCTCTGACCTAGCACGTTATGATTGGGCCCTCCTCAATCGCTATGGAACAGGCCATGGCCGGTGCGCCGCTATGTTCCATCGCTGGGGAGCCAGAGATGACCCGAACTGCCCCTGCGGCTACAGAAAGACTATGACCCATATAGTCAACGACTGCCACCTCTCCAGATTCAAAGGAGGTCTCGAAACTTTACATCAGGCTCAACCTGATGCTGTTGACTGGCTACGGAAGAAGGGCAAACGCTAGAAGAAGCACCACACACATAAAGTGGTCAAGAATTTTAATTCCCATTTTTATATAATTTTAATTTTATTGTATCTAGTAAAGAATGTAATCTTTTGCTATCTAGATGGGGGTGGTTCAGACCTACTGAAAGCAAACTGATGCACCCAAAGTAGTGAAGTAGTGTGAACTGAGGTGATTAAAAAAAAATGTTTCTGTTTTATAGGAAGTGACTCCTCAAGTCTAAATTTTAAAACAAAGAGGACTAAATACATGTTATTTTGGATACAAGAAACACCAAGTTCCTCAAAACAGATTCCTATTTCTCATAACTCCCTGAGAATTTCTATTTCTTATGTAGTATTGCTGTGCCATTATTATATTTTCTCTTCCATTACTTTCAGGATTACTATCTACTTATATTCAATGGATTGCCCCTACGGGGCCAGAAAACTGCAGATAGAATGTGATCCTTGTCCTGAGGACATGTTGGGTTTCAAGTTATCTTCAGTGAATGATTAAGAAACTACAAAGAGGAAAAAAGAGTCTTTGTCTCATGTCTCTGTCTTCCTTCCTTTCCAGCACACTCAAAACAAGATAAATACAAAAAGAGAAAGGCTGTGAGACTGTGTATAGGAGGTAGGAAAGGAAGGGAGAGAGAACCAACATCTGTATGTGGGTGTTCTTTGAAAGCATTCCATGAAATCAGAAATGATATCCAAATATGTATCAACATGTGTTGGCTCTTATTCTGGGAAAGAGGAAAGAAACCAACATTTGATTGCTCTAAAATCTTCTACTAGAATATTTTAGACATAAGTCCATGGAGAGAGAAACAGAGAGTTCTATAAACATGGCAGTAGAAAAACATATTTTGACCTTAAATTCATCCCCAATGCTTTGTTCTCAGCAAATCATTTTGCAATCCTTTGCATCAAGCAAAAAACAGACGTCACTGTATCTGTTGCAGATATATTAGCTTTGATCTGCTTCATAGCCTTGCATTGATCAAAGAACCAGAGAAACTTAGATTTACTTTTTCAGAGAGAACTTAAGGGCCATTGGGGTCAAGGACATTTAGAAAATAGACTGCATTGCTGATTATAACTATTCCCAGTCAAAACTGAAGGCTTGTTAAAGTCTCTAGTTGGAAGAATCTAGGAAAGAATAGTGTATGAATAAAATCTTGAATTTTAGGGTCAACATATAATTGTTTGAGTTCCTAAAGATGGGATCTGTGAATAACTTGGCTATTTAATCTTTCACAACTAGACTTTGCTCTATTATCAGAATGTTGAACAATAGGTGTAAACAGACAATATGGGTCTAGAAATTACTTTGTCTCCAAAGATTCCAGCAATGTCAGTGATCACAAGGTAATTAGAAATCTAAAGAAAAACCATGAAACGTAAGATCAACTTGTATCTTAAAATTCCTACATCTAACTTTGACTTTTTGTAGATTTCTCAGACTACATCTATAAAGTCACATTTTTGAGTTAAATAAAACCACAATAATTACAACCACAAATATGATGACAATATGCTAAACACTGTTGCATTGACTATGTGTGTGAGTACTGCTACAACATTCCTTAAGCTCCATATAGTTTTTTTAAGGCTTATTTATTTTATGAGGGAAAGAGAATAAGATCAAATCAGTATTTTGACATATGCGTTAGCTAAGATCTAACTTCAGTGTCATGTATGCAAGTTCTGAGTTTCATCCACCAAGCTAATTTCTTGCTTGCTAAATTCCATGATTTGAAGATATTTATATATGTATGTGTGTATATTTTTAAGCCTTTGCAAACTCTGGCTTGTGGTCTTCTTCTAGCTTTTGCCCTTCTTCCTTAGCCAGTCAACAGCATCAGGTTGAGCCTGATGTAACTTTTCGAGACCTCCTTTGAATCTGGAGAGGTGGCAGTCGTTGACAATGTGGGTCCTAGTCTGTCTGGAGCCGCAGGGGCAGTTCGGGTCGTCTCTGGCTCCCCAGCGATGGAACATAGCGGCGCACCGGCCATGGCCTGTTCGATAGCGATTGAGGAGGGCCCAATCATAACGTGCTAGGTCAAAGCCGGGTTGATGCTTGCAGGGGTCTGTGATGAGGTGTTTGTTCTTTACCTCAGCTGACTGCCAACTTTGTTTCCAAGAGACTGGAACAGAGAAGTTCAGTGTAGTCGTAGGGGACCAGATTGGGTGACGAGACGTCAAGCGTTGGACAGGGTGGGTGAAGATATCCACGTATATTGGCAGGTCCGGTCGAGCGTAGACGTGGGAAATGAACTTAGATGATGCTGCATCCCGACGAATATCTGGTGGGGCGATGTTGCTAAGAACTGGCAGCCATGGAACCATGGAACCAGGGTGGAACGGATGGTTCCAGAAATTATCCTCATGGAGGAATATAATTTGGAATCGACCAAGTGGACATGGGGGCTACGGAACCATACTGGGGCACAGTATTCTGCAGTGGAATAGCATAATGCCAGAGATGATGATCATAGTGTGGAAGCGCTCGCGCCCCATGAGTTGCTGGCCAGTCTTGCAATGATGTTATTCCTCGGGCCCACCTTTGCTGCAGTTTTTATGAGATGTTTGTGAAATGACAGGGTGCGATCAAGAGTAACGCCAAGATAGACTGGCTGGGCTTCATGGCGGATTCTCGTATCGCCAAGCTGCACATTAAGCTCACGCGAGGCCGAGGCATGGTGTAGATGGAAAACAGATGATACCGTTTTTGCAGTGCTAGGGATTAGTCACCATTTTTTACAGTAATCAGATATCAGAGACATGTCTTTCGTGAGTGTTTCCTCAAGGCTGTCGAACTTGGATGCCTGAGTTGCACAGCAGATGTCATCGGGGTAGATGAACTTCCTTGAAGAAGTTTCTGGGAGGTCATTGATGTAAATATTAAATAGCATAGGAGCCAGAACAGAGCCCTGGGGGAGGCCACTTGAGACAAGTCTCCATCTGCTAGACTTGTCACCCAGATGCACCCGGAATCTTCTGGCTTGTGGTAATGTGGGGATTTAACTTGGGACTTCAGAGCCTCAGACATAAATGCTTTATTTTCTTTTTTTGTATAACCTCTATGCCACCTCTCTTGTTCAATTCCCATGATTTTTAACCTTATTGTATAGTTGAAGAAATGGACTAAGTAGTTATATATTTATATATTCTCTTCAACTTTGGGAGCTACTTTCTACCTTAATACAACATTATAGCCCTAGTCTCAACTCTGACTATATCTTCCCAGGAAATGATTTTAATCCATCTGCATGCTAATTATCAAGGTCAGACAAAAATCACTAAAGTCATGGGCCCCTAAGAAATACCTAAAAATAGACTTCCTAGATCCACCCTTAGATCTGTATTCTCATCAACTCTATTTCTACTGTTTATTGCTCAATTTTATTGTACTGTTTTGCTTTGTATCTTGCTGCCAAGTTGCAAATGCTACTGTGATTCCATTCTGATATTTCTGGACAGTGGACCTCGCCAGTGTGTTCCAGAACATACTCACTTCTCCAGAGCATACCCAGCAGGGTAAGAGAAATGAAGGAATGAATTGACCTGCCAATGTCAATGCCCAGTGGAAAAGCAATTAAAGAAGCCAGAACTCCCACTTCCTGCACCCCCAAGAAAAGGTTGGTCCATATCCCCAGAGTGGGAGTAATGTTAGGGGAAGATGACCAGATGACCCTGAACTCCAATTTCATCAAGACCCCAAGACCAGGAGAGAGAAGATCAATAAAAGGCCATATATATATATACACATATCTGTGTCCTAGGGAGAACTACTACAGTTTTGAATGGAGAGAATGGGGGCACAGGATTCTGTAGGAACAGTGTGCAATTATATCCCTGTTATCTCACACTTTTGTAAAACAATATTAAGTAACTAATTATATAAAAAATAAATAAATGGAGTCACAGAGTGATTAAGTGTCTCAAGGTCACATCGTTAAAAGAGTGAAGTCAGCATTCAAAAGATGGATAAGTCCAGGCCCAGAGCCCACAGCACTAGACATCCCTTTATGCTACTTTCTACTTATAGAAGTGAGACATATCAAACCTATAGAGTTCTTGGAACCTAATTCATGTGATGAAGGTCAAAATATTCAGGGGTCAAATACTAAATGCTTTATTTTGTCCTATTCAGACTATATAAGAAAACCTCAGACCAAAAAAAAAAAAAAAGGTATTTTAGTCAAATAGTGTTTTTGTAGTTATCTTTCTATTATGAACCAACATCTCTGATACAGGTATGCTTTGCTGCTGCCCTCTCAATTATCCTTGCAAACATAACAACAGCACAGGGCTTACTGCAGAGTGAAAGAAATTCTGAGCCAAAAATATCTGTTTTTTTTTTTTCCTGCTGTATCCTTTTGCAATAAGTCACTAATTTGAGAATGAATGTCTTTTTGTTTTTTGTCAGAGAAGCCTCAGGAAATTTCAGTACTAGACAGCACTTGGATTTGTCTTCCTTCAGGCTCTGAACTTGCAAATGAGGGCAAATATACAAATCATTACATTTAAGAGAAGACAGATCTCTTATCAGTGTCAGAAAAAATGGAAACTAAAAGCTCATAAAAATGCTAATGATCCTATCTTTCCCGAATGCTCTGGCTTAGTACAAAGTTTCTTTTTGATAACACCATATAATGCTCTCCTCCCTCACGACTGTTAATCTCCATTTCTCAGTGTGAACTTGGAGCAAATAACATAAATCTATAAAAAGATACTCTAAATTCTCTTCCAAATATAATACTTAGATAATAATGTGATTGTTGAGCAAAGTCGCATGCTTTGCTCATTAGCAATGAACTCAGATATGAATGCTTCAGTGTGCAGGCTTTTTTCCTCACTCTCATTACTACTATCCAGCCTCAGTGTCTGTGTGCCTGCTGAGCATGTGTGGCAGAGAGGGGGTCACACTGTCTGCATGGCTATCAATTTTTCTTTGCTTACTGCAGAATTCTTTGCAGTCTTTTTTTTTTTTTTAATACTGGCCAGGGAGAATTGGTTTTTCTAACTATGTGGCTATGGTCACTGTTAGACTTGAAAGCCTAGTTTGCTTAAGTGAATAAATATGATCTCCTGCACTGAAGCTACCATTTCCATTGAGAAGAAATCTACAGTTACGTCATTTACATGCAAACTAGTTTTACCTGCTGTTTGAGTAACATCTATTGACAGAAGTAAGAAAAGAAAATAAATAAAAACCCATGTCAGAGTAATCAAAGACACACAATTAACTTGGAAGGCAGTAAAAGCCATGAGATAATTTTTATTGATTCTTAACAATAAGTCTTTGTCTTTTCCCTGGATAACAGGTATTGTCGTACTCTAGGAGAGAGAGAAATACATTTGTTAATCCAAAAGTACTCTATTATTTTTTAGCATAGCCTATCATAGGTGACATGAAAAAATCATAATGACTTAATCTATAACTAAATCAGGTGAAAAAAATTAAGCCCTTGCTTACAGAATAATTAAAAGCTCTTATATGAGGAAATTTGATCTGTTATTATGCAGGGGTGAAAGAAATATATCAGCCACATTTTAAAAAATTATAAAAATATAATGCAAAATTTTAAGTATGTAGCCATTTATGTAGCATTTCATTGCAAACTTGTGCAATATTCTCTTGTACTTAAACTCATAGTTTGAATTTTATTAAATTTTTGTTTTAAAAAAGGAACTAACTTATCGCAAAACATCAATTGCAAAAAGCTCATCTGGGGATTTTGTTATAATTCCAAAAGATTTGCTGTTGTCTAATCAGAAAGCAAATTTCCGTGAACATATGATCTAATATAGACTCTAGAATCTTTTTCTGATTGTTTTAAAATTAGGAAAACTATAAACTAGGGAAAACTAATGACTTGATTTAAGGCTGCCCTAAATAAAGTTAATGGGTCAGTTAAAATTCCTTATCTTGAATGGGAGAGAAAGCATGATGATCAAGCAAAAATGAATTTTTATATCTGAGGCTCCGAAGTTCCAGGTTCAATTCCCCTCACTACTATAAATCAGAGTTGAGCAGTGCTCTGGAACAAGAAATATGGGGGTGGGGGGGGCTTGCAGGTGGTGACACAGCCAGTTAAGTGCACATATTATATTACTAGTGGATATCTGTAAATGGCATAAAACATGACAAGGTGATTACATACATAATGACAAATTCATTTTTTTTATTTTAAAATTTTATTTATTTACTTTTGACTAGAGATAGAGAGTAATCGAACTATGTGCTCTTAACCCGATGCGACACTGCCTGGGCCCCATACATATATTGAAAGAGGAAGAGACAGAGAGGGAGAGAGACAAAGAGACACCTGCAGCCCTCCTTCATCACTCACGAAGCTTCAGCCCCTTCAGGTGGGGGCCAAGGGCTTGAACTCGGGTCCTTGTGCACTGTAATGTGTGTGCTTATCCAAGTGTGGCACCTTTGGTTCCTGTAATGGTAAAGTCTAACCAATGAGTTTTCAAAGAAAATTAAGATCCCAACTAACTTGGTTATAATAATTAACTATTGCCATTTGAAACGGTTTCTTTTTTTATATATGTATTTCATTTACTTATTTATTTTCCTTTTTTGTTGCCCTTGTTTTTATCATTGTTGTGGTTATTATTATTGTTGTTATTGATGTCATTGTTGCCCGATAGGACAGGGAGAAATAGAAAAAGGAGGAGAAGACAGACATGGGGAAAGATAAACACCTGCAGACCTGCTTTACTGCTTGTGAAGCAACCCCCCACCACCACCTGAGCGGAGAGCTGGGGGCTTGAACTGGGATCCTTATGGTGGTCCTCGAGTTTTGTGCCATGTGCACTTAACCCTCTGTGCTACAGCCCGACCCCCTTGAAACTGTTTCTAAGTTTACAAAAAAAAAAACCCTCCCCATTCTTTTAAATTGGTGTTTTATGCTAGTCCTGGAACCCCTGGGATTGCGCTGTATTACTTGATGTCTCTTCTCATGATCCAGTTATACTTGTCACATATATATGTGTATATGTTTAGTTGACTTCAGCTAAATCAAAGCTTCTAGCACCACCCATGCCAGGGTATGCTGCCACTGCCTTTTTTTCTTAGTTTTTCTTTTATTAGTTTATTGATTTTTTTAATTTTTCATATATTTTATTTATTTATTTATTCCTTTTTGTTGTCCTTGTTGTTTTATTGTTGTAGCTATTTTTGTGGTTGTTATCTTCGTTGTTGGATAGGACAAAGAGAAATGGAGAGAGGAAGGGAGACAGAAAGGGGAAGAGAATGATAGACACCAGCAGACCTGCTTCACCGTGTGTGAGGCGACTCCCCTGAAGGTGGGAAGCCAGGGCCTCAAATCCTTACGCAGGTCCGTGCGTTTCATACTACTTGCACTTAACCACTACGCTATCACCTGACTCCCTATTTTTGTATTTTTATATTACAGAATTACATGTTGACAGGGGTTTGAATCCACACCATTCCCACTACCAGAGTTCTGAATCTTCACTCTCCCCACTGAAATCCACCACAGTTCTCCCAAGTTTTAGACATGGGCCAACCATCTTCTCTACAACTATCTGTCCACATTTATACAAAGTTGCCCCTGCTTTTCCTGATTCACTCCTCTCTTTCCCTCTAAGCTACTCATGACATCATAACTACCTCCAAATGTCCCTCTCTTTTTCCTTCTCTCTCTCTGGGTGCTGATGGAGCTGGAGTGCAGAGTACTCTTATCTTCATCCTATCACCTCCCCTGCTGGGAGAGTCTGGATCAAGGTTGTTTATGGGGAGCAGAAGGTAGGAGTTCTGGCTTCTGTAGCTGCTTCTCCACTGAGCATAAGCATTGACAGGTCGATCCATAACCCCCAGCCTGTTTCTATCTTTCCCTAGTGGACCAGAGCTCTGGAGAGGTGAGGGTCCAGGACACATTGGTGAGGTCATCTGTCCAGAGAAGTCAGGGTGGAGTCATGGTAGCATCTGCAGTCTAGTGTCTGGAAGATAGTAGGACCTAAGTTGTGACAAGATGGTTAATAAACAGGAACCAGAAAGTAGGACCAGAGCAGATGAGCCTAGGGATATGAGGGTAGAAAAAAGCTAGGAGAACCATTTTAGGCATTGGGGGAACACAACTATGGTAGTTTTGCTTGAGTTTGGTACCTAGCATGAGGTTGGATGAGAATATTGTCTGAGAGAATGGTGTCAGAGTGAAGAAAGGGGCTAGAACGTTGGATTAGGGAAGGGAGTAGCTCCCATCCTTATAAAAAAGAATTTTGCTGCCACTGCCTTTTGTTGTTAATTGTCTACATAGACACCAAGCCTGAGAAACCAACTCCCCAAATCCTTTAACCTGGTGTGATCTCCTTTCTGAAGAGAAACAAAGAAGAGTTTGTTTGTTTTGGTGATACCACAACAATTTTACCACTCCTGAGTAAGGCCTACTTTTTTATTCTTTTAATTTCAGATAGAGGCAGAAAAGTTTGAACCCTAACACCTCAGTAAAAAAAGTATCTTCTTTAGACCTAAAAACTGTTAGAAGGTAGGCATGACATCTGTAAATCAATGGAAAGAGATTTTTACAGTATAATATTAACATGGAATGACTTTAAGATAATTATTTCCTTACCAAGCAAACATACCAGAACCCCATTTGTCAGGATCTCCACCAAGAATATATTTTAATTTTCTTGTTCTTATTTCTTCAAATTGAAAACTTGTTCGCAGGTGTATGAAAAGGATCATTTCCTTTCTTCAGTCATTCTCTGTGGCCCTTCTTTCTAGTAGTTTGGATAATATAGTTTTAAAAAATTGTGTAAGAGAGAAAAGAAATACAAAGAAAGACTAGAGCACAGTTCATCTTTGGCTTGTGATGGTGCTAGGGACTGAATCTGGGATCTCACAGCCTCAGACATCAAAGTCTTTTACATAACAATTATGTTGTCTCCTCAGCCTCAGATAATCCAATTTGACCTGTGGGCCCTCTTTGTAAACATACATTTGAATAAAAGAGGAAGAGAACAATTTTAGATATATCTGGGAATACTTAATTAGAAATGTTGATTACCAATTTCTGGGTGTTAAGAATAACTTCTTGGTATTGAAACAGTCAATGAAAACAAAAAAGAGAAAGCTTACACAAATTCAGCTGATGACAGCTACGAACTATACTATTTTTTCTGTTTGAATTTAATTTTTATTATTGATTTTACAGTGGTTTAAAAGATCATACGGTTAGAAATTTGTACTTACCACTCATAGTCTGTGCTCTTTTCCTGCAGCTCTCTTCCCTCCGCCCCCCAAAGATAATCACCACAGTTTTTGCGAAGTCTTAGTGACAATCTGTTTTTCCCTTTTGAATAAGTTCATGTCTTTTACTTATTTATATTGCTCACATGAGCAAAAACACCCAGTGGTTATCTTTCCCTGGTTCATTATTCAAGAAGCTTCCTTCTACAAGTGGGGACCTGGAACTTGAACCTAGGTCTTCTGGAATGGTAATATTTTTGCTCTACCAGGCAAGTCACCCAGCCCAAGGAAAGTCATTTTCAAGGACAGAAATTAAGTTTGTCTTTTATTCTATTAAATTTTTATAAGAACTGCCTCTATTGAAAACAGATACTTGGCAAGGATGTAAAAATGTTTAAGTTAAAAGAGATGTGAAATAGAAAAAAAAAAAAAGAGTTCCCTCTTTATTATTAACTTTATATGAGAGGCTGCTTCAGATTCCTCTCAGTGTGGAGGAATCCCTTTGTGATCCAACAGACATGTGCACATGCACACTTACATAAACTTGCATATTTCTTATTCCTCTTCCTTTTTCTCTTAACAGTAGAAGCAGTTGGCTTCATTTCTCCCTGAAGTATGCAATGAAGAGTCACGCAAATTGTCAACACCTGGGACACATTTTCTCTTGGCTATCGTCACATAGGTAAGTTTACTTTGAATGGAGAAATAAATCAGACTCTTGTCATGTCTGACTTGAATATTTACTTGGTATTAACCTCGTTTCCTTAATTTCAGTATCCGAGGATTAGATATCTATCTTGACTACCAAGATCTTTTTCTCTTTTAAAGTAAATGTGACCTTTGCTTTCATTATTTTTTTCTCTCCTTGCAATAGAAAGGGAATCCCTGAAAACATAAACTTTAATAATTTCAGAGACAGGGCTGGGGAGACAGTATAATGCTTATGCAAAAGACTTCCATGCCTGAGACTTTGAGATCCCGGGTTCAACCCCCAGCACCACCTTAAGCCAGAGTTGAGCAAGAGCCATGCTCTAGTGTCTCTCCCTCTCCCCCACCTTCTCATCTTTCTCTCTCTCTGATCAAAATAAATAAAATTAAAAAAAAAATCAGAGGCACAAGCAATGGAAGCAAAAATACATGATTTGAGGAAGCACAATGGTAATATCCGTCTTGAAGACTTTGAAAGCACCTCTGATTTTTATCTCAACTTAATTTCCTGAGTTGTTAAATCATTCATGTTTATTGTATTCTTGTAGGCCTAGGTATTCAAAGCTGAACTCTCTACCATTTTATCCTCATTAAGCGTATTATTTATAAATATTGATGATGTTAATAGATGACTGACTGTAAATACCTGATGTTATTCACGCCTATTATCACTTTAAAGTAGTTTTTTTTTCCTCACGACAATTTTAGGCAAAAGAAATTGTGCTTCTATGTAGCCATTTTGCTACACAAAGGAAGACAAAGAGGTACAGAACAGTTGAGGAACTTGCCAAGGCCATATGTACAGTAAATGGAGGAAAATGGATTTTATCCCACAAAATCTGGCTCCAGAATCCATAAACTGAACCATTCTACTATACTGATTGAAAACAAAGGAGATAGGAAGGGCATAATGGTGTTATGTCCCCTGATCATCAACTTCTTTTTTTTAAAATGTTTTTATTTTTGTATTATTGGATAGAAACAGAGAGAAATTGAGAGGGGAGGTAGAGAGACAGAGAGCCACCTGTAGCCCTGCTTCAACATTTGTGAAGCTTCCCCCCTGCAGGTGGGGACCAGGGGCTTGAACCTGGATCTTTGTACACTGTGATGTGTATACTTAACCAGGTGTGCCACCGCCTGGCTCCGATCATCAACCTCTTAATTGTTAAGTGCCAGCGGGCCACTACTCTACTACCACTTCTCGGCATGAAAATGACCGTAAGGCAGAACAGAAACAGAAAAAAGAAAAGACAAAGATACACCACCTGCCATCAACTTTCACTCTTTTATGTAAATGTAAATACAAATAATTAAGATGCTCTTAATTGTGTGCAGTTATAGAAAATAATCATCTAGATGGGTTGAGGCCAAGAGTGGTAAGAAAAAAAATGCATTTTGGTAAAAAAAAAAAAAAACTAACTGAAAATGTTTGCATTTCTGTGCAAATATAAGTTTGTTCCATAATTATTTTCTAATGTAAACTTTAAAATACATATGTTTATTCTTACAACACTAAAATCTAGTGCCTGGATTAGACAGATTATATAAGCAACAACTCATTGCCAAATGGAGTTTGAATAGAATGAATGCTCATTGTTGTCTGTCAGTTTTTTTTCTACATTTTTACACTTCTTCCTGTGAGTTAAAGGATAGACTATTAGCAGACATAAGAGCAGATATTCATGTATTTAACAAGATCTACTCAAGATGTACCCTTAGAAAATACAAAGAATCTGGCTCTAGATTCATCCTAAACAGACTTTACTGTTTTGCCTTGTCCTCATTGCTTGCAAGGTGAGCAAAAGTTAATTAAGCATTTAGACTCATTTGCTTGGCTATAAGTGTGTTTATTATGCTCCAGCTGGATAGTTCATTGTTTAATAAGTACTTTCTTTGCATTCCTGAATCAATTCATCTGTTAGACAAAACTCAATGATTTACCTGCTGTTGCTAATGCACTGAGAGGTCACATAGGCATTGTGTGAAGTATGCTCCTAGAGAAAGATGATTCTTTCTGCAGGATGTCACATTAGGAGAAGAGCTTGTAAAAGCATACCTCTATTTCATACAGCATCTGGCATTCACCCCAAGTGGCCACAGGACGCCATACTTACGGGAAGGATGCAGTTGTATTAGCAAGTGATTTATGAACTCCATCTAGGATTTAGGCAGGAAATAACATCTAATGCAGGAAAAATAATGGTAAATTTTAAAAATTGATTTTAAAACAAATCATATCAAAACGCATTAGTTAGACTCACCATTTTTACATAAAGTTAACAGTGTCGTACACATGCTACACGATTTGGCCACTAGGAATTGAGTAATGAACAATAGTCACTTAAAAATAAATTATAACTTCATAATGGTTTAAAATATATCTATAACTCAACTATAGAAATGTCAGTTTCCCTGCCATTTCTAAATGTTTAGTAAATGAACTGTTATAGTTTAGCAGAGTAGATATTTTATAAACATGTGTGTAATACACACACACACAAACACACATATATCCCTTTTATTATTTCACACCACTAATTGATATGGGTATCATCTTTGTTTTACAGATAAAAAAACTACAGCATGGTAAGGTTGAGTCACCTTGCTATAAAGTTGGTAAGACCAGTACCATGAGCCTTGAATACAGTGTTCATTTTCATTACATTTATACATGAAGATTATATTTATGCCAAAATGTCCTTCTGTATCATGATCAAAGTAAAATTCATTAATTTGTTGAATTTCATCAGAACTGGATTTTTTTAAACATCTTCTGAACATTGCCAATCATAGTTATGTCTTAATAATTTGCAATAGAATTTCTTGACCTTCTTTAGTATCTAACATTTGACTATGGCATTATATTTTCAAAAGGCTCATTTTTATGTAGAATGCCAAGGCATTAGAGAATATATTCTGGGTAATAGTGAAGAGGGTTTTTGTTCATCATTATATTGGCATTTAGAAGCCAGAGCTTGTATCTCTCTTCTAATGTAAATTCAAATTGCACCATTTCCTGCCATGAGGAAAAGAGAACAGAGTTGATTCCCTTGAATTTAACCCATACTTGTAGGTTTTCTAGGTTCACGACTTACTCTAGCAGGGCAGAAATTAAGCTTTAAATATATTTTTTCTTTAAGGTACCAATGGTAGTCATCATAATTTTATTATTTTTTTCATATCATTTTACAATATAAGCCAATCTTATATTTTTCATAATTTTTGATTCATAAAGATGACAGAATTCTTGATCTATTAAGTCTTATTTTTCCCCCTAAAGACATACAGCAGAATAATAATAATAACTGGCTTGAGTTTCTAAAGAATTGTCAATATATATATTTTTTTCCAGAAAGAATGTGATAGTCTATGCCTACAATCATTTCCACATGTTCTGGCTCTGAAACCAAATAGTGCCAATCCCAGTTGCCTAATTTTAATATTCAGTAATCCTGGGAGATTGCAGACAAATTTGCTTTAGATGTAGGCACTACCATAGATCACAGCAATTCCTCAGCCCCTTCATCACACATGCTCAGAGTGGTACTGAGATAGCCAGAACAGCTGTTTTATGCTATATACTGAGCGGACTCAAAGAAAGTTCTATTTTTGACATCAAGAAAATCAAAGCCCTACTTGGATTTTTTTTTTAGGCCTCTGAATTGGTGGTAGATAATATTTAAGTTTCTATGATCAAATTCATTCTTAAAAAGTTAACTTTATAGCATTCTATTCTAATATTGGGGAAAATAAAATGAGCAATGGTATCTGTCTGTTTATTGAACCTACAGTTGTAGCCCTGTGGCCCACTCTGGTCTAGCATCTGTAATGATAGTATTCTTGTTTACACTGCAGGTTCTGATAACACCGAATATAGTCAACATTCAATTTTGCCTTTTGAGGATGCACATAAGAAAGAGTAAACAAAAGTGCATAAAATGACATACATTACAAGGCAAATTTTGCACACCGCATAATAAATTTTGTTGAGGTCATGTTTTGCACCTCTATTAGAAACATTAAGATTTGTGAATTTAAGTGAACATCCTCAAACTTAATATTTTCATCTCAGTTCTGAAAAAATATTTCAGTGTGTCAAAGTTGGCCAACTCCAGCTTTACTAGAATTCACCATCTTATGTCATTATGCTGTTCCCTTTCATGATATTGTAGGCATTGCCAAAGCTTATTTCATTTCAAAATGTTCATCTTTCTATGCAAAAGACTGCAAAAAAATTCAGTTTGAAAAACATGTCATAAACTCATGTATCTTTGCAAAATTGTTAGAAACTAAGATGTACAATCCCCACTTTGCTATATGCAACAAATAAATATCTTGAATAATATAAATTTGATCAATGGGTGTTACATGAAGCAAATGTCCCTGAAAGGTATTTATTTATTTATTTTTTCAGTAAGTCTCTCTGAAGAAAAAGAAGAAAATTCAAGCTTATTTCTACCTGAATCATATGTTTCTCTTACTGAATGGAAAAAAATAAACTCATTTACCCTCAACTGACATCATACCTAAAATGTGGCTCTCTGCCTTGTGCCAAGGAAGAAACCAAAATTTTATCTAGCCAGTAAGTATGGTTGGGATTCCTCTTAGAGAGTAGTACTTTTACTCCCAGTGCGGATCACTGCTATTGAACAATACCAGCCTTCTCCTCTCATCTGTCCTGGGTAAAAGTTCTTTGAAAACTTCTTGATCAAAAAGACGCAAGTGAAATTATTGTTTATCTTCTGAAGCATCTATATGACCGAAGAATTCAAATTAAAAAGTGTTGAAGAAGCATAAAAAATACTTAGGAAGTTTGAGTAGAAATTGTCTGGGTTGTAAGCATATGAGTGGGAAACTGTGTAAAGTTATGAAGAGAGGTAGAATATGCAGAAATTAGGAAGATGGACAAAATTTTAAATATCTTACTAATCAAAGGGTTGTTTGTCAATCTCTAAAATGGTTGTGTAGAGAGGAAATCATTTGTTTGAATCTGGAGTTGTTTTGTGACTTGAGGGTGATATTGCTTAAGGAACTAGTTAGTCTTTGGATGGGCGCTGCCAAAAACTGACTTAGTGATTCCGCCCATGCAGTTGCATTTAGATGGTTTTAAGTGGAGCAAGTTAGTTAGTAGAGTTCTGCAAAATCCAGGAGCTCTTCTTTCTCTTTAAGGCAGCCACAATTATCCCTAACTTTTATATTATTTATAAAATTTATAAGTATTTTAATTTTCCCTTTTATTGCCCTTGTTGTTTATTGTTATTGTTGTTATTGTTGTCGTAGTTGTTGGATAGGAAAGAGAGAAATAGAGAGAGGAGGGGTAGACAGAGAGGGGAGAGAAAGATAGACACCTGCAGACCTGTTACACCGCCTGTGAAGCGAACCCCCTGCAGATGGGGAGCCGGGGACTTGAACCAGGATCCTTAGCTAGTCTTTGCGCTTTGTGCCATGTGTACTTAACCCTCTGCATCATTGCCTGACTCCCAAGTTTTTAAGGTCTCTCTAGAAGGCTAATTCACTTGATTCAAAGGACAAATGACTCTTGGTTAAATAACTCACAGTTGACCCAAGAGTTTATATCCTGGAAATATTTGGGAAGATTAAATATATATATTTATATAAACTTATATATTATATTAAATGCAAGAAGGACTTGTATTTAATAGGTGGAATTTCAGTGAAGTAGTGTGATAAAGATTCAGCTAGATAGTTGGAATAATTTTGGAAATGCAGTGGTTTTAGGGTAAGAGAAATACTGCATATACACACACACACACACACACACACACACACATATATATATATATATATATATGAAAAAGTTATTGTAAATTCTAAGATGAGCACCTGTATTTTCTCTTTTTATTCTCTTTCTCATCATTCTATTGGGGGAGGTAATCATTTTCAGTACAGTTGCTGACTCATAGGGACAGAAAGGAGAAATAGATTGAGTGAGTGTACATCAACTACTTCAAGAATATCTTAATACATTCAGTCTTACAGTCTCACTGACAAGCATATCAATATATCAATGTCTACTTGGTTTGGGTGTCTAATAGACAATTTAAAAACATATGCTAATTATTTTAGTTATAAAAATTGTGTGCAGTAGTAGATCTCTGAATTTGTAAGCTCAAAGTCTGTTTCAATATGGCAACGTCAAGAGGTGATGCACTTGATTAAATGCACATATTACCCAGCACAAGGATCTGGGTTCCAGCCTCCTGCTCCCACTTGCAGTGGTAAAGTGGTAAAGCAGGTCTGCAGATCTCTCTCTCCCTCTCTCTGTCTCTCTATCTGTCTCTCTCACTCTCTACCTATCTTCCCATCCTATCTCAATATCCAATAAAAAAAAAAATAGAAAGAATGAAAGAAAAAAAAAAGAATCCACTGGGAGCATTTAATTCATAGTGCCAGCCCTGAGCCCCAGTAACAACCCTGATGGAAAAATAAATAAATAAATAAATAAATAAATAACTTCAATATGGCAGACTGACAGTGGCTGTCCTCTATCACTCTCATAATATAAATCAACTTTTTTCATGCAGTCTTCAATTCAAAATGTCTTCCATCTCTCAGTTTAAATCATTGCATATATGGTTTTATTGTAAAAATAAAACTTCTGTGGGCTTTTGTGTGGGGTTTATCAAATGGCATGTTTACTAGGTACATAAAAACCAAGATAGGGAAATAGAAGGAAAAGGCTAGCTTTACATCTGTCGAGAGCATGAGGCTTTGAAATGTGCTCCAGTCTTCAGCTTAGTGGTGCCTGCATCTCTAGCTAAGTGGCATCACTCCGCTACTGGGAGTGAAGAGGCAATAGGTAAGAAAGGGCTGAAAAGGCCAGACTTCCACCAGTGGCTTGCTTAACTAATCTTCCATAGCCAAAAGCTCTTGTGAGCTTACATCTGTCATGTGCTCTTGACATCAACTTAATTATGTTCACGTCCATAATTCCTTTTGCTCACTATCAGTAAATAGTGTTGCCAACAGTCCTTGGATTGATATTTGGTTCATTACTACATACCTATTTTTCCTACAATAATCCATACATGGAAATTATGTGGTTTCATCTTGAAAAATTATCTTCAGACTTTAATGACTATGTAATAATTTTGTTATTATCCACATGCCACATGGTTCTAAAAGTCACTTTTTGCTTAGGGTACTACTAAAACATTCTATTGGTTTCATCATTTTCATATTTTATTCTATATGCTTCATTTACAAAAAAAGAGAGATTCTTTAAAAATGAAAAGTTAGAGGGACAGACTGTGGGCCACCCAGTTGAGTGCACTTGTTAACATATGCAAGGACTGGGGTTTGAGTACCCAGTCCCAATCTACAGGAAGAAAGCTTCATGACTAGTGTAACATGTCTGCAGATCTCTCTCTCTCTCTCTCTCTCTCTCTCTCCTCTCTCTCTCTCTCTCTCTCTTTCTCTCTCCCTTCCCCTCTCCCTGCACTTCCACTTTCAATTTTCTCTTTGTCCCATATATATTTAGAGAGGAAAAAAAAAAGAAAGAAATGGAATCTGGAACAGTAGATTCATAGTGCTGACACTGGCCACCAGTGATAACCTTGGTGGCAACCAAAAAAAGAAAAGAAGAAAAAGTCAGATATGGTATACCTATATTCACAATTACCCAGTGGTCAAAATGTTATTCCAAATGAAAGTGAAACTATTTACAACAGGTTAAAATAGAAAAAAATAACTGTGGTCCATCCTCTTGTACTTTAACTACCACTCCTACTATTGTTCTTGAACTCAGATTTTAAATCTTGTTTCTGTATTACCAACTAGGATAGGCATGGTCAAAGCTGGGATGCCAGTATCACCATTATGACCTAGTCTCCATAAAAAAAAAAAAAGGAGGGTGCGGAGGAGATGACAATAGGCAAGTACATTTTAAAGGTTCATGAGCAGCATGTTGTACATGAATTTTCCTTTCAATCCATGGTCATAATCAAGAAATATGGTTACACTTAGTAGCAAAGAAGGATGATATATATATATATATAATCTACCTTGTTAACTATATTACTAGTTTCAAAATATTCTGTCTTCATTTCTTACACGTATACAAGTGAGAGAGATATTTCAGAACTGAAAAAGGCCAATTGCCTAAGGGAAATATATGTATAATTATAGAGAATTGAGGGGATCAGATAATTATGCTCTCAGGATAATGATAAAAATAATTATCGGTCCATGTCCTGAGTAACTCAGAGATTACTCATTTTCAGAAAGAGGACAAAGTTGTCTACCAGATCCAACGCTTCAGGAAACACGGACGTTGGGACAGCTTCCTGGAGTTGCAAACACCTTGAGGAAAGAGAACTGTTTTTTTTTTTTCTGTTTGTTTGTTTGTTTTCACATCCTTTACTAGTCTTTACTGACTATGGAGTAAGAGTGAATATGAATCTTGGAGCTGGCTGGTTCTCTGTATCTAAGGACAAATCTCAGAAACCCAGCTGAGAGTTATCAATGACCAAGCATCTGAGTCTTTTGAAAAATGATTCTTCTTTGCTATTTACAAAACCAATCAGCATCATAAATGCCTTTAAAAGACAGTAGTGTGTGTGTGTGTGTGTGTGTGTGTGTGTGTGTGTGTGTGTGTGTGTGTGTGTGTGTGTGTGTAGGAAAGGAGAAGGAATAAGAAGTAGAATAATCCAATGTATAAATCAGGGTACTCATTTCACAAATACCTGAATTAGAGTAGCAGAGTTGACTCAGATAGTTGAGCACATTCCTAGCTCTAGGTTTTATCCCCAGCACTGTATATTACAAAGAAATGCTCCGATGTCTCTCATTCATATAACAAACAAACAATTGCTTAAGAAACAACTTGAATTAACAGATTGTGGGATTAAATACACACACACACACACACACACACACACACACACACACCAGTACCCTAAAGGGAGAGTGAAGTATTGAGTATAAAAGAAAGATATGAAAAAGCCATTTGGGGGGGAGAATTCAAGAACATACTAGAGTTTAATATGACAAACTTTAATTTGTACCAGGTGCGTGAGTGAACTCAGGTTGTAATACATATCTCTGCAGCCTCTACATATTAGCTATGTTGGGCAATAACCTTGTACTTTAAATTGCTCACTACATCACTGTGCACATGGAACAAAGAGTGGTATCTCATAGCTCTTTCATGTTTGTGGTCTTTTCCCTTTGATTTGATTTGTTTGTCTTTTATATAGTGGCAGAGAAGCAGAGAGACAACTAAAGAAATGAACACACTGAATCTCCTTCAATGAAGTGTGGGGTAGAGCAAAGCAGCACACTATCCAACACACTATCCAAGTGAGCTATTTTGCCATCTTTTTTCATTATTTTTAACATGTATTAAAATATATTTGTACTTATAAAAAAGTTTATAGCATAGAAGTTTAAAGTAGAATAATATATTAAACTCTAAAAGCAACATTAGAAATAATAGTAGTAAACTCTTCAGTTCTTAAAATATTCATCTAATTCACTTAACTATGTCAGTCATATATAATCTCATCTTCCTCTCAGATTCTACCATAAACTTAAATGCACTAAATTTCTGCACTAAATTACATGTATACATGTTATTTATATATTATTTATCCCAGATTATTGTAAACTCTTAGAAAATAGGGGTTTCTTCTATGTGTCTGCTTGCCTAATCAGTTCCAAAGATTTTTTTTTCTTTTAAAGATTTATTTATCTATTTATTTATGAGAGAAAGAAGGAAGAAAAGGTAGGAGATAGAGTGAGAGAACCATAATATCACTCTGGAATATGCAATGTTGAGGGTTGAATTTGAGATCTAATACTTAATATTCCAAATATATCCATTGCACCACCTTTTAGACTGATCTCAAAGGCTTTCAATCAAAATTTTTAGTAATTTCACTACCTCTGTGGAAGACTTGAGAAAAATTATCTTTTAAATTCTTAATTTCCCCCTATTTAATAATACCAACCTTGCAGGGATTCTGTAAAATAATTTAGAATGCCATATACAATATCAGGTACATACTAATTGTTACATAATTGTCTTCCCATCTCTTTTACATTACATTCAATAAATAACTGTTGACTATACTAATGTATTTTCTGAGGTCTGATTATCATCTAGGAGCACAAGGACAATGAGAAAAAAGGAGGTGGGTATGACTGAAGAAGTCTAAAGGAAGAAGTTACTATAACGCATTACCATTTTATATAACAGAAAGAAGTCAATGATGAAAGAAATTATTTTAGGTAAGATGTGACATCTTTCATAATTCATGAAGCCACAGTAGTTTTACATATACGTCACAGTTTCCAAGAAAAAAATAATAGTTTCAAAATTAGAACTCTCTTTTGACAGAAGTTGTATTTGAGGCTAAGTATTTAAAGTTTTGTCTCCATAATAGCTTCCTCTTCACTGTCCCATATCATAAAATCCATGACAGGTCACTTTTATCCATCAGCTTTCTGAATTTTCTTTTGTACCCAGTGGTAGAAGCAATCCTTCAGCTAGAGAAGGTGAGCAGCGCCTGCTGGCAAGGTAGTTTAGCAGCTCTAGTGCTCAAAAGCACACACAGTTCTCTCCAGACAGCAGCTAAGGCAGACTAAAGTGAGAAATCCATTATAATAACATGCTTTCTGAGGAAAGGGGATTACAGGTAATTTTCTTTTATTCCCTGGTAACAGGGTTTTAATACAGTGCTGAGACAGTAGTTGAAAATCAAATACCTCATTGAATTAACGTGAAAAAACAGACGAGCTGTCTCATTCTTTCTTCAAGGTTTTGAAAATGTGGAAGTTATAGAGGTTTTTGTTTTTGTTTTTGTTTTTTAGCAGTTTTTTTGAATATTAGATATGTCTCAATATCTAGAAGGTACATTTTTTTTTCCAGGAACAATCCAATAGGAACAATTGTAAATTCCATGAAATTCCCGTTATTAGGGTTTTGAAAACTTACCTCATGAAAATGAGCTCTAGGAACTGTACATTCCAATGAGTATGTAGTCACACTTGCACTTAGATATTTGCCATGTCTTTGAGTGATTTTCTTGTTCTGAGGTAAGGCATTTAGGAAAATTGTAATGGTGATGTCATTTTGCTCCCTCACCTTTTTGCAGGTTTGCCTACTAAATGGTAATTTGAACTGCTGTCAACAGTTTCCACTCTTCAAACTATCTCTCTCTCTATTTGGCAGTAGTTGTTATCCAAAACAGTTATTTTTTTTCTTAGTATAATACCTTCCAGTTCCATATACTTTGTCTTTTTAAAAATATTTTTATACTTTGTAAGATCTTTATTTATTGAATAGAGAAAGTGAAAAATTGAGAGGGAATGGGGTGATAGAGGAGAAAGAGAGACACCTGCAGCACTGCACCACTCACAAAGCTTTCCCCCTGCAGGTGGGGCTTAGGAGTTCAAACCTGGGTCCTTGTGCATTATAACATATGCACTCAACCAGGTGTGCCACCTCCTGGCCCCTAAAATGTTTATAGGATGAGTGCTTATAGCATGTTGATCAGTCTATGTTGTTGATTCTTAGATATGAACAGCCTGCATTTTCTGTAATTCTCTTCTGTGT